>NC_061100.1:8451618-8485124 GCF_015104395.2 Macrobrachium nipponense
CACTACGTTTGAGACCGTTTTCAGTACCCTCTGTTTAAATCTTAAAATTTGGCCTTAATTTCTAACTTTGGAGAAAATACTTACTTCGAAAGGAGTAGAGGTCTTTAGCTCCGTTTCTTTCTCACCAACAAGAAGTCGCGACTGATGCCCATCTCCGGTGTCAGGACGCATTATAATGTACTTTTTTTTGGGATTGTCCAAGCTGATCGAACATGGTCCACTCTGGACCCTAAGGTTTTTTACCCTATGGGGCTTTCATATATCACATTATGTTGACAAAACTTCAATCTTTTGAATGGTATGCTTAGAGTTGCAATTGTATTCTTGTTTCACCAATTAAATATCGAGTGCAAAAGACCCCGCCAGCGTGATGATGGTGGATCGTACGTGATTGTTTACCCTATATTTCTTGTTTCAAATGTCATAAATAAGAGGAAATAACACGGCACAACCTTCCGCCAAGTGTTTTACCCCAACCCAAAAACCAGGTTTCCCATCCGGTCCCCCTTACTGTAGGATAGAGTTCAAGGGTATAGGGGGAAACATCACAACAGGCCAACCCTCATCACGGTAGACGGGTCTTATTCACTCGATATTTAATAGGTGAAACATGAATACAATTGCAACTCTAAGCATACCATTTAAAAGACTGAAGTTTCGTCAACATATTGTGATATATGAAAGCCCCATACGAACTAAAATAAGCATGTGAGCTCTTCGTAAAATATGTTTTCAAGGCAGTTTTTAAATCCAATATGGCGGCTACGTTTTTCATGGACAGTTCTCATCAGTGACGGCCACCATCTTTCCCCAGCCTTCCCAGCACTCATTTGAACAATGTTAGCGTATGTATGTAACGTTTATTGATCTTACTCAAGATTGCAGTTGTAATCAGCACAATAAAACAACATTTTGTTGCCTATATTAGTGAAAGTATGAAACTTGTTATTCCCGGGGTTATGGTTGGAAACTGAATTGTATTCTTGTTTCACCAATTAAATATCGAGTGCAAAAGACCCGGTCAGCGTGATGATGGTGGATCGTACGTGATTGTTTACCCTATATTTCTTGTTTCAAATGTCATAAATAAGAGGAAATAACACGGCACAACCTTCCGCCAAGTGTTTTTACCCCAACCAACCCAAAACCAGGTTTCCCATCCGGTCCCTTACTGTAGGATAGAGTTCAAGGGTATAGGGGAAACCACACAACAGGCCAACCCTCATCACGGTAGACGGGTCTATTCACTCGATATTTAATAGGTGAAAACATGAATACAATTGCAACTCTAAGCATACCATTTAAAAGACTGAAGTTTCGTCAACATTTATTGGATATATGAAAGCCCCATACGAAACTAAAATAAGCATGTGAGCTCTTCGAAAAATATGTTTTCAAGGCAGTTTTTAAATCCAATATGGAGGCTACGTTTTTCATGGACAGTTCTCATCAGTGACGGCCACCATCTTATTTCCCCAGCCTTCCCAGCACTCATTTGAACAATGTTATAGCGTATGTATGTAACGTTTTATTGATCTTAACTCAAGATTGCAGTTGTAATCAGCCACAATAAAACAACAATTTTGTTGCCTATATTAGTGAAAGTATGAAACTTGTTATTCCCGGGGTTATGGTTGAACTGAATTCATTCTTACCTTGTAATCGGTGGTTTTTATCCTTACTGCCATCACAACTGAAACTCCACAGTGCTTATTTGATTGTTATTATACACATTTTGGTCTCAGTTCACTCCACATTGCACTTTAAACCCAAAGTTGCTAGTTCCTGGTTTCTAAGCTTGCGCGCGCCATAAACACAATTACAAACAGCAGACGACGACAGACGACGACAGACGACGAAACTGCAAAGTTTTATTCCCTAAACTGTTTACTTTACTCGTTATTTAGTTTAAATTTACATTGTTATTTAAAAATTTTGATTTAATTCATGTATATTATCCCTTTTTTGCAACCAAATTACCCCGAAAAAATTACAGATATTCTAACGTAGATAAAATCAAAATGTTTCTAACGTTTTCGTACATCTGGCTGCCGAAAACCCATAGAGGCAACGAATACGGAAAAGTGCATAGAGGAACGACTACGTTTTTTTTTTTTTTGTGCCCTTTTTTGTTTTGCTAGCACTTTTCATTGATTTCAGTCTTTATTAGTATTTTAAGAATTGCTTAAATAATCGTATGCCAGAAATAAATGTAACCTTTAATGTTTGCATGCTTTAATGTTTGCATGCTAAGAATGGCAAAATCATCGTTGCACATTAGTGGAGGCTTCACACATACGCCGTTCCATTATCCTGTTAAGCGTCCGCCCCTGATGAGCTCGCTGCCTAACGTACGTCACGCTTTTTTTTTTGTAAATCAGCGATCATAGCACTGATGATAGTTTTTCAAAGTTAATATTGATTTTTATGCTTGTTATTCATACTGTAATTAACTGTAGGAAATTCTCTCTCTCTCTCTCTCTCTCTCTCTCTCTCTCTCTCTGAGTCCAGTCACTCGGCAAAGAAAAGTAATCTTCACTCCCGCCAATGGAAGAAAAGTTTGTATCATCACTGGAGGATTCAGAACTAGAGCTCTCATCATCAAATAGGTTATCAATATCACACTCCTCATCTAGTATTTGATTGATCTCACCTGAAGAAATATGCCTCCATCTGGGAGGGCAATTCATTGTGAAAGACGCGAAATCCAATTTGTCTCGATAAACGCCCGAAGCGTTATTGAAAGAAAACCAACAGGGACAGGCAGTTTTCTAGCATAAGCGACCACAGAAAGAGTTGCCAGGCTGGAAATAAGTTTCCCATGTGCTGAGGAGTGTTACCAAATGATGTTCCTACACTTTCTATACGAGTCAAACGTATTATTACGGGGCTGACGGCTTGACAAGCACAGTTAAAGTCTTGAACGTAATATCCCGTGAAGGCGCTACGAGTAGATCGCTGTAAACGTATTATTAACGTGGGTGACGCTTAACAGGTTATAAACGGTTTCCATGAATTCTAGTGTCATAGTAATGCAATAATGATAAAATTGCTTTAATATTTATGTATATATACTTCCAATACATAGCCTAATTTCACCAATTTCAACGTTTTGTGTGTAGTCTTATACCCAGTTTGGAGGGTCAACACATACCGAATGGCAACACACAGAGAGAGAGAGAGAGAGACGAGAGAGAGAGAGAGAGGAGGAGAGAGAGAGAGAGAGAAAGGAAGGCGGAGGAACGAAGAAGAAAAGGGATGGCGGCGGTGGCGGGGGGGGGAGGGGGGGGGGGGGTTGGGGAGAAAGTAGGTGGAGCTTTATACGCGCGTTCGTATCCATTTCTGCATAATGGAGTTTTTTGTATCTTGGTACAAGGACAAGTGTCGTTATTCTTTACGATTAGTGATTCACGATAACCCTTATAAAATTACGGCACTGGGTGTAATGCACTATAGCAAAATCTCGTTCTGTTAAGAGTGTTCGTTACAGAGGTATTGCCCAAAAACCTGCTTGCACTGTCTTCTGAAACCCATAGTAGACATGCTGCTTAGTTGTCAATCAAGTTTTTATAACCAAGTATTTTTTACAAGCTAGCTATTGAATAAATTTGTATTTTTCTCAGTCAAAAAACATATGCCACCCCTCAATGCTAACTTTCCTCTTTTAACGACTTTCTGGTCATTGCAAATTCGGCCCATAATTTCTTATGGTGCGAAAACAGACAGAGGCCCATGGACCGAAACGATTGCGTACACTACGGCGATAATCCAGCAGTAAAAAAACACTTCATCATATCCAAAAAGTAAATAATAAAGATATATACGGCATTACGATTATAACAATTACATGTATAGCTGATAACAATCTGCATGAATAACTGGTAAAACTGTTTCTGCAATGACAGTTGAGTATAGCAATTATTTATTTCAATATGGTACGAAAGTCAAGATGTCGTGACGTCATAATACAGAACTTGAAGAACGTTCTAATTCAGAAAAAATAATTACTTAAATTTGAGTCAGAGTCGAGTTACTTTTTCAATAACGAATATTTTCAAATTAATCATCATAAATATGTAAAACAATATTGATGGTTATACTACTTATTTAAAAATTAGCCAAGAGCACGCTTCTCGTCATCTTCTATACCCCAACAGCTGTTTACGCCTGGCTTGTTGTGATGAGAAATCGTGTTTCGATTGTTGTGATAAAAGTGGCTCCAGCGTCTGTGGGTACAAGTGGTGTGCGGATTTATCACAGGAAATGGTTAGTTTATTGACACAAGCTACTCCGTAAACATCGAGATGGCGTCAATCTTCTAAATACCTCGAGTTTGTAAGTAAAAATGTTGAACGCGTTTGGTGAGATTTGCACTACGTTGAGACCGTTTTTTCAGTACCTCTGTTTAAATCTTAAAAATTTGGCCTTAATTCTAACTTTGGAGAAAATACTTACTTCGAAGGAGAGTAGAGGTCTTTAGCTCAGTTCTCACAACAAGTCGCGACTGATGCCCATCTCGGGTGTCAGGACGCGTTATAATGTACTTTTTCGGAGGGTGGCAAGCGTTGATGGTAGGTGGCCTGCTTGGCCTGCTGTGATATTCTACCCTATTCAGGTTAATTCGGTAGTACAGCCGGGCGAAAAAATATTAGCCTACTTGAAATTCTTGTTCAGGAGGTAAAACTGCACAGACAAACCGCAACTGCTATATTCTAGGCCGCCGCGGATTAGTAATATAGATCTACGTACCTAAAAGACATGAAGGCTAAACTAGGGTCTTGTATTAGGGATAGCCTAACTTCACATTGTTACGTGTCCTGGAAGGTACTACGCCTCCCAGTACACATCCGGTATGTTTAGAGGCCAGATTAACTTAGCATACGGATGTGACAATTACAAAGTCAACATACCTTCATCACGGCGAGCAAAAGTCACGTTACGTCTACCAACAATGGATTAATTCACGACTTAAAGTCCTTCTGCAATGTTGGCCGCGACAGGCAATTGAGTACTGAGTAGCTCAGGTTCCATTAATATTCTCGTCTGAGAAGACAGTTCTTTCTTTCGTCAATAATCGGTAGAATGACTTTGCATTCGAACAATAACGCCGTTTTAACCTTTAATACTCGAATCTATGTCTTCCGTTGGGTCATGTAGATCATACGTAAAATGTTATTGAAGTTGAAATCCTTTTTTTTCTCTCTTTTTTAGATGACGGAATTCACCATAATCGCTCTCGAGAATGGCAAGTTGGCAACGTTCATGAACTAAGTGTGCCCTGATATTTTTGCCCTTTAGTACGTCAGTGTCATTTCCAGTTATGATAACTATTTCGAATTTAGATAATATCTTTTAAAAATTGTGACTTTGAGTTTAATTCCATTTTGCAATAAAAATGTTGAAAGTCTATCTTAATATTTGTTTTACGTTGGCAAAATCTTACTTAAGAACAAAACCAGTGTTACCCGCTTACGTTGTTGGTCATTTTCACGCAATCACAGTCTTATGAAATGGAACTTGAGCAACCTGGACAATTTAAATACGATGTAACATAGCAATTATCATTTTGTATAAAAAAAACTTTAACTATATGGAAATCCACAGTTGAGATGCCACGTTAATATGAAAAGATTCTCATCAACCGTTTTATGAAAGGCTGCAGCTTTTTCATATTGCCAGAATTATTACTCAGAAATTCATAATATGCGTGTTATGCTTTCCATTGACGCTCGAAACTACATACTCTTTCAGCTAAATTTAACTATAAATAAATTATATGAAATGTCATTTATTTTCTCAGCTCATATAACTTTTGAATGCTGCCTGAAAAAGACAATAGACTGAAGAATTGCCTTAAGGTAGCTGCTACCCACAGATCATCATGACTGCACAAAATCCTTGATTGGGCCAACATATCCAACGTGATTTGGAATGAACAATGAATGAATGACGGGTAGTCTGCGCAAAATGAGCTCCTATACCTTTTGCATTTTTCATGGATCTAATTGAAGGTGGTTCTTGAGAAGTATTCATTGTACTTTAAAAAGTGGAGAAGGAGAGTGTGGTGGTGTGTGTGTGTGTGTGGTGTGTGTGTGTGTGTGTGTGTGTGCTCATTAACTATCTATATTAGCAGACATTCCAAGGTGACTTGCATATGGCAATTTTGACTTGAGGTGAGAGTGTATGGGGTCATTTCTAAAGGTGAACTTATGTTATTTGCATTAGTATCTTTTAATGGAGTTATCTTGCTTAAATGCGTAAGATATTGATTTCAAGCTTGGAGATTAAAGTATTCATGTATTTTAAATTAAAAGCACGGACTTAAAAAGTCATTCATGGCATATTTTGTGATTTTACATATTTTTCTGTAAAAATATTGTATATTAAAAAGTGTTATTAATATTTTTGTACAAAATTTTGTGATTTTACATATTTTTCTGCAACAATGTTTTATGCTAGAGAGAGTGTTCTTAATATTTTTGTACATTTTGTGTATATTTGAGTACTGAAAATAAAATATATAGAGCAGTTTAGATATTTTTACCCTACTATATATTATTACAATTACAGCTTGTAATTCATACTACAGCTTACAGCTCAATAAGGAAAGAATGACAAAAAATAATAATAATAATAATTCAGAGTGAATTCAACGGACTGACTATAAAGGTGTTGCGAATTGTAATAAAAACCAGGTAAGATACAAACAAATGTGTAATAACTGGGTAAATGAAAAAAGTCACCTATATATATTGAAATATCCTGGTAATTTAGTAAGTAACTAATTAGAGAACCTGGCGAACGTGAGAGTTGCTTCTTATTATTTTCAAAAATAGTTTTTTGAAGATTAGATACGTATCAAAACTCAGTTTCTTCGTATTGACATAATTCTGTGAATGATATTGAACATTCTTGCAAATAACTGTCAGGTGAATAGTCGAAATTAGTCATTTATCGAACGTAAATGACGAAAAGTTTGAGCGAGTAGCGATCTCATAAACATATAATTTTATTGATAAATTCAGCATTTAATCAGTAGTTTTATGAATTATTTATAACAAAACTTATTTCTTATCAACTATTATAAAAACAAACTTTTGTTATATAAGTTTTATCATAATAAATAATAGTTTTTGCTTTGAAATTCCTAAGCATACTACGGCCAGTGACGTCACATTTCATTCATAAATTCGATTCCAGACGAAGACGTAAACATTACTAAAGCAGCTTTGTTTTTTTTTTTATTCAACGTTATTTTACACTGATATTTAATGTGGAGACTTTTAACCATTAGTATTCGAGAGAAATAAAGTGAAACTTCTTTTATTGTGGTTTTTACTTAAATTGACAGTTAAATCAAGCGCTTTTAAACAACCAGGTTTTTTTATTGTTAAATAAAAAGGCTATGTTTGGAATACTTTGATTTAATCATAATTTTCTACTTAAGTTGGCCTTTAAATACTACTGTATCTGTAATTAATATTAGTAATGATGATAATGATAACAATAATAATTATGATAACAGTCTTTTATTTCGAATGAATTCCTTTATAAATACGTATAAAAACTATTGAAATCATCTCTTTGAGATACGTTTTGTAAATCGCAAATAAACTTTGTTAAACAAATGCTGGAGTCCTGACGAATGTGAGTGATTTCACACGTTCAACTGTAACACCTAAAAATATCACTCTCTCTCTCTCCCCCTCTCTCTGTGTCTCTGACCATAAAAAAAAAAAAAAAAACACACACAACAAACACACACACACACAACACTCGTCTCCGTCAGTGTCATTGTATAAGTGGTGGGAACAAGACGCACAAAACCAAAAACCCAGCTCTGAGAACTTTCTCATCCGAGTAAGTGTTTTATCATATATTCATTTATTTTCGTGTCATATTTTATGATATTGTTTAACTCTCTCTCTCTCTCTCTCTCTGTCTCTCTCATCTCTCTCTCTCTCTCTCTCTCTCTCTCTCTCTCTCTCTCTAGTAATAAATGGTGAAGAATCAAAAAGTGCAGATGTGACAAGCGGGGTTCTTCAGGGTTCTGTACTTGGCCCTCTCTTGTTTTTTATTTACATGAATGACATTGATGTAGGCTTAATTAGCAGGTTAGCCAAATTTGCAGATGACACCAAACTAGGTGTAAATGCAGCAGACCCAGAGGCAGTGGAAAGTTTAAGAAATTATCTAATGGCAATAGGAGAGTGGTCAAAAAGATGGCAAATGCCTTTTAACCTGGATGAATGTAGTGTTACAAATAGGAACAAGCAACCCTCATGCTGCTTGGAAATGACGTAAATAGTGTAGAACGCGAAGAGAACCTTAGAGACTTTATTACCAATGGACTTAAAATCCACAAATCAGTGCATAAAAGCTGAAAAGAAGGCACAGAAACTAGTAGGGCAGATAAAGAGGCCGTTCAAATACAGAAAGAAAGAAACAGTGCTTCAGCTCTACACATCAATAGTTAGACCCCATCTTGAATATGCGGTACAGTTTTGGTCACCGACACTAAGAACGGACATAAATAGACTAGAACGGTACAAGTAAGAGCGTCAAGGTTAATTCGCCCACTAGACTAGATAGGTTGAACATGTATGACTTATAAACACGACGATTACGAGAACAACTAATAGAGACATTCAAAATACTGAAAGCCATAAGAAAAGTAGACAGTAACCTCTTTACATTAAACGAAAACCAGACAAGAAATAATATGTGGGAACTAGAACTGAAGGGACACAACACACTCATTGTGGGAACGTCATCACGACCAATTTATGTAACACATGGAATAAACTGCCACCAGAACTTGTGAACAGCAACAGTGTAGAAGAGTTTAAAATCATTAGGACACTGTGAATGAACAGTAAAACCTGCTTCTAGAAATAAGTGAGCACACGATGATGTCTCCTCTTATGATGGACTAATAAGTCTTTGAGACATCCTAGTCCTTGTAACTCTCTCTCTCTCTCTCTCTCTCTCTCTCTCTCTCTCTCTCTCTCTCTCTCACACACACACACACACACACAGTTAGTTTCAGTACACTTGGTCACTCGATGTATACAGTGGCACTATATGTATAGTTGTAAAGGGAGTTTGCTATAGGTTAATGCTATAGATTGATGTTATAAATATCAAATTATTCCCAAGAAATATTTGAAGGAACCTTCTGAAATACTATACATTCTTGGCGAGAAGTTCTCTGCAGCCTCATTGGTTGCTGATGACATCATCAACACAGGCTGTGATTGGCTGTGTCTGATGTTGACGTCGAATCCTACCTATAGTTGTCAGGTGCCACGAGTCAAAAAGATTCCAGTGAGGTTTTTAAAAGTGATTTTATCTTATTTCCTTCCATTTTCATTATTCAGTTCATTCAACAACCAAAACTGAGCGTAATTAGAACCATCTAGAGTTCGATTATTCTTTAATATAAGTTTAATAACGGATATATCAAACACACAAATTACCAAGTGCTCTATCTTTTAATTACTATGCAGAAGGTAAGAGTATACGATAGCATTACTATTTCAAATACCTTAATTAGATTGATTTTCTGCTATATATTCGACAGTTTCAAGTAAAATTCACCATTGATAATAACTAACATAACTAAAATTAATAAATATAGACTTATAAACGTATTTTTCATCAATATATAACCCTTTAAATGCATAGTTTCTTATCAGAAAAAAATCGTGGTTGCCATGGAAACAACTATGATCAGTCATTCATAAAAATCCACACATAAACAAATACTCTACACAGTTGCCAAACTCTTCTGTAAAAAGAACCTTATATTGTCGTATCTAATGTATTTAAAATGACATTATTGTATAATTCCAACAGTTTTTAGTCTTAATTACGCAGATATCTTAAAGTATGATCAATTGTAATTACTTAAAAGACAACAGAGAAGGGAAGAACTTTATAGATATCTTTTACTTTTGTATGGATATACTGCAGACACCATCGGCTGCATGGAAAACCATAGACGAATTTATGTACTTTTGAGAATTAAAAACCAATTATAAATTAGTATCATAAATTTTAAAATGTGTTTATATTACGAAAATGATTTATTTTACTCTTTTATCATTAATACTGCTCTATATAAAAAGCTATATAAATGAATTATTTGCATGTTTTTACTCCCAAATTTTGGTAACACTGAAAGAAATCGTCTGCAGATACACACACTCGTAGTAAACACA
This sequence comes from Macrobrachium nipponense, assembly GCF_015104395.2. Classification (NCBI taxonomy): domain Eukaryota; kingdom Metazoa; phylum Arthropoda; class Malacostraca; order Decapoda; family Palaemonidae; genus Macrobrachium; species Macrobrachium nipponense. Next base: position 8,461,842 of record NC_061100.1, read on the forward strand.
ACCACAGCCAATCAGAGCTGATGTTGGTGACATAATTGACAGCCAATCAGATACGAGAACTTTCCCGCCAAAATGTCACTTAATCAGAGGAATCTTTTGTCTTATGAACTGCTGTTAAGTAGCTGCCTCAAATCATGTAAATTGAACCAGATTCGTCGTCTTCCGTTTTCTTTGATCTCTTTAGGGGGAGACCAGAGACGATGTCAATATTGTTTTTTATACGTATTTAGAAGGGAATTCATTTGAAATAAGAGACTGTTATCAAAATTATTATCATTATTATCATTATTATCAATATTAATTACAGATACAGTAGTATTTAAAGGCCAAATTGAATAGAAAATTACGATTAAAGGAGGAGTATTTTAAACAAAGGCCTTTTTAACAGTCAAAAAACGTGTTAAAAGAGCTTGATTTAATGTCAATTCAGGGAGAACCCAACGATAAAAGAGTTTTACTTTATTTCTCACGAATACTAATAGTTAAAGGGCTACACGTTAAATATCAGCGTAAATTAACATCGAATAAAAAATTACTTTACTATTTGTTTACGTCTTCGTCTGGAATCGAACTTATGAATGAAATGTGACGTCACTGGCCATAGTAGGCTTAGGAATTAAAAGCAAACAACTATAATGATTATTGATACTTGTATATTAAAAGTTTGTCTTTATAACAATAAATATGAAATACGTTTGATTTCTGAAGAATTCAAGAAATTACTGGTTAAATGCTGAATTTATCAATAGAAATATATGTTCATGAGATCGATACTCACGGGTGTGGCGACAACTCTAAAAAAACAGAAACAGGCAACATTCGCTCAAACTTTTCGTCATTTACGTTCGATAAATGAGTCATTTCGAGTATTTACCTGGTAGTTATTTGCATGAATGTTCAATATTATTCGTAGATGTATGTCAATATGAAGAAACGGGGTTTTGATACGTATCCTATCTATAAAAAACTATTTAAAAATTCAAAAATAGGCAACTTTCACCTTCTTCCAACTAGATCATCGGGTTCCCTCAACTTAACCAAAGTAGAGACTCTCTCTCTCTCTCTCTCTCTCAATCTCTCCTCCGTCTCTCTCTCTCTCTCCTCTCTCTCAATCAATCATAAAAGTTACCAAGTGCTCTCTATTTTGAATTTACCATTTTAATTTATATTTTTCTGTTATATTATTCGACAGTTTTCAGGTAAATTAAACATTGATAGTAATTAATGTAACTATAATAAATATCTATTCCTAAACGAATTTAAAACAAATAATGGTTACCATGGAAACCATTATGACAATCCGTTCATAAAAATCTATAGCTAAACAAAAACACTCAACACATCTGCCAAAACCTCTTATATTGTCCTATCTAATGTATTTAGATTACGTTTTTGTATAATTCCAACAGCTGTTTATTCTTAATTGCGTAGATATCTTAAAATAAGAGTTAAAAGACAACAAGGAAGGGAAAAACTTTATAGATATCTTTTCCTCTGTATGGATATACTGCAGACAGCATTGACTGAATGGAAAACCATAGACGAATCTTTGTACTTTAGGGAATTGAAAACCCATTAGAAATCAGTATCATAGATTTCGAAAGGTGTCCATATTATGAAAATAAATTATTATATACTTTAAATCAACAAAGCTGCTCTAAGAAAAAAGCATATAAAATAAATTATTTGCATGTTTTACTCCCAAATTGTGGCTAAACTGAAAAAGATCGTCTGCAGATACTCACACTCATAGTAAACACGAACCACAGCCAATCAGAGGCTGTTTTGGAGACGTAATTGACAACCAATCAGATACGAGAACTTTCTCGCCAGAATGTTACTTAGCCAGAGGAACTCTTTTGTCTTATGAGCTGCTGTTGGGTAGCTGGCTCGAATTGGCTCAATATGAACTGGATTTTGTCTTCTAGGGGAGGGAGTAAGAACTGATAATTATTATTATTATTATTATTATTATTATCATTATTATTATTATTTTTTCTCTCTCTCTCTATCACAGTCCTCCAATTCGACTGGGTGGTATTTATAGTGTGGGGTTCCGGGTTGCATCCTGCCTCCTTAGGAGTCCATCACTTTTCTTACTATGTGTGCCGTTTCTAGGATCACACTCTTCTCCATGAGTCCTGGAGCTACTTCAGCCTCTAGTTTTTCTAGATTCCTTTTCAGGGATCTTGGGATTGTACCTAGTGCTCCTATGATTATGGGTACGATTTCCACTGGCATATCCCATATCCTTTTTATTTCTATTTTCAGATCGTGATACTTATCCATTTTTTCTCTCTCTTTCTCTTCAACTCTGGTGTCCCATGGTATTGCGACATCAATGAGTGATACTTTCTTCTTGATTTTGTCAATCAGCGTCACGTCTGGTCTGTTTGCACGTATCACCCTATCTGTTCTGATACCATAGTTCCAGAGGATCTTTGCCTGATCGTTTTCTATCACTCCTTCAGGTTGGTGTTCGTACCACTTATTTCTGCAAGGTAGCTGATGTTTCTTGCACAGGCTCCAGTGGAGGGCTTTTGCCACTGAATCATGCCTCTTTTTATATTGGTTCTGTGCAAGTGCCGGACATTTGCTTGCTATGTGGTTTATGTTTTCATTTTTCGTATTGACTTACTACATATGGGAGAGATGTTATTTCCGTCTATCGTTCTTTGAACATATCTGGTTCTTAGGGCCTGATCTTGTGCCGCTGTTATCATTCCTTCAGTTTCCTTCTTGAGCTCTTCCCTCTGTAGTCATTGCCATGTGTCATCGCTGGCTAGTTCTTTAGTCTGTCTCATGTATTGTCCGTGCATTGGTTTGTTGTGCCAGTCCTCTGTTCTGTTTGTCATGCTCCAGTCTGTATATTTCTAGGTCTTCGTCTACTTTTATTAGTCCTTCTTTCCATGCACTCTTGAGCCGCTCGTCTTCATTGGTTTTTAGATATTGCCCCAGTGCTCTGTTCTCGATGTTGACGCAGTCCTCTATACTTAGTAGTCCTCTCCCTCCTTCCTTTCGTGTTATGTATAGTCTGTGCCTATTTGCTCTTGTTTGTAGTGCTTTGTGTATTGTCATATGTTTCCTAGTTTTCTGGTCTATGCTGCGGAGTTCTGCCTTCGTCCATTCCACTATTCCTGCGCTGTATCTGATTACTGGTATTGCCCATGTGTTTATGGCTTTTATCTTATTTCCGGCATTGAGTTTTGACTCGAGTATCGCCTTGAGTCTTTGCATATATTCTTTCCTGATCGTGTCCTTCATCTCTTGGTGTTTTATACCCCTTCCTTCCATTATTCACAGGTATTTGTATCCCGTCACATCTATGTGTTTGATGTTGCTCTCATCTGGTAGCTTTATCCCTCCAGTCCTTGTTACTTTGCCCTTTTGTTTGATGACTAAGGCACATTTTTCTATTCCAAACTCCATCCTGATGTCCCCAGATACAATCCTTACAGTCTGGATTAGGGTATCTATTTCCTTGATGCTCTTACCATACAGCTTGATGTCGTCCATGAACATCAGATGGTTGATTCTGTTGCCATTTTTCTTGACTTGGTACCCGGCATCCATCTTCTGTAGTACTTTTGTCATGGGAATCATGGCTACTACAAAGAGTAGTGGGGACAGTGAGTGGCCCTGGAAGATCCCTCTCCTGATATTAACCTCTGCTAGTCTTATTCCAGAGCTTGTAAGTATTGTATTCCAGTTGCGCATTGTATTTTTGAAGAAGCTGATGGTGTTTTCCTCTCCCCCATATATTTTCAGGCATTCTATTAGCCATGTGTGTGGTATCATGTCGAAGGCTTTCCTATAGTCAATCCATGCCATGCTTAGGTTGGTTTTCCTTCTCCTACTGTTCTTCATTACAATTTTGTCTATCGGGAGCTGGTCTTTTGTGCCCCTACACTTCCTTCTGCAGCCTTTCTGTTGGTGGGGGATGGTGTTTGTCTCCTCTAGGTAGTTGCATAGCCTTTCACTGATGATACGTATTAGTAACTTCCACATTATTGGTAGGCAGGTGATAGGCCTGTAGTTACTGGCTATATTTCCCTTACTCCTGTCTTTTTGTACTAAGGCTGTTCTTTCTGTGGTCATCCATTTGGGCGCATGGTGATTTGTGATACAATGCTGGAGTTGTTCTGCTATTCGTGGGTATACGGCCTTGAAGATTTTGAGCCAGTATCCATGGACTTCACCTGGACCTGGGCTTTCCAGTTTGGCATTTTCTTTAGTTGGTGTCTGACTGTGTCTGTCGTGATCTCTGTGAATGTTTGTTTTATTCTCCCTGTTTCTCCTTCCCTGACTTCCAGGAGCCATGTTGCATGTTTGTTGTGTGATACCGGATTGCTCCATATGTTTTCCCAGAGTCTCTTACTTGGTTCGGCTTCAGGAATTTCTTGGTGGTTGTCTTCCCCTCTTAGTATTCGTGAAAAATAAAGTAATTTTTTTTTTTATTGTTGGTTTTTACCCTAAATTTAAGTTAAATCAAGTTCTTTTAACCCGTCGTTTTTAACTGTTAAAAAGAGACTGTTGTTTAAAATTCTATTACTTTAATCGTAATTTTGTTTAATTTGGCCTTTAGATACTACTGTCTCTATAATTAATATCAATAATAATTATAATAAAAATAATTATTATAACAGTCTTCTAATTCGAATGAATTCCTTTATAAATACGTATATAAACAATATTGAAATCGTCTCTTTGAGATACATTTTGTAAATAGTAAATAAACTTTGTTAAACAAATGCTGGAGTCCTGACGAATGATCTCTCTCTCTCTCTCTCTCTCTTACAAGTTAGAACTACACATGTCGTCTCGTCAGTGTCATTGTATAAGTGGTGGGAACAAAGTACCAAACTCCAGCTCTGAGGCGTTCCTCACCCGAGTGATTTTTTTTTATCATACATTCGTTTATTTTCGTTGTCATGTTTTTTGTATGGTATTATTTAACTCTCTCTCTCTCTCTCTCTCTCTCTCTCTCTCTCTCTCTCTCTCTCTCTCTCTCTCTCTCTAGTAATAAATGGTAAAGAATCAAAAAGGGCAGTTGTGACAAGCGGAGTTCCTCAGGGTTCTGTCCTTGGCCCTCTCTTGTTTTTGATTTACATGAATGACATTGATGTAGGCTTAATTAGCAGGATAGCCAAATTTGCAGATGACACCAAACTAGGTGTAAATGCAGCAGACCCAGAGATAGTGGAACGTTTAAGAAATTATCTAATGAAAATAGGAGAGTGGTCAAAAAGATGGCAAATGCCTTTTAACCTGGATGAATGTAGTGTTACAAATAGGAACAAACAATCCTCATGCTGCTTGGAAATGACATAAATAGTGTAGAACACGAAGAGAACCTTAGAAACATTATTACCAAGGACTTAAAATCCCCAAATCAGTGCATAAAAGCTGAAAAGAAGGCACAGAAACTAGTAGATCAGATAAAGAGGCCGTTCAAATACAGAAACAAAGAAAATTCTTTAGCTCTACACATCAATAGTTAGACCCCATCTTGAATATGCAGTACAGTTTTGGTCACCAACACTAAGAATGGACATAAATAGACTAGAACGGTACAAGTAAGAGCGTCAAGGTTAATTCGCCCACTAGACTAGATAGGTTGAACATGTATGACTTAGAAACACGACGATTACGAGAACAACTAATAGAGACATTCAGAATACTGAAAGCCATATGAAAAGTAGACAGTAACCTCTTTACATTAAACGAAAACCAGACAAAGAAATTATATGTGGGAACTAGAACTGAAGGGACACAACACGCTCATTGTGGGAACGTCATCACAACCAATTTGTGTGACACATGGAATGAACTGCCACCAGAACTTGTGAACAGCAACAGTGTAGAAGAGTTTAAAATCATTAGGACACTGTGAATGAACAGTAAAACCTGCTTCTAGAAATAAGTGAGCGCATGATGATGTCTCCTCTTATGATGGACTAATAAGTCTTTGAGACATCCTATTCCTTGTAGCTCTCTCTCTCTCTCTCTCTCTCTCTCTCTCTCTCTCACACACAGTTGCTTCAGTACACTTGGTCACTCGATGTATACAGTGACACTATATGTATAGTTGTAAAGGGAGTTTGCTATAGGTTAATGCTATAGGTTAATGTTATAATCATCGAAGTATTCCAAAAAAATTTGAAGGAACCTTCTGAAATACTTTACATTCTCGGCGGGAAAGCGTCTGTACCCTCATTGGTTGCTGATGACATCATCAACACAGGCTGTGATTGGCTGTGTCTGATGTTGACGTCGAATCCTACCTATAGTTGTCAGGTGCCACGAGTCAAAAAGATTCCAGTGAGGTTTTTAAAAGTGATTTTTTCTTATTTCCTTCCATTTTCATTATTCAGTTCATTCAACAACCAAAACTGAGCGTATTAGAACCATCTAGAGTTCGATATTCTTCTATATAAGTTTTATAACGGATATCAATCACAAAAGTTACCAAATGCATTCTATGTTTTTTAATTACTATGCAGAAGGTAAGAGTATAACGTATAGCATTACTATTTCCATAAATACCTTAATTAGATTGATTTTCTGTTAAATATTCGACAGTTTCAAGTAAAATTCACCATTGATAATTAACATAACTAGAATTAATATATATAGATTTCTAAACGTATTTTTCATCAATATAGTCCTTTAAATGCATAATTTCTAATCAGAAAAGCGAAACCACCATGACACTTCATTCATACAAATCTATAGATAAACGAACACTCTACACAGCTGCCAAACTCTCCTGTAAAAGAACCTTCATAATTGTGACTATGTATTAAAATTACTTTTTGCATATTCCAACAGAGTTTTTTTAAATTCTTAATTACGGTAGATATTCTTAAAGTATAAATCAATTGGTAAATGACCTTAAAAATGACAACAGAGGAAGGGAAGGACCTTATTGATATCTTTTACTTTTGTATGGATATACTGTAGACAGCATTGGTGAATGGAAAACCATAGACGAATCTATGTACTTTAGGGAATTAAAAACCAATTATAAATTAGTATAATAGATTTTAAAAGATGTCTATATGATGAAAATGAAATATTTTACACTTTTATCAACAATACTGCTTTAAAAAAGCATATTAAAGAAATGATTTGCCTGTTTTACTCCAAAATTTTGGTTATACTGAAAGAATTCGTCTTCAGATACACACTGTAGTAAACACGAACCACAGGCGGCACGTAATTTATAGGCAATCAAATACGAGAATTTTCCCGCCAGAATGTCACTCAGTTAGAGGAACTCCTCCTTCTTTTGAGCTGCTGTTGAGTAGCTGCCTTGATTCATCGAGTGTGTGTGTATGTGTGTGTCTTTCGTTTTCTTTGATCTCTTTAGGGGAGACCAGAGACGATGTCAATAGTTTTTATACGCATTTAAAAAGGAATTCATTCGGAATAAGAGACTGCTATCATAGTCATTATTGTTATTGTCATTATTATTAATATTAATTACAGATACAGTAGTATTTAAAGGCCGAATACGATTAAAGTAAGGGTTATTTTTAAACAAAAGCCTTTTTAACAATAAAAAAAGAACGTGTTAAAAGAGCTTGATTTAACGTCAATTTAGGGTAAAAACAATGCAAAAGAAGTTTTACTTATTCTCACGAATACAAATGGTTTAAAAGGCAACACGTTAAATACCAGCGTAAATTAACATCGAATAAAAAATTACCCTATTTATTTACATCGTCTGGAATCGAATTTATGAGTGAAATGTGACGTCACTGGCCGTAGTAGGCGTAGGAATTTCAAAGTAAAAACTATTATCTATTTGCATAAAACATAATAGTAAAAGTTTTAGTTTATATAATATAGAAAAAATAAGTTTTTATTAAAAATATTTAATGTGAAAATACTGGTTTTTAAACGATAAAGTTATCACAATAAAAATATAATGTTTATTAAGATTCGCTACTCACACAATGTATGGCGACATTGCTAAAAGACAAACAGAAACTGGCTACTTTTACTCAATCTTTTCGTAATTTACGTTCGATAAATGAGTAAATTCGACGATTTACACGACATTTATTTGCATGAATGTCCATAAACATTCATAGAATTATGTCAATATGAAGAAAATGAGTTCTGATACGTATCCAATATATAAAAACATATTTTAAAAATGTAAAATTGGCAACTCTTACCCTCTTCCGACTAGATCGTCGCGTTCCCTCAACTTATGATTTGCTGTTGGGCCAGGGACTCTGTCTTGGTCTGTCTTTTTTAATGGAGTTTAAAAAAATTACAAGAATTTATTGTAATTATAGTTAGTAATTACGCTCATTGATGAGTATAGCTGGCCTTAAACAAACATTCTGGAATTGCTACACGATTGATAAAAATCATGGGCTGATGAAAATGCTCATGCCACGAAATACAAGAGACTAGCTGATAAGTATTTCGTACTTTCCAGCACACATTTGTTTTCACTACTTCTTGAATCTTTCGATCTTGTCCATAGATAGACCTTCCATTTTTTCCTTTTCTTAGCTACACGTAATTAATTCACTATTTAATTCATCCAATTTGGCATTATTACTTGGCCAGTTGTTACTGCTGGACATTTTCTATCATTGAAGTTTGCTATAGACTGTTATTTTTCGTAGATTTACGTAATTCACTGTTTAAACCATCTGGTTGACTGACGCCATTATAATAACTTTTGCTATAGACATACGCCTCCAGTGACACCCTAGTGTTTATGATTTGGGCTTTTGCGATCGAAGGACATCTGTAGGTATAAGTTTTTATGTCTTCTGAGGCGCTGTAAGCTGATTCTCTCGCGTCTATGAAAAAAGAGAGCTTTATTTGGTTGTACTATCTAATGGCAAAACTGCCATTGTTCTTGTTGTTCAAACAGATGTCTTGCCAGTTTTGATTAAGAATGGTGAAGACTCTATCGTATTGGTAGCCTCTCTCTCTCTCTCTCTCTCTCTCTCTCTCGTACTTGGAAGCTACAGAAATCTCTCTCTCGTAGTTAGAAGCTACGGGAATTCTCTCTCTATCTCTATCTCTCTCGTAGTTAGAAGCTACGCAAACTCTCTCTCTCTCTCTCTCTCTCTCTCTCTCTCTCTCGTAGTTAGAAGCTATGGGAATTCTCTCTCTATCTCTAGCTCTCTTTCGTAGTTAGAAGCTACGGAAATTCTCTCTCTCTCTCTCTCTCTCTCTCTCTCTCTCTCTCTCTCGTAGTTAGAAGCTACGGAAATCTCTCTCTCGTAGTAGTGGTAGGAAGCAACGGGAATTCTGCTCTCTCTCTCTCTCTCTCTCTCTCTCGTAGTTAGAAGTTACAGAAATCTCTCTCGTAGTAGGAAGCTACGGGAATTTTATCTCTCTCTCTCTCTCTCTCTTTTTAGTGCCTGACCTACACCTATAGTTGCTACGACTGTATTTGATGTGATTTGAATTTCGGTGGCGTCTTATGTCAAACTAGGTCAGGATAAATTGCCTTACTCGGTATATATGTGATTTCCAAGAATGATAATAATGGTGGTGGTTCTTATGGTCGCTCAGATAGAGCAGGTGATACCAAGCAGAACGCCTTAAAATGTTGTCATTACTCTTCCTTTCGTACTGGTTCCTCGCTTTGAAGTGCACTAGCTCACTTTCCAGGTGCAACTGGCCTTGCAAACAGCTTACGTAATCAACCAAGCATCAAATATGATGTCTTGATCGGTCCTGTCTGGTAAAGCTCCATGCATTTTGAGCATATTTTACGTTATGGTGTCACCCAGTGACGTAACGTCGTTACTCAGCCAATCAGAGGGTCGGTTCCTTCTCATTTGTTAGAAAAAGGAAAGCCATGGAATGTTCTGATTGGTCCAGAAGGTGTTCCAGGCAGCCGGAGGAGGACTGGAAAAAGCCAGTGGCCGACCGTGGTTTGTCAGTGATATTCGTAGGATTTTACCAGATTTTTGGGACTTTTTTGTGAAAAAAGGTACGTTTTATTGAGGTTGTAATTGCCCTGAGAACTGGTCGTATGGCCGACCAGTTTCCAGTAGAGAAACTGGATTTGAGTTTCAGTAATAGATTAGCGATTTCTGGAATTAGAATAATGAAGGTATTACGTCCCCGCAAGTTGTAAGTGTCCCAAGGAACTGGTCAATATGGCCGACCAGTTTCCAGTAGGGAAACTGGACTTGAGTTCCAGTAATATTGATTAGTAATTTTTGGAATATTCCAAGAAAGAGGGCTCCCACTGAACGAGGTCTTCGGTTTGTCTAAATAAAGTTATGAAGTACTTACGCCCCCCAAGTTGAAAGGTGTCCAGATAAATGTTTACTATATACATGGCTTTCCGTTTTCCGGATCGAAACTGGACTTGGTTCCAGTAAATGGTGCAGATAGGAAGATGATTAAATGATATCTGGAATGATATTTCAGTAGGATGGAAACGATAGGTTTCAATTTATACGTTTCCACGGGCTCTCTGTGAGTCCTCGTTTAGGGTAAACAAGATTTGTAAGCTAACGTTATGAGGTATCAGTAGATGGTGTGATTAGTACTGCTTTCCCGACCGCCGTAGAAATAGTTTTAGATGTTTTCATGTAAACCCCTTTATCAATAGAAGGGGGTTGTGCCTCATAATGGATTTCACAGAAACCCTTTACAGAAGTGGTTTTTTGGGTTGTTGGGTATACTTGAAGCGTAAGGAACTCGACACAGAACAAAACACACTCCACGAAATAGTCGAAGTATATATTATGTCATTGGAAGCTGATTCCAAAGATATCCAATGAATTATGGAAACAAATATTGGATTGACTGACATTTGCCTGCGGTTAAGTTATTATAGCTTCCTAACCGAGAAGTCTATATTTTTGCTGCTTAAATAAACGTTAGAGGTAACCACGATGGTTTTACATCTGCTACTTAGAATGATTTAAGTTTAAAACAAATGGAGAAGGTAATGCAATAAATATTTGTAGGGTAAATCGTATGAATTCTGCTCCTTTAATGCCTTGCGTTTTATTGTGGCTGTAAGTTTCCAGTTTCCAGTGGAGAAACTGGACTTAAGTTCCAGTGTCATGGCGGCCGATTACGATGTGGCATTTGACCTTAATTAATCACTTTTCTCACCAGACGCCAGGTAGGCCTGCAGGCCTGTCAGTCGTCCTGCTTTAGGAACTGTCTCCATTTTTGGCGATCTTCATAGAGTCTCATCTTATCAACTTCCTGCAAACTGGACCCTCTCCTTTCTACTCCTCTCTCTATGTTTTGTAGCCATCTCATTTTTGGTCTTCCTATCGGTCTCCTTCCTTCCGGTGTCCATTCCAAAAACCTTATCGGATATCGCTCCTCATCCATTCTTTTGGTGTGTCCAAACCACAAAATCTAGTATCCCCTCCACTCCCCAGTTCTCTTCTAATGTCTTCATTTCGTAGCCTATCCAGTCTTGTTACACCTTTTATGAGTCTTGGGGTTTTCATTTTAGCTGCTTGGAATTGGCTTCTAGTTCTGGATGTTAATGTCCATGATTCATGACCATAAGTCAATATTGGTCTTAAAATAGTGAGGTATATTATGATTTTCACTTTGCTAGGTATATCTCTTTCATTTTTGGGCAGAGCAGATACAGATTGTTACAGAATTTCTGTATTCGGGTAGTTATTTCCAGTTTTGATTCGTTTTGGTCACTAAACTCTACTCCTAAGTATTTGAGATTTCTACCCTGTTTCAATGTCTGACCTAATTCTACATCTACGTTACTTGGTGTTCTTGATAGGTGCATGATGTCTGTCTTATCCGTGTTGATCCACATTCCATTAGCTATCATTGCATGGTCATCTGCATACATTTTTTACCTCCAGTGTTGTTATGTCAGGTTCTGCTTCCCCAACCACATCAAATTCTACATGCTCTTCAAGGTCATTGTTTTCGTTGTTTAGTAGTGTTTCAAAGGGATGTTTCCATCCTAATTCAATTTCTCGGGGTTCGGTTAAAATTGTCCCATCCATAGGGTCTTTGATTACATAAGTGGGTGGTTGGCTTCCCTTTCTATAGTTTTTGGCAGTGCTATATATGAGTTTTCTGGTACCTTGGAGATCATTTCCCAGATCGTCTCCTATTCTTTCCCATGTTTCTCTTTTTGTTTGAGCTTTTATTCTTTCCGTTTCTCTCGAGGCATCTTTATAGTTATTGTGATCTTCCAAGTTCAAAGTTTTCATCCATTTTCTGAAGAGTTTCATTTTGTTTGCAACAGCGGCCTTTAGTGTGGGGGTCCACCAAGCAGTTTGTTTTTTCCTCCTACCTCGAACTCTTTTCTTTTGCACTGTATTATTAACAGCACCCACTACAGCCATTTTAAAGTGTCTCCATTTTTCATTTGGGTCATTGCTCTCCTGTTGCATTTGTTTAGCTCAACTTATTTCGTTTTGATATCTAACTAAGCACTCCTCTTCTCTCATTTTCTCTAAAATAAATCTTTCTCTCACTTGGCTTTTAATTGGTTTGGGTTTTGTCATCTTTAATTTAATTTAGAGAAGCCTGTGATCTGAATCGAATGACACAGAGGGGATACTTTTTACATCTCTGACCATATTTTTGTTATTGCCAAATCAATCATTGATTTTTCAGTATATGCTCCTAAAGCCGAGTTCCATCGGTACCACGTCCACTTGTGGCTGTCTCTATGATTAGAGAAAGAGTTCATAATGGACATCTGGTTTGCTATGCAAAAATCAATTATGTTTTCTCCTTCTCTATTTCTGTCTCCAATGCTCCCAATATACTCTCTATGCCTGTCCTGTCTTACCCAATGTGTTCATTCATATCTCCAATTATTAATGTATTCTCTACATATAGGACAGAATCTTTTACTTCTTTTAGATGTCTGTAGAATTCTTCCTTTTCTTCTTGAGGGCGGCCCTGCTGTGGTGCATACACCTGAATTATGCTGGCTTGAAACGTTCCTAACTTTAAGGAAAAGCCAATAATCCTATCACACTTGTATTTTAAATGACTAATTTTTCCAGCTACCTCTTTGCTCACAATAAAACCTACTCCGTGTCCTGCGGCTCTTCCACCTTTGTAAAATGATTGGTAATTGTTATGCAATAATTTTGTTCCTTCTCTTGGTAAACGGGTTTCACACAGCCCCAAAATGTCTATTTTTCTTTCCTCCATCATCATGATTACCTCCTCCTCCTTAACTCTCAAAGTACTTAGATTGACTGTTCCTAATCTCAAAGATCTATTTCCCTGTCCATGTCCAGTAACATTCCGACTCAGGATGTACCTGGGCATCCTTTGATCAATGGGTCTGTCCTGAAGTAAGTCGTGCGGTTCATGAGCAATTTATAGTGGCTCACCTCAGAGCTGTTGATTTGTACCATCCATAAGCCTATTGCTTCTCAAAAGGTCACAGAGGTTCCAACATAAGCCCCAAACAGTCATATGGTAGGTTTAAGTATCGTTACTTGATTCCTCACAACGTGGAACAGCCTCCCAGATCAAGTTGTTGCGTTGTTGCTTCAGAAGTTCATTGCCACCCCTATAACCTACTGTTCTTGCATTTTAATGTAATTTTCTTTTAATTTATTCATTCATTTTTAAATTCTATAATAAAGTGGAGTCTCCTCTTTTTGTATTAACCTCTGCCTCACCTTTCTCCTTCCTAATGAACTTTGGAAGGTTTAATTTCAAATTAAATGACTCCCTTGGTTATGTTTGTTCCATGTATACTATATGGGCTGTACTACGTTCATTTGTTTTAGTCTTAATAAAAAAAGTCGTACTTGTCAATCTGTGCAGTTAATATGTAGATATAGTTTTTATTGTGTGGAGTTCCAGGAGCATACTCCTCTGCTACTTTTGCATCCAGTTTTTCCAGGCTCCTTTCCAGGGAATCTCGGGATCGTGCTAAACAATGTCTCTGTGAGTTATGTCACGTGTTGTATTTCCTCAGAATAGCCATGCACATGTGCGTACTGTATTTGTGTATGTATATACATATATACATAGAAGTGATAAAGTTAACCTTAGCGTTATTTTCTGTTTTACTTGAGCATTGTTTTGGTTGGGCCTGTAACCTGTATATAGTATATAGTCTTACATTAGACCCCTTTTGTAAACATATGTGGGCGGTTCCTATTGCGCCATCAAATCAGTATACTATATACTCTCCTGTCTAGATTTGCAGTATACAGGGAGAATTACGAATTGATTTATGATTTTTCAATACCATATTTAAATGACTGAGAACAGTATAGTGTAAAAACCAAAGACCTTTACGAGTAGGAATTATTGATGGAGGAAAAGGAGAGATTTACTTTAGTTTGAGAGAGAGAGGAGAGAGAGAGAGAGAGAGAGAGAGAGAGAGAGTTAATAAATGTATGTCACTTATGTTTGTTTGTGGGAAGAGGTGGTGTTTTTTGGTCTGCTTGTCTACCTAATTATAGAAGTTGTGTAAAGACATTTTTAATATATTATTATATTATTATTTTTTTTTTTTATCACAGTCCTCTAATTCGACTGGGTGGTATTTATAGTGTGTGGGGTTCCGGGTTGCATCCTGCCTCCTAGGAGTCCATCACTTTTCTTACTGTGTGCGCCGTTTCTAGGATCACACTCTTCTGCATGAGTCCTGGAGCTACTTTAGCCTCTAGTTTTTCTATATTCCTTTTCAGGGATCTTGGGATCGTGCCTTGTGTTCCTATGATTGTGGGTACAATTTCACTGGCATATCCCATCCTTCTTCTTCTTCTTCTTCTTCCTCTTCTTCTTCTTCTTCTTCTTCTTCTTCTTCTTATTATTATTATTTTATTATTATTATTATTATTATTATTATTATTATTATTATTATTATTATTCAGAGGAAGATGAAACAAAGGTAAATTAAGATGGAACTGGTCAGCATAGCTACTTGCTGTGTAATATTAATAATAATAATAATGGAGGAACAAATCCCGTCATGTAAATAAGATTGATAAGGGGAACTGAAGAGATTCCCGAAAGCTATCCTTAAAGTTTTGAATTTAAATATATGTACATTTACATAAGTCTGCGGTCCCAAGGCCAACATACATTGGGACAAGGAGCTGTGCAACCTTGCAGAGGTCCAGTGGCTTAAAAAGAAAATGGGGCCAGACCGCCACCATCTATGCAAAATATCTCTAAATAACCCGAAGATTAGACCCCATTTTGCACATGTGAGCAAATTGCGGGTTGGTGTTGATGAAAACGACGAACAAGATGTCATGTAACATTGAAACAGTATACAGAGAGAGAGAGAGAGAGAGAGAGAGAGAGAGAGAGAGAGAGAGAGAGAGAGAGAGGCTCTAAAACAGACGTGAACACAAATAAAGGAGCAGAGTTCATACAAATATTTAACATTGCCTTCTTCATTTGTTTTAAACTTGATGTAAAACCATCATGGTTACTTCTAATGTTACCTAAGCATCTAGAATAGTAGGCTTCTCGTCAGGGGAGCTGTTTCCATAAATGATCAGGTATCTTAGGAATCTAAGCTAATATGGTTCAGTGCCACTACTAAAGCTCCCACACGGGAAAACTATACGAAGAAAGAGCTGATTACGAGGGTTTGGTGCCACTACTACAGCTCTCACAGGAGAAAACTCAACAAAAAAAGAGCTGATCACAAAGGTTTCGTGCCATTACTACAGTTCTCACGGAAACTAAAAAAAAAAGAAAAGCCTGATCACAAAAAAGAGGTTCTGCCCACTTACTACAGCCTCCCACAGAGAGAAAACAAAACAAAAAAGAGCTTTGGAATTACAAGGGCCATTGCCATACTACAGCTATCACAGAAGAAAACTAAACAAGAAAGAGCTGGATCCACAAAAGAATTTTGAGGTGCCACTACTACAGCTCTCACAGGAGAAAACTAAACAAAAAAAGAGCTGATCACAAAGGTTAGGTGCCACTATTGCAAATCTCATAGGAGAAAACTAAACAAAAAATGAGCTGATCACAAAGGTTCGGTGCTACTACTACAGCTCTCACAGGAGAAAACTAAAGAAAAAAAGAGCTGATCACAAAGGTTCGGTTCTACTACTACAGCTCTCACAGGAGAAAACTAAAGAAAAAAGAGCTGATCACAAAGGTTGGTGCCACTACTACAGCTCTCACAGGAGAAAACTAAACAAAGAAGAGCTGATCACAAAGGTTTGGTGCCACTACTACAGCTCTCACAGGAGAAAACTAAACAAAGGAAGAGCTGATCACAAAGTTCGGTGCTACTACTACAGCTCTCACAGGAGAAAACTAAACAAAAAAAGAGCTGATTACAAAGGTTCGGTGCCACTACTACAGCTCTCACAGGAGAAAACTAAACAAAAAAGAGCTGATCACAAGGTTCGATCTACTACAACTCTGACAGGAGAAAACTAAACAAAAAAAGAGCTGATCACAAAGGTTCGGAGCTACTACTACAAGCCTCTGCAGGAGAAAAATAAACAAAAAAAAAAAGGCCTGATCACAAAGGTTTCGGACTACTACTTAAGCTCTCACAGGAGAAACTAAAACAAAAAAGAGCTGATCATAAAGGTTTTGGTTGCCACTTACTACAGCTCTCAAGGAAGGAAAATAAACAAAAGAAAGAGCTTGATCACAAAGTTTCGGTGCCACTACAGCTCTCACAGGAGAAAAACTAAACAAAAAAGAGCTGATCATAAAGGTTCGGTGCTACTACAGCTCTCGAGAAAAACTAAACAAAAAGAAAGACTATCACAAAGGGTTTCGGTGCCACTACTACAGCTCTCACAGGAGAAAACTAAACAAAGAAAGAGCTGATCACAAAGGTTTGGTGCCACTACTACAGCTTCAAGAAAAACTACAAAGAAAGAGCTGATCACAAAGGTTCGGTGCCACTACTACAGCTCTCACAGGAGAAAACTAAACAAAAAGAGCTGATCACAAAGGTTTCGTGCCACTACTACAGCTCTCACAGGAGAAAACTAAACAAAAGAAGAGCTGATTACAAAGGTTTTGTGCCACTACTACAGCTCTCACAGGAGAAAACTAAACAAAGAAAAGAAGAGCTGATTACAAAGGTTTTGTGCCACTACTACAGCTCTCACAGGAGAAAACTAAACAAAAGAAAGAGCTGATTACAAAGGTTTTGTGCCACTACTACAGCTCTCACAGGAGAAAACTAAACAAAGAAAGAGCTGATCACAGAGATTTGGTGCTACTACTACAGCTCTCACACGGGAAAACTAAACAAAGGAAGAGCTGATCACAAAGGTTTGGTGCCACTACTACAGCTCTCATGGGAGAAAACTAAACAAAAGAAGAGCTGATTACAAAGGTTTCATGCCACTACTACAGCTTCTTACAGGGAAAGGAAAACTTTTAAACAAAGAAAGAGGGCTGATACCAAAGATTGGGCCATAACTAACAGCTTTCACACGTGTCTCTGGGAATGTCTGCATTCGAATCGGAGCACTAGAATCACTGGACAATGGTCATTACCGTCTGATGCTGTCAAGCGTGTTTATCATTCAAAAGTTAACAGACTTTCGCAGACCTGTGCAGACTGGTATTTCATATTGATTTCAGGAAATTTTACTACATTTACCTAGTCTTAAGATCGATTTCATTGGAATCATTTACACATTCCGAGGAATGACAAGCAGTGACTGCACTTCATAAAACCAGATACCTTTGTTTAAAAAAAAAAAAGTTACAGTATGATAGACAGTACAGTTCATATTAGATATAAATTGCTGTGCATTCTCTTGAGAACATTAACTCATTTCTAAATAATAGGTTAATAAAAATGACGTAGACCTATAAGGTCCTCTGTCTTTTTGTCGATTTACGCAGTAAATGATGCTTGGATTATAGGCCTATCTTATATTCAGCCGTTTTGTTGTGTTTATTCTTGTTTTTGTTGCTGCTCTTCGAAAACTTTTCATGTGGTATCCTAACCTTACAGAATAAACATAGACCTGGCGTAAAGAATTATCGGCCTATTCCTTGTTAACTGAAATTCTGTCATTTGTTTTAATGAAAAGTAATCGAGATCTGTAAGAATATAGTCTGCGCTAGAATATTCTCCTAATAACAAACACACACACAGAGTACTCATAGCGGTAACGAATATATTTTTACAATTTTAGATAAGAAGTCTCGTTATCCCAAGGCTATACCGTTACGTAGTATTAAGAGTGTGAAAATTGTAGATTCATTAATAGAATTCTTTACCAGGTTTGGCATGCCCAAAATAATTCAGTCAGATTGTGGAACTAGCTTTATTAGTCATTATTTCAGGGATAAAATGGCTGAATTAAAATTTCAGCACGGAACCTCTTCTCCATATCATTTGGAGAGTCAGGGAGCCTTGGAAATGTTTCATCAGACGTTGAAATCGATGTTTAAAACGTATTGTCTAAGTAATGGTTCGGAGTGGGACAAGGAGTTGCCATAATTATGGTTTGCATTTCATTCAACACTATGTCAGTCCTTAGGTTTTTCACCCTTTCATTTGATTTTTGGTCATTGTATGTAGTCCTCTTGACGTTGTTAAGGAATCATGGGAGGGAGACGTCCCTCACATTAATTTGTTGGAGTATGTAACGAATCTTGGGGACAAATTGACCAAGGCATGGAAGTTTGCTGAGGAAAATATATTGAAAAGCCAAAAAACAACGAAATATTTCTTTGATCGGAAATATAAGGTACGTGATTTCATTGTAGGAGATAAGGTGTTGGTACTTCTACCCATTCCTGGTAACCTTTTGAAGGCGTCTTTCTCTGGCCCCTGGACAATTTTGAAGAAAATTAGTCCTATAAATTATTTGGTAGAAGCTCCAGAGAGGAGGAAACAGTTTCAACAGTGCCACATAGATATGTTGAAAGCATATAAGGAACGGGATAAGGTGGTGCCCATGGCCACCATAGGGACTATTGGGAAATCTGTTAATGATAATGATAACTGTTTCTTTTTCAGAGGTTGAAGATAATGAAAATAATCGTGTTGATGAAGGTAACTGGCGCTCTGGTAACAAAGGGTCATTAGCAAAATTTGGTGATATGGTTTCACACTTGAGTAATGATAAGCAGAGATCCTTGAAAGGTTGGCGAATAATTATAAATGTTTATTTTCTGATGTGCTAGGCCGAACGTATGTTTTAGAACATGATGTGGACGTGGGTAATTCTATTCCTGTGAAACAATCCCCATATAGGTTAAATCCCTTCAAAAGTGGAGCAGTAGCAAGGGAAGTTGATTACATGCTGAAGCATGACCTTATTGAATTGAGTAAAAGTCCTTGGTCATCTCCGGTAGTTTTGGTAACAGGAAGTTGAACGAGGTAAGCAAGGACAGAGTGATTATCCTTTGCGCGTACAAAGGACTGTGTTGACCATTTGAGAAAGACGAAACATATAAGAAAATTTGAATTTATTTAAAAGGTTACTGGCAGGTTCCTTCCTTTCCCAAACGTGTCTAGGGCCTGCATTCGGCGGTTTGTAACCCCGCAAGGTCTGTTTCAGTGAATAGTGATGTCATTCCAAAGATTAATGAATAATTTGGAGTACGGTTTAGAAGGCTGTGTGGTATACATAGACGATATTGTTATCTATAGTGATGATTGGGAGACTCATCTGAAGAGAATCGAGGCGTTGTTTGAAGTGCTGAAAAAAGCAGGTTTGGTAGTGAATTTGAAAAAGAGTGAGTTTGCTATGGCGAAAGTCGTGTATTTAGGCCACGAGGTTGGTGGTGGCCAGGTAATTCCAAAACAGGCCTCTATTGAATCAATTAAGAAAATAGGTGTTCCTAAATGTTGTAGGGATGTCCGTAAATTTCTTGACTTAGTAGGTTATTACAGGCGTTTTGTCAAGAACTTTTCAGACATCACTGAACCTCTAACCCGTCTCTTGAAGAAGGAAGTGAAATTTGTTTGGTCCTCTGACACTCAAAATGCTTTTGAGAAGTTGAAACAGGTGCTTGTTAGTTTCACTATTTTGAGAGCTCCGGATTTCGATATTCGTTTTGCTCTTACTACGGATGCCAGTGATCTGGGTGTTGGTGCAGTCCTTTTACAGGCTGACGAACAAGGCGTGTCTCATCCAGTTGCCTTCTTCTCTAAAAAGTTAATGTCTGCCCAGCGGAAATATTCAACCGTTGAGAAGGAGACACTCGCATTGATCCTAGCAATTAATCATTTTTCTGTTTATCTATCGTCAACAGGTACGCCTATAAAAATTATGACTGATCATAACCCTCTAACTTTTGTCAGTAGGTATAAAAATAAGAATCAGAGGCTAATGCGACAGAGCCTCATGCTTCAAGAATGGAATCTGGAACTTACTCATATTCCAGGAAAGGATAACGTTGTAGCTGATGTTCTTTCACGCAGCATAGAATAAATATACTTGCTGAGGGCTTTGCAATCATAAAGGGAGTATCTGTATCGTTCCAGTTGATGTGTGTGTGCTGTTGATGTGAATAGTTAGGTTTGTGTTGGAATAAATTTAATATTTAATGTGTATTGATGATCATTTATTTTACAGTATGAGACATGAAGGTTTTAGTATTAAGTAAAGGTGAAAGTAAATACGATTACTTACGTAAGGTTTAATATTAGATTAAGGTTTTTGAAGGTTGATGGTTTGATAGACTTCGTTACTAAACCTAATACTAAGGTTTTAGGATAAAGGTATCGCATTGATAGTATACTTTGATGCCACTGTAGGTAGGACCTCTCCCTTGGGTGCAATACGAAGAAAGGTGGCGAATCTTGTAATTTAAGTATCACATGGGGTAATTTAGACTCACTAATACGGTGTTTCGGTTCTTTTCAGGCTTGCTTACGCTTCACAAAATTTTGTGTGTTAGAGTTGCGCAGGGGAGACCCATGTTGGTTTTCTCTGTATCGAATTATAGGT
This sequence comes from Macrobrachium nipponense, assembly GCF_015104395.2. NCBI lineage: Eukaryota > Metazoa > Arthropoda > Malacostraca > Decapoda > Palaemonidae > Macrobrachium > Macrobrachium nipponense. The sequence goes on from NC_061100.1 coordinate 8,482,733, forward strand.
GTATGTACTGTATTTTCAGTTTGAAGTGGACATTTACTTATGTTAAGTGGACAGATACACTGATTGTTATAAAAACAATGGTTGATTTGGGACACTCGTAGTGACAGTGAGTCCGAAAAGTCACTGGTTATAAGACAATGAAGAATGTGAATAAGTGTGGCAGTCTGCAACTTCAGAATCCCGGATTTGTTGGGTACATGAGCAATGTGAAGCTCATTGTTGATTGCCATGTGCAATGGTGGTGATCTGAAAGGTTTTAGTGTAAAAATGTTGAACTTTGGTCAAGTGTTGGTACCTGAGAACTTTAGAATTTTTGTATCATCTCGCGCCTTTCATTTTTGTAAGCCTCCCCCCTTCCCTTTTGAGTCTCATTTGTGCATGCCGTGATATATGTTTTTGCTTTACTTAGGTTTTTTCAGGCTTTGTAAATGTCTTATTTAGTATTAATATTTACTTGATTGATTGTGTGATTAATCCATAAGGTAAATTTTGGAGTATATTTGTAATATTTTTTGTTAAAGAATTTTTTTCTCTTGGTATGGAGGTGTCAGTATGTAATCTTTTTTCGTTAAATATCATTGGATTAAATTTTTTGATATAATTTGTTAAACCTTGTTTTGTAAGTTTCACTTGTCGTTTGACCTCCTCTCAAGTATAACAATTGCTTGCTTGTTATTAACGTTCGTGTTTGCCTTTAAGGAGGTTTTGTGTGTGTGCTCCCTCCCCTGTGGATGGGGGGGCTAGCTTCTTGGCTCTGGGAGGAGAACGGCGAATCGTTGCCTGGACCTTGTCACATTTGGAATATTTTGACCTTGCTTCGTGCACTAAGAGTACAGCCGTCTCTTGCTTCTTGGTGGTTGCAGCCACTGTTGGTGATTTGCCCTTATCTGCAGGACCCTAGGATTTTTTAATATCCACTATCTGAAAAATGGAAGATCTCTTCAAGATAACCTATCTGGACGTCCTTGGGATTCACCACACCACCTCTGTTTCAGTTATATAGCCAGGGGGATCTCGCAATCCAATGGTAAGGTTTTTGATACTTTTTTCATTGACCACGGCTGTGATTCTGTCGTGGCTGCTCGACTGAGCCCCGAGTTTGATAACCACCTGTGGTACCATAACCCCTCCAGACATGGAGGATTCCGTATTCTTCAAGGGGAATAATAAATATTATTAATAAGGAAGCTTTATAGTGACAAGTTTAGTTTATTTAAGAATTAGCCTGTAAATCGTCAGGATATTCATTCTTTACGATTTCCTCCTCCTTTCTGGGCCCCCTTTATTTGGTTTGAGCGTGTTGGTATTCCTGTCGTAATTGTATTCATGTGGTTTGAATTATTATTATTATTAAGTGTGATAGTGGTTAAATTATTTCCTGTATTCAAGAGGTTCAGATGTAATTTCTGTCTTTTTATTAATGAATTAAATTTATGGTTTTTCGTTCTGTTTGTTTACTACCTCCTTGAATTCATCCTCGCACTTTGAAAATTGAGTTTATGGTATGATTCCACCTTATTGTGGACTTCATATCAGAGGTATATGGATACTATAGAGAAAATTGAATAGTCTATTCTGGTGACGGTAAAGCGAGCCGTTACACTAGGTAGAAGTAATATGCATAACCCCACGCCACCACCGTCTAACCCAGTTAAGAGTGGCAAAGATCGTAACAATGGTTCGAAAAACGAGCGTCAAGCTAATTCGCCTAGTAGTGCTTTCAGAACTAATGTTAAAAATAACCCTAAGAAAATTGCTTTTTCTTGTTGTTTTTGTCAAAGCAAACACAGTGGTAAGGTCTGCACGAAATACAATACATTAGAGACTAGAAGAGCTAGTGTTCATGAATTACAACTATGCTTTGGTTGTTTAAGAAAGGGTCATCGTTTATTTAAATGTAACGGTAAGACACCTTGTTTCAACTGTAATGGTAAACATCATGCATTCTTATGCGCTAGACTATTACCTAATTCTAAGAACGTTTATGTAAATTCGTCTCGGCAACCTTCTAGCACCAAATCAGGTCATAGTAGAGTTGATAATAAGCCTATAGAAACTGCTCTCAATCGCAAGCTAGTTTTCAATACTAGTCAGGAATCAGCGGCTACAAATAATCAGAGTAATTCTCAGAATAATGTTAACAGTAATCGAGTAGCTGTGAAAAATGTCACATCTCTTCCACCAACAGCGTTACCGACAGCCACCTTCTTTTGAGTAATGATGGGAATCGGATCTCGGTTCGAGCCTTTTTAGGCAGCGGATCTCAGAGAACGTTCATTATCCCAGATTTTGTTGAGAAATTGAACTTAGTGCCCATAAAACAAGTGGAACTGACATTATTTCCGTTTGGAGATAATGTTGAAACCAAAATGTTTGATGTAGTAAGAGTAAT
>NC_061100.1:8485624-8519612 GCF_015104395.2 Macrobrachium nipponense
ATTCCTTAACAACGTCAAGAGGACTACACACAATGACCAAAAATCAAATGAAAGGGTGAAAAACCTAAGGACTGACTTGGTGTTGAATGAAATGCAAACAATAATTATGGCAACTCCTTGTCCCACTCCGAACCATTACTTAGACAATACGTTTTAAACATCGATTTCAACGTCTGATGAAACATTTCCAAGGCTCCCTGACTCTCCAAATGATATGGAGAAGAGGTTCCGTGCTCAAATTTTAATTCAGCCATTTTATCCCTGAAATAATTACTAATAAAGCTAGTTCCACAATCTGACTGAATTATTTTTGGGCATGCCAAAACCTGGTAAAGAATTCTATTAATGAATCTACAATTTTCACACTCTTAATACTACGTAATGGTATAGCCTTGGGATAACGAGACTTCTTATCTAAAATTGTAAAAATATATTCGTTACCGCTATGAGTACTCTGTGTGTGTGTGTGTGTGTGTGTTTGTTATTAGGAGAATATTCTAGCGCAGACTATATTCTTACAGATCTCGATTACTTTTCATTAAAACAAATGACAGAATTTCAGTTAACAAGAATAGGCCGATAATTCTTTACGCCAGTAGGTACTGTATGAACAGGTCTATGATTATTCTGTAAGGTTAGGATGCCACATGAAAAGTTTTCGAAGACACTGCAAGCATCATAAGAGCAGCAACAAAAACAAGAATAAACACAACAAAACGGCTGAATATAAGATAGGCCTATAATCCAAGCATCATTTACTGCGTAAATCGACAAAAAGACAGAAGACCTTATGGGTCTACGTCATTTTTATTATCCTATTATTTAGAAATGAGTTAATTTCCTCAAGAAAATGCACAGCAATTTATATCTATTATGAACTGTACTGTCTATCATACTGTAACTTTTTTTTTTTTAAACAAAGGTATCTGGTTTTATGAAGTGCAGTCACTGCTTGTCATTCCTCGGAATGTGTAAATGATTCCAATGAAATCGATCTTAAGACTAGGTAAATGTAGTAAAATTTCCTGAAATCAATATGAAATACCAGTCTGCACAGGTCTGCGAAAGTCTGTTTAAATTTTGAATGATGAACACGCTTGACAGCATCAGATGGTAATGACCATTGCTCCGATTCGAATGCAGACATTCCCAGAGACACCTCCGTATTCAGGTGAACCTCATTTACGAAACATAACATAGCAACAACGCAAAACACTTCTGACTTCTTTCATATTTTCCTGCTTTTTTCCATTTTTAGGGAGATGTGTATTCTGATTTTATTTCTGGGGATAATATAAAGCTTCATTTTGATAATCAGCACAATGTATATTAGTTTGGTAAAACAACCATTGCAAAATAAATGAAGATGAAAAGAACCACAGATTAACCAACTTTTCGAAACTATTTCCAACCAATCAGCTTCAAGGAATGGTCGTGACCCTATCAGTATGGCTGCAAAGCTGGCTGGTCTTTGCAAAAACACGCTTTTATAGTGGATACAAGAGCGCCAGTCTCTCTCTCTCTCTCTCTCTCTCTCACGATGACGGGTCTTTACATGAGTCAAATACCCCGTTATCAAGTATGTTGGATAGAGAGAGAGAGCTGGCGCTCTTTGCCACTTATAAGCGTTAGTACTACCTCTTAGGTACTTTGCTGGTATTGACTGCTAAGGAAGCCAAACCATAAACATCTCTCTCTCTCTCTCTCTCCCTCTCTCTCTCTCTCTCTCTCTCTCTCTCTCTCTCTCTCTCTCCGTGTACCCCTTATATGTGAATTTATTCATTAATAAATTGTGTGGAAGGTTGTAGTAGTAGTATAGTACTTAATTTTTATTATCAGCTCTTCTTTTTCTTTTTGCTTAGTTTTTCAGTGCGGAAATTGTAGTAGTGTCAATAAACCTTTGTAATCAGCTCTTTCGTCGTTTAGTTTCGTCCTGTGAGAGCTGTCGTATAGCAATAAACCTTTGTAATCAGCTCTTTCTTTGTTTAGTTTTTCTGTGTGTTAGCGCTGTAGTAGTGGCACCAAACCTTTGTGATCAGCTCTCTCTTTGTTAGTTTTTCTCAGTGTGAGAGCTTAGTAGTATGCACCAAACTGTGATCAGCTCTTTCCTTGTTTAGTTTTCTCGTGTGAGAGCTGTAGTAGTGACACCAAACCTTTCTGATCAGCTCTTTTTTGTTTAGTTTTCTCGTGTGAGAGCTGTAGTAGTGGCACTAAACCTTTGTGATCAGCTCTTCCCTTGTTTAGTTTTCCCTCGTGTGAGAGTTATAGTAGTGACACCTAAACCTTTTGTGATCAGCTTTCTTTGTTTAGTTTTTCTCCGTGTGAGAGCTGTAGTAGTGGCACCAAACCTTGTTGTCATCTCTTTCTTTGTTTATAATCTCGTTTGAGAGTTGTAATATGACTTTACTAAACCTTTGTGATCGCTCCTTTTTTGTTTTAGTTTAAATTGTGTGAGAAGCTGTAGAGGGGTAGTGGCACCAAACCTTTGATCAGCTCTTTCTTTGTTTAGTTTTTCTCGTGTAGAGCTGTAGTAGTGGCACCAAACCTTTGTGATCACTTTCTTTTTTGTTTAGTTTTCCCGTGTGAGAAGTCTGTGTAGTGGCACCAACCCTTGTGATCAGCTCTTTCTTTTTTAGTTAACTTGTGTGAGAGCTTGTAGTAGGCACCAAATCTTTGTAATCAGCTCTTGTTTTGTTTAGTTTTTTCTCGTGTGAGAGCTGTAGTAGTGGCACCAAACCTTTGTGATCAGCTCTTTCTTTGTTTAGTTAACTTGTGTGAGAGCTGTAGTAGTGGCACCAAATCTTTGTAATCAGCTCTTGTTTTGATTAGTTTTCTCGTGTGAGAGCTGTAGTAATGGCACTTAATCTTTGTGATCAGCTCTTTTTTTGTTTAGTTTTCTCCTGTGAGAGCTGTAGTAGTGGCACTGAACCTTTGTGATCAGCTCTTTCTTTGTTTAGTTTTCTCCTGTGAGAGCTGTAGTAGTGACACTGAACCTTTGTGATCAGCTCTTTCTTTGTTTAGTTTTCTCCTGTGAGAGCTGTAGTAGTGGCACCAAACCTTTGTGATCAGCTCTTTCTATGTTTAGTTCACTTGTGTGAGAGCTGTAGTAAGTGGCACTGAACACTTTGTGATCAGCTCTTTTTTTTGTTTAGTTTTTTCTCGTGTGAGAACTGTAGTATGACACCAAACCTTTGTGATCACTCTCTTTCTATGTTTAGTCACTGTTTCTTGTGAGAGCTGTAGTGTTGGCACTGTGGGAAACTTTGGTGATCAGCTCTTTTTTGTTTTAGTTTTCTTCTTGTGAAGGAAGAACTGTGTTAGTGACACCAAACCTTTTGTGAATCAGCCTCCTTTCTAGTTTAGTTTCCACTTGTGTGGAGAGCTTGTAGAGTGGCACTGAAACCTTTGTTGATCAGCTTTTCCTTTGTTTTAGTTAATTGTTTGTGAGAAGCTGTAGTAGAGGCACTGAACCCTTGTGATTCAGCTCTTTTTTGTTTAGTTAACTTTGTGTGAGAGCTGTAGTAGTGACACCAACCTTTGTGATCAGCTCTTTTTTGTTTAGTTAACTTGTGTGAGAGCTGTAGTAGTGGCACTGAACCTTTGTGATCAGCTTTTCCTTTGTTTAGTTTTCTCGTGTGAGAGCTGTAGTAGTGACACTAAACCTTTGTGATCAGCTCTTTCTATGTTTAGTTTTTTGGTGTGAGAGCTGTAGTAGTGGCACCAAACCCTTGTGATCAGCTCTTTCTTTGTTTAGTTTTCTCGTGTGAGAGTTGTAGTAGTGACACTAAACCTTTGTGATCAGCTCTTTCTATGTTTAGTTTTCTCGTGTGAGAGCTGTAGTAGTGGCACCAAACCCTTGTGATCAGCTCTTGCTTTGCTTTAGTTTTTCTCGTGTGAGAGTTGTAGTAGTGTGGGGGGTGGGGGGGGGGGGGGGGGGGGACACTAAACCTTTGTGATCAGCTCTTTCTATGTTTAGTTTTCTCGTGTGAGAGCTGTAGTAGTGGCACCAAACCCTTGTGATCAGCTCTTTCTTTGTTTAGTTTTCTCGTGTGAGAGTTGTAGTAGTGACACTAAACCTTTTGTGATCAGCTCTTTATGGTTTGTTTTTTTTTTTTTTTTTTTTCTCGTGTGAGAGCTGCTAGTGGCACCAAACCCTTGTGATCGCTCTTTCTTTGTTTAAGTTTTCCATGTAGAGTTTGTAGTAGTGAAACAAACAAAAATTGTGATCAGCTCTTTCTTTATTTTTAATTTTTCTCGTGTGAGAGCTTTTGTAGTAAGTGGCCCAAAACCCTTGTGATCAGCTCTTTTCTTTTTTAGTTTTCTCGTGTTGAGTTGTAGTATGACACTAAACCTCTGTGATCAGCTCTTTCTTTGTTAGTTTTTTTTGGTGTTAGAGCTGTAGTAGTGGCACCAAACCCTTTGTGATCAGCTCTTTCTTTGTTTAGTTTCTCGTGTGGAGTTTGTAGTATGACACCAAACCTTTGTGCAGCTCCCATTTTTCCTTTGTTTAGTTTCTCGTTGAGAGCTGTAGTAGTGGCACCGAACCTTTGTGATCAGCTCTTTCTTTGTTTAGTTGTCTCGTGTGAGAGTTGTAGTAGTGACACCAAACCTTTGTAATCAGCTCTTTCTTTGTTTAGTTTTCTCGTGTGAGAGCTGTAGTAGTGGCACCGAACCTTTGTGATCAGCTCTTTCTTTGTTTAGTTTTCTCGTGTGAGAGTTGTAGTAGTGGCACCAAACCTTTGTAATCAGCTTTTCCTTTGTTTAGTTTTCTCGTGTGAGAGCTGTAGTAGTGGCACCGAACCTTTGTGATCAGCTCTTTCTTTGTTTAGTTTTCTCGTGTGAGAGCTGTAGTAGTGCACCAAACCTTTTGTAATCAGTTTTCTTTTCCTTGTTTAGTTTTGTCTCGTGTGAGAGCTGTATTTTGTAGTGCACCGAACATCTGTGATCAGCTCATTTCTTTGTTTAGTTTTTTGGTGTGAGAGCTGTAGTAGTGGCACCGAACCTTTGTGATCAGCTCTTTCTTTGTTTAGTTTTCTCGTGTGAGAGCTGTAGTAGTGGCACCAAACCTTTGTGATCAGCTCTTTTTTTGTTTAGTTTTTCCGTGTGAGAGCTGTAGTAGTGGCACCAAACCTTTGTGTCAGCTCTTTGTTTAGTTTTCTCGTGTGAGAGCTGTACAGTCTTTCTTTGTTTAGTTTTCTCGTGAGAGCTGTAGTAGTGGCACTGAACCATATTAGCTGATCATTTATGGAAACAGCTCCCCTGACGAGAAGCCTACTATTCTAGATGCTTAGGTAACATTAGAAGTAACCATGATGGTTTTACATCAAGTTTAAAACAAATGAAGAAGGCAATGTTAAATATTTGTATGAACTCTGCTCCTTTATTTGTGTTCACGTCTATTTTAGAGCCTCTCTCTCTCTCTCTCTCTCTCTCTCTCTCTCTCTCTCTCTTCTCTCTCTCTCTTCTTCGTCATCTCTTCTCTCTCTCTCTCTCTCTGTATACTGTTTTCAATGTTACATGACATCTTGTTCGTTGGTTTTTCATCAACACCAACCGGATTTTGCTAACATGTACAAAATGGGGTCTAATCTTCGGGTTATTTCGAGATATTTTGCATAGATGGTGGCGGTCTGGCCCCATTTTCTTTTTAAGCCACTGGACCTCTACAAGGTTGCACAGCTCCTTGTCCCAATGTATGTTGGCCTTGGGACCGCAGACTTATGTAAATGTACATATATTTAAATTCAAAACTTTAAGGATACCTTTCGGAATCTCTTCGGTTCCCCTTATCAATCTTATTTACGTGACGGGATTTGTTCCTCCATTATTATTATTATTAATATTACACAGCAAGTAGCTATGCTGACCAGTTCCATCTTAATTTACCTTTGTTTCATCTTCCTCTGAATAATAATAATAATAATAATAATAATAATAATAATAATAATAATAAGAAGAAGAAGAAGAAGAAGAAGAAGAAGAAGAAGAAGAAGGATATGGGATATGGCAGTGGAGCACTAGGCACGATCCCAAGATCCCTGAAAAGGAATCTAGAAAAACTAGAGGCCGAAGTAGCTCCAGGACTCATGCAGAAGAGTGTGATCCTAGAAACTGCGCACATAGTTAGAAAAAGTGATGGGACTCTAAGGAGGCCAGGATGCAACCCAGTCGAATTGGAGGACTGTGATGAAAAAAAAATAAATAATAATAATAATAATAATAATAATAATAATAATAATAATAATAATAATAATAATAATAATAATATATTAAAAATGTCTTTACACAACTTCTATAATTAGGTAGACAAGCAGACCAAAAAACAAACATAAGTGACATACATTTATTAACTCTCTCTCTCTCTCTCTCTCTCTCTCTCTCTCTCTCTCTCGACCTCTCTCTCTCTCTCTCTCTCTCTCTCTCTCAAACTAAAGTAAATCTCTCCTTTTCCTCCATCAATAATTCCTACTCGTAAAGGTCTTTGGTTTTTACACTATACTGTTCTCAGTCATTTAAATATGGTATTGAAAAATCATAAATCAATTCGTAATTCTCCCTGTATACTGCAAATCTAGACAGGAGAGTATATAGTATACTGATTTGATGGCGCAATAGGAACCGCCCACATATGCTTACACAAGGGGTCTAATGTAAGACTATATACTATATACAGGTTACAGGCCCAACCAAAACAATGCTCAAGTAAAACAGAAAATAACGCTATGTATATATGTATATACATACACAAATACAGTACGCACATGTGCATGGCTATTCTGAGGAAATACAACACGTGGCATAACTCACAGAGACATTGTTTAGCACGATCCCGAGATTCCCTGGAAAGGAGCCTGGAAAAACTGGATGCAAAAGTAGCAGAGGAGTATGCTCCTGGAACCCCACACAATAAAAACTATATCTACTTATTAACTGTACAGATTGACAAGTACGACTTTTTTTATACATGGAACAAACATAACCAAGGGAGTCATTTAATTTGAAATTAAACCTTCCAAAGTTCATTAGGTGAGGCAGAGGTTAATACAGAAAGAGGAGACTCCACTTTATTATAGAATTTAATAATGAATGAATAAATTAAAAGAAGTAACAACTCAACAACTTGATCTGGGAGGCTGTTCCATGTTGGAACCTCTGTGACCTTTTAAGAAGCAATAGGCTTATGGATGGTACAAATCAACAGCTCTGAGGTGAGCCACTATAAATTGCTCATGAACCGCACGACTTACTTCAGGACAGACCCATTGATCAAAGGATGCCCAGGTACATCCCGAGTCGGAATGTTATTGGAAATGGACAGGGAAATAGATCTTTGAGATTAGGAACAGTCAATCTAAGTACTTTGAGAGGTAAGGAGGAGGAGGAGGAGGTGATCATGATGATGGAGGAAAAAAAAAAAAAAAAAAATAGACATTTTGGGGCTGTGTGAAACCCGTTTACCAAAAGAAGGAACAAAATTATTGCATAACAGTTACCAATTATTTTACAAAGGTGGAAGAGCCGCACGACACGGAGTAGGTTTTATTGTTGTGAGTGAAGAGGTAGCTGGAAAAATTAGTCATCTAGAATTCAAGTGTGATAGGATTATTAGCATTTCCTTAAAGTTAGGAACGTTCCAAGTCAGCATAATTCAGGTGTATGCTCCACAGCAGGGCCGCCCTCAAGAAGAAAAGGAAGAATTCTACAGACATCTACAAGAAGTAAAAGATTCTGTCCCATATGTAGAGAATACATTAATAATTGGAGATATGAATAGACATATTGGGTAAGACAGGATAGGCATAGAGAGCATATTGGGAGCATTTAGCATTGGAGATAGAAATAGAGAAGGAGAAAACATAATTGATTTTTGCATAGCAAACCAGATGTCCATTATGAACTCTTTCTCTAATCATAGAGACAAGCCAAGTGGACGTGGTACCGATGGAACTCGGCTTTAGGAGCATATACTGAAAAATCAATGATTGATTTGGCAATAACAAATAACAAAAATATGGTCAGAGATGTGTCATTCGATTCAGATCACAGGCTTCTCTTAATTAAATTAAAGATGATGAAACCCAAACCAATTAAAAGCAAAGCAAGAGAAAAATTTATTTGAGAGAATATGAGAGAAGAGGAGTGCTTAGTTAGATATCAAAACGAAATAAGTTGAGCTAAACAAATGAAACAGGAGAGCAATGACCTAAATAAAAAATGGAGACACTAAAATGGCTGTAGTGGGTGCTGCTAATAATACAGTGCAAAAGAGAAGAGTTCGAGGTAGGAGGAAAAAAACAAACTGCTTGGTGGACCCCCACACTAAAGGCCACTGTTGCAAACAAAATGAATCTCTTCAGAAAATGGATGAAAACTTTGAACTTGGAAGATCACAATAACTATAAAGAAGCCTCGAGAGAAACGGAAAGAATAAAAGCTCAAACAAAAAGAGAAACATGGGAAAGAATAGGAGACGATCTGGGAAATGATCTCCAAGGTACCAGAAAACTCATATATAGAACTGCCAAAAACTATAGAAAGGGAAGCCAACCACCCACTTATGTAATCAAAGACCCTATGGATGGGACAATTTTAACCGAACCCCGAGAAATTGAATTAGGATGGAAACATCACTTTGAAACACTACTAAACAACGAAAACAATGACCTTGAAGAGCATGTAGAATTTAATGTGGTTGGGGAAGCAGAACCTGACATAACAACACTGGAGGTAAAAAATGCTTTCAAGAGGATGAGAAATGGTAAGGCCCCTGGAGTGGATACAATACCTGCAGAGCTCCTTAAAAACATGGGGGAGGATGGAGTCATCTGGCTACTAGAGCTAATCGACATACTCTGGAATGGGCAAATACCACATGAAGACTGGAGAAGAGATCTAATATGCCCAATCTATAAGAAAGGTGACAAGACAAATTGCAGCAATTATAGAGGAATATCCCTAATGTCACATGCTTTTAAAGTATATGAAAGAATACTTGAAAGTAGATTGAGAGGATATGTTGAACCAAAGCTGGGTGAATGGCAAAATGGTTTTCGACCAGGAAGAGGGACAACCGATATGATTTTCTCCCTCAAGATGATATTTGAGAAGAGCTGGGAATGGGACAGGGACAGATATATTGCTTTTATAGATCTAGAAAAAGCTTTTGATAGAGTACCAAGAATGAAAATATGGGATGCCCTAAAAGACCCTTACTATGGAATCCCTGAGAAACTTATAAGAGCAATTTATAACACCTAATAAAACATCAGAGCCAGAGTAAAAACAAATCAAGAGAATGAAAACTGGTTTGAAATTAAATCAGGAGTAAGACAGGGCAGAGTCCTTTCTCCACTTCTTATATTGTTCCTAGATAAATGTATAAGGGAACGAGGTGAGGATGAAGCTGAAGATATGACCATCAACCTTATGTATGCAGGTGACCATGCAATGATAGCTAATGGAATGTGGATCAACACGGATAAGACAGACATCATGCACCTATCAAGAACACCAAGTAACGTAGATGTAGAATTAGGTCAGACATTGAAACAGGGTAGAAATCTCAAATACTTAGGAGTAGAGTTTAGTGACCAAAACGAATCAAAACTGGAAATAACTACCCGAATACAGAAATTCTGTAACAATCTGTATCTGCTCAACCCAAAAATGAAAGAGATATACCTCGCAAAGTGAAAATCATAATATACCTCACTATTTTAAGACCAATATTGACTTATGGTCATGAATCATGGACATTAATATCAAGAACTAGAAGCCAATTCCAAGCAGCTGAAATGAAAACCCCAAGACTCATAAAAGGTGTAACAAGACTGGATAGACTACGAAATGAAGACATTAAAAGATAACTGGGGAGTGGAGGGGATACTAGAGTTTGTGGTGAGAGGACAGCTTAGGTGGTTTGGACACACCAAAAGAATGGATGAGGAGCGATATCCGATAAGGTTTTTGGAATTAACACCCTTACCGTAGCCCATGCCATCTACTGTCATGGGCTCGACGTCCAGATCGAGAGCCGCTACTTCCTCTGTGACTTCCTGCGCCAAAGCCTCCCCAGATTGTTGAGCCACCACTTCCTGAATAGAGGCTATGATGGGAGCTGCTACTTCGGGGTCCACGTATCCTGTATGCTTCCCTCCAGGGAAGATCAAAGTAGCCATCTCTTGAGAGAGTATGTATGGCTTTGCCTTGCCTACGTTACGCCCGAAGCTGCCCACCCATACCTTGAGGGTGGAGAGAGCAGCATCCCGAACAGACTGCGCCGCCTGTAAGAGAAGGCTAGTGTTAAACTATAACTTAACTTATAAGGTATATGTTTGATATATATATTACAATGATCCACCCTGTACCTCCATGTAAACGCCGGAGAGGCACTTGTATCAGAGGAGACACGTTCCACGAGATCGTAGCAGGAGAAGCAGTTCTCATGATGCCACACTATCGAACCCTCTAGTTGGACTGCGTAGGTGGCGTGGGTCCGGCAGACGTCGTGCCCACAGGGATCCTGAAGGACGGCGTTGCAGCCGGTAACCAAACAATGGGTGGCCTGTAAAAGGAATGATACATGAGTACCATTGTTAACCAACTGGACAAAGTCCGTGGTTGATATTTCATAACACCGGAGTGTTCCGGTTTTGTAGGGTTATGCCCGACTCAGCCGCTCTTGCCCTGCACTGTGCTGAGGACTCCGGTAGAAAAGTAGCGGGTAGTTAGCAGCTGTGTTTCCAGTGATACCGGAGAACAGACAACTACCGAATCAGGGTAGCTACTATTTTATACGCCGGAGAGTAGTAGTCCAAGCAGGTACCGGGCGAGATTGGAGAGTCCGGGTGTGGTGAGGCGGCGGAGCTCTGTGGTTTCGTAAAAACTTAAATTAACAAGGGAGGGGTAGCTCCCTTGCAAGCGTATACTTCAATAAATTAATACTATAAACATATTAACATTTATAATAATAATATGAAATAATGTAAGCCTGTCGGAGGCCGGAGCCACCGTAAAGTCAATACCCTCAAGGGCTCCGGCTAAGCCGGAATCCTATTCCCGCCATGAGGAGGGGAGGGTGTGACTAAGGGCGAGGTAGATGTTAGAGCCCAGAGAGCCGAGGAGGGCCTAGCTCACCCGAGCCTGGTGGCCGACCGAGGCTGGGTAGAGCGAAGCTCCTCCCCTAGTCTGGGTTGAGACCGGCTGAGTAGTGCCACCCGCACACCGTGGGCCCCCGTGTGGCCCCCCTTCACCCCCAAGAGAAAACTCGGATCGGTTGTCAGGGACAACGTGAGCGAGATATCAACCCACCTGGGTGGGAGCTCTTGGGGGGGGGGGGGGGGGGGGGGGGGGGGGGAGAGAAGGGGAGAGCGGTAGTGTGGTGGCGACTACGCGATCGCCTGGACCCCTCACGGTTGGGTGGACCCACGAGGTGAAGAAGGCCAGGCGAAAGGAAGGCCTATAGGCCAACCGAAAGGAAGGCCTATAGGCCAACTGAAGCCAACTCACAACAATTAGAATAAATGAAATAAATTGAAATAAATTATGTACTAAACACGGGGGAAAATGAGAATGAGATAAAGAGAGAGAAGGATTGTCCTGGAAGGATCAAGTGAGACCAACCGATAAGGGTAGTCAAAACTTGGTAACTCCGAGCAGCTGGCTTACTGCCGTTACGAAGATTCGTAGGACAGGTAGCCAGGGTAGGCTAGGACTAAAAGAAAGACTACCATAGACTTATAAGAAATAACGAGGTAACCTAACCAAAAGCAACAGCATGCATGAAACTGTAACGGTAGGTTCCAGAAGAGCTACGAAACAGGAACACGTGCTCGAAAGAAACCCCCGTGCAAGCACATGATAGTCAAAAAAGCATCACCAATAACAATAAAAACACAATCATATTATAATACTGCTATAAAAATTTGTGTTCACTAGGTATGGAAGACCACATGAAACCCGAAATGAGGAGACACAAAGGGGCACGCTGTAATGGCAGCTCGGGGCCGAAGCTGCGTGGGGCGACGACTCAGAAAAATCTAAATAATTCGGTAAAAAAAAGGCCAAAGGCATTCCCTAAATAGTGTCAACCATAATAGCAGTACTTAACTTGGATGCAGAAGCAGATTGACAATCCATGGTGAAGTAATATTCCAAAAAGCGAGAAACACAACACAGCAAAAGAAAACGCGTGTGCAGCGTAGTAGTGCTATCAAAGGAATGACGTCACAGGCGCTAGCTACACGGTAGCAGGTAGTGAGCCGTAGGTCTGGTCCCCTATTCTTGAGGTTTTTTGATGTAGGAGAGGCTAATTGGAGAAGGACCCGTGGTAGTGGTTTCACTCGCCCCAGAAACCATACCGACGCCTTTTAATAAAGGTGAGCGAGCCAGAATATTCTGGCATTTCCAATTTAGCGGTTCTCTGGTATTATAACAATATTTTACCTTAGAAATAGTGCTAAAGGAACCTATTTCACTGGGCGACACAGGCCCTTTGCCCAGATATAGATTTTTCCCACGTCAAAATCCCTTTTTGGTCCTGGAAAGGGTAAATATCAGATTGATATGTCTTATTTTTGTGTGTAAAATTCTGTGGTACAATATATAAAAATTGCCTTATACCATGACCATGGTGTATTGCTTTTGGGCCTTGCTTTGCATGTACTCAGGCTTTCAAATGTTGTACAGGGTATTTTTTTTTTTTTTTTAGACAGAGGAATGTCCAATATCAAAGAAAATCACTTTGTATTTATCATTATGATAAATACAGTTGGTTCTCCTTTCAATGAATCATTTCCACATCTTTGCTTTGATACTTCTTAGGCAGGAGGACTATGTTGATGTACCAAAGTCTATAGCCATTGCTTATCCAAACATTTCTCTGTTCATCATTTCCTGTGACCATCTAACAAGTGGTCATCCTTAAAAAAAAAGAAAGTAATTATATGCCATATTAGACATCATCTATACGTAATATGAAAATGAGCATGAAAGAAATATATGTTGAATTTTTGTTTGCAGAACAAACAAGGTTAATTTTTTTTGTTAACCATTCATTTTTACAGCCAGTTAGTAGCTGTCTGGGAGATATAGTATTCAGCATTACAGTTCACCAACTGTCACCAGTTAGTCCATGTGTTGTGTTGCACCATTTAATATTTAACACTGGAATCCATGATACAGTAAAGTATATGCGTTGCTACAACACCTTCCTGAAAAGAGGTAAAAGTTTGTACTTTTACCATGAACGAGATACAACAGTAATCTTTTTAAATAAAAAGATATGTCTTGTTTGTTTGCAAGTTTCAAGTAGATGAAGTAATCTGATGACATATCATAGTACACAAAAAGGCGTAGAGAGAGTTGAAGTGGGCGTTCCCTCAAGCCTAACAGCATTTAAAGGTTTTCATTTTGTCGTTAATTTATGATTATATTGATACCATTCTGGGTAATCCATTCTCACATGCCACACCAGAGGCTACATCTAATGCTGCTTACTTGTTGTCAGTAGCTGTAACAAAACAAAGTTATCATTGAAAACCTGTGTGCTTCTCAAAGAAATATAGCCCCATACTGTATTATGATCAGTAATTGCATATATTTATACAGTTTTCATGCTCTTTTTATACAGTATTGATAAATATTTGGTTTATGGTGTTGGACCTTTCGACAGGATAATTGCCAATAGTTCAGTGTGTGAACAAGCAAGGCATTTTGAGAAATATAATAAATATATTCCTTATGTTTAATTTGTACAGCTTAATATAAATTTTATGTTGTCACATCACAATCCCTTGGACTTATTGAATTTAGGGAGCAGATGCATTGTAGGGAGATGGGAAGGCGTGAGAAATCCTAACAATTCCTAGAATTCTGTCCTGATCTAATCAGACCTTACTGTCCTAACCAGGGTGCCGTGCCTTACATGGCCAATGGCTTTTGCCCCAGCCCTGGACCCCTAAGTAACACTGAATATTGCTGTCTCCCTATTCTGTTTACCTGAATTTAGATTTAATACTTGGTGTTTTCATTGCTGCCCTGAAGTTGCAGATCAAGAGCATTTCTTCCCGAAATCATGAGACAGGATGATTTGAAGGTTTTTAAAAGCTCATTATCATTAATAAATGGCAGGCTTTGGATGATGAATCAGATATGTCCAATGACTAAAGCAAACTGGTATGTAGTGAGATTCATTCCAAAGTGGTGTAATGCTATCCCATATTCAAATTGGTCTCCCCCATTTAACCTGTGGGTAATTGATGAAGAAGCTTAACTCGCAATGCCTTGTTGACTGTTCCTCTGATTTCCTATGTATTGGGTGCAGATATGAAAGAATTGGGATGACGATTTATGTGTTATCTGCTTAGACTCACAGCACCTTAGACATCCATTTCTGGTAAAGATTTTCCCACTCCCTCAGGTATGCTTTATCCTAGCTAAAATGTCAATTTCTGCCGCAGTATCTTTGGCAGAGCATTTTGTCCTACCTTTTTGGGGAATACTGGTTCCATGCTGAGGACAAGCATGAACTGAGGACAAGAATATTGCTAGTTTTATCATCACTAACCAATTTTAGTTGACCAGTTTTTCTTATTACTGTACCAGGTAATTATTTTGTGTTTAATACATGTTTCCCATGGATTATTTTTACCCTAAATATTTCATGTTCATGGTATGAGAAACTAAAGATATTTAAGCTTTACAGGATCATGGCACCATTTGTCCTACTGCGAAAGTCCAACACATGGAGATGAAAGTTGCTCTGAAGATGAATGTTGAATGGAAACATCATGACACACTGCCACTTCCATTCTATGCTTGTAGACACAGAATACTGTCAGCCAGGTGACAGTATTGTAGTACTAGCTGAAACCCTGGTACATAATATTGTGCTATGGAGGATTTCTCAAGACGTGTCAGTGCTTGTACATGTCCACCCAAGAACTCGAGACAGGCATCAGAATCATGCAGGTGTGAAATGAACAGCATTGTGAATTATGTGAAAATGGTAGAACCCCAGCAGAAAAGGGTGAAATTGCCCCCCTCTGGGGATGACAGTGGGGGCAGCTGCTGCCAAGAAGGGACTTGGAGGTAATCCATGCCTAGTTGATACGAAAGTTTCTACTTGGAGGTAATCCATGCCTAGTTGATACGAAAGTGTCTCTGTTCCCTGCAGCTTCCCGACTTCCTTCACACACTGGCTGTCTGTAATGACTGCTTTTCATCACACCAAGTGTCACACATGTTACAGCTTCAGGATGAAACACTTTTGTACATTAGTATGCTCGCTCTTTTCTTTGAAGTGTCTCTCAGGCAGCAGAGTCAAGGCGTTTTATGTTCCAGCATCAGTGAGGTGGTTGCAGCGGGGGCAGATAACGAAGGGGCCGTTCCTGACATTCTTTTTGGCTTCATGGCCTCGGAAGATAAGTATGTGAGCTATTCGTCTTCTCGTGCCCTGTCCTCGCTTTTGCTGATGTTACGTGGCCGTGCCAGTGAAATTGTCTTGGAAAAATTAGTAAACAATCTTGCCATGTCTACCAACCTCATTGAAATGGGTAATTCAGTTGAAGTTGTTAGAAGAGTTATCGAGTGGAAAGATTTAGATGAGCATCCGTTGGAAGGAACAGAGCCTGCTGACACAGGACAGCCAGGAGATTGTGCAAAGATAACTTTAACCCCAGCTAATTCATAGGGGGCTAATGAAGTTAAGTATGTGGCAACTAAAAAGCTTAATTGCAAGTGGTTTCTTTTAGTGTCTAGATTAATGCAGCTAATTAATGATTTTTTTTACTGAAAGAGAACATGTTATTGTATCTTTTCTAACACTGGGAATCTTTAATATCAGTCAAAGCTAATCTTTCTATGACTGATAGAAAGAAATTTTACTCAGGACTAGAGCGTCTTATGACTCCTCTCACTCGGGACACACATACAATAGTGTGGCGAAAAGTGCTTGACCTTTATAATGAGGTCTTGTGTTATGGGAGTACGCTGGCCCTCCAGGACGTATTAGCAGAGGAGCCCTGTAACTTGGCTCACCTCCTCATCTGTGCTGTGAAAGATAGAAGGTTGTTGGAGTGTGTGCCTTGTGGAGGACCAGCGGAACACAGTACATTACCAAACCACAGCTCCAGTGCAATGGATATCGGTGCAGGACCAAGTTCCGGAAGTGTTAGTGGAATTGACCAGAGTGAGCGCACTATTTTTCACAAAGTAGTGTTAGTCATTTTGAAAGCAGTTGCAGTGACAGTCAAGGAAACGATGCGATTCTTCTAAAGAAAACTCCCCCAGGTCTGGAGGTTCAGGATCAGAGGATGTTGATATGGCCATTATAGAACGTAGTCTAAGGGAAGTGATGCGCAAAGTTGATAGTTTTGTCAAATCAAAACTTCCATTCCACCCTGAGGCTCCAATGGCAGAGTGAATGGTACGACTCTTTGTTGACCAAGATGACTGGTTGGTTGAATTAGTGGTGTGTGGATTAGACATCTTCACAGGTCTAGGGATTCACATAAGGTAGGCAACTGTAAAATGTATACATTTCAAGAAATTATGTACTTTAATTTATTTTCACTGTATATAGGTAGTGTTGGAATACATTTTGTGTGTTTTTCTTTTCAGGAATATTAAAAGTAAATGGGTATGCATTACTTCCCACAGTTAGTTGCTTATTGCTTTGTAGAGTTGGATTGGTAAAGCATTTACAGTAATATTTGGAGCAGGAATAGGAATAATTATTTTATGATACATATAACTTGAGAGAAAAATATATTCGCTAATAATTTGGATGCATGAAATTTTTATTGTTAAGTCTTTTGTTGAACTAGTAATGCTATAGAGCTTGAGTATTGTTCTAGGTAGTTGTAATAAGATTTGTAGACTTGGTTACTTTACAGTATTTAGTAATTGTTTTGTGTCATTATTTTGGTTCTGCTTTAGTTATATGACCCATACGACAATTCTTCACTCTTACCTGTAGGTAGAGGGAAAGATGGTGTTTTAGTATTGGAGGTAGTATTCCATTTCTCGTCGCCGAGGTTCCGGGATGAAGGGCGATGATAAAGCAATATCTTCTTGCTTGTGTTTATGGGCTAAAACTACATTGAGGAAGGCGGGTAGTGGAATATACAAAATACAAAAAGCGTATATAATAGAATCATAACAAACAATTGAGCATCGGAGCTCTATACACAATAAGGAATCATATCCTGCATACATGAGGTAGAATTTATAAGATTGAAGCCTGTGTGTCAGACTCGATACTAACACAATAACAATTGGTTATACTTATAACATTTATGCATTATGCAACACAGTGCAATAGCTCTGAACTGAACGTGTCTGCGGAGCTAAGTTTTCCCGCGCTCGTTACATAACATCTTGCATACATGACAGTCTCCTCCCCCTTCACCTGTGACTAAGAAACAACTGTTCCTCACTTTATTTACAAATCTAATCTTTAAGAGTTTTATTTTCCTCTACTCTTCTGTTATGGAGTACTATAGGTGTGTCCTGAGCTGTTGCATGATTTTCCTCTCTATTTACAGTTGGTGGTTGAACATCTTGGTGAGCAGTTTGCATATCTGAGTTATTTAAGTCTGAGGTATTTGAAACTTGTACTTCTGTATGATTTGTACTAAATGACTGTAACTGATCAACATGACGTTTTACAATCTTTCCACCGACATTAACATCATAATGTAAATTACCTATCTTCCTGACAATTTCTCCTTGTACCCATTTTTCTGGTGTATTGTATGATCTTACCATGACGCAACCTGAAGGAGTGAAATGTTGTCTTTGGGAAGTTTTTTTACTTGATCATAACCTTTCTGTTCTAACTGACTCTGCAAGCTTGGATACATTAAATCTAACTTATTCCTGATCCTCCTCCCCATCAACAAATAAGAAGGTGTTACACCCATATTATTATGCACATTTGTTCTATAGGATAATAGGAACTTTGCAATGTGAGATGCTACATTACCAGAGTTTGCTTGTCTACACTTCATATTATGTTTGAAAGTTTGAACAAATCTTTCTGCTTCACCATTCATGGATGGATGATAAGTTGCTGATAATGTATGTTGTATACCATTGTATACCATTTACATTCAGAAATTCCTTAAACTCCTGTGAAGTAATCTGTGGGCCATTGTCTGTTACTATCTTTTCTGGCAAACCATGCGTTGCAAAGATTTGCATGAGTGATCTTATAGTTGCTACCGATCAAGTTGTTTGCATTGGTATAATTTCTGGCCACTTACTTACTATATGCATCTACTAATATCAGATATGAGTATCCTAAAAATGGACCTGCAAAATCTATATGTACACGTTGCCACGGGTATCTGGGTAATTCCCATGGGTGCATTCTTGTTGGTTTTGGATTGTTTTGTTGTGATGCACAATTCATACACTTCTTAACCAAATTGTCAATGTTCCTATCAACACCTGGCCACCAAACATAAGTTCTAGCAATTGACTTTGATCTGACAATACCTTGGTGGTCTGCATGTATTTCTGATAGAACTCTATTCCTTAATGCATTATGCAACACTGTGCTATTTCCTTAGCTGTAATAGGTGAATTATAAGCAGAAATCAAAGAATACTTTCCTCATGTTGTTCTGGTGCTTTGTCTACAGGCAATCTCAACAAAGCGTCTGCATTACCCATCTTAGATGTTGGTCTATATTCTATGTTGTAATCATATGCCGCTAATATGATTGCCCAACGTTGTAGTCTTGCAGCTACTAACATCGGTAAACTTGCCTTTGGACCTAAAATCATCAGTAATGGTTTGTGGTCTGTAACTAATGTGAACCTTTTCCTGCCATACAGGTACATATGGAACTTTTTTACTCCTTACACTAGTGCTAATGCTTCCTTTTCCATTTGTGAGTAATTTCTCTCTGCTTTCTTCAATACTCTGGAGGCAAAAGCTATTGGTTTTTCTGTACCATCTGGCATTACGTGTGCTAGTACTGCACCTAATCCTGTTTGAGGCATCACAAACCAACTTTACTGGCAAATCCATTTGATAATGTACTAGGAATGGGGGTGATGTCACTTCTGCTTTGATTCTTTCAAAAGAATTTTGACATTCCTTTGTCCAATTCCATTTTACATCTTTGTTCAGCAAATTGTATAATGGGTGAGCAATTGTTGCTAAGTTTTGAATGAAACAACCATAGAATGTCACTAAACCTAAAAATGATTGCAATTCCTTGACATTTTCTGGTAACTTTGGTGACTGCACTGCATTCACCTTATCTTGAGTCTTATGAATACCTTTACCATTTACAATAAAGCCTATACTCTACCAAGTCAACTTCTAAAATACATTTACTCTGGTTGACCTTGTATGTGTTTCCTAGTTTCTTTAGAACTGCACGTAACCTTTCTTTTTTGTTGTTGCCAGCGTCTTAATAAATGTCATCAATGAAAAGGTGGATACTCCTGACATACCTGCAAATATTTTGTCCATTGTTTGCTGCCATATTGCTGGACTGCTAGCAACACCATAGGGAAGTCTTTTTGGACGATACAGCCCTAAATGTGTGTTTACAGTACGTAGCTTTTGAGAATTCTCATCCATGGAAAGTTGTTGAAATGCTTGTCTAAGATGTATCTTAGAAAATACTGAGCATCCTGACAAAGTTGCCAACATATCTTTAGGATTTGGCAATGGATGTTGTGCTACTTGCAATTGTGGATTTAATGTCACCTTGTAATCTCCACATAACCTAACTTGACCGTTGTCCTTAACAATTGGAACTAATGGTTTAGATCAATCTGAATAATCTACCTTTTCCCATGAACCTTCACTTTCTAACCTTCTAATTTCAGTTTCCACAGCTATTTTCAATGCATATGGAACTGGTCTTGGAGCAGAAAATCTCTTTTATTTCTATTTGAGCCATAAGACGTTCTTGTGCATCTTATGGGGGCTTAGGGTTCAGCAGCTGGGCCCTGATGCCTGGTGGGAACTGCTTTCTCGCTGGGCCTTGGTGCCCAGCTTTTGATCCAACGAAATAAGTCAGCCCTTTTTCTTCTACTAAAAACATTTCATCTTTCTGCCTTCCTCCCCCTATAAGGTATGGATTCTATGATGACGACTATTGGCTTGGTTTTGGACATGATTTAGTCTAAATCTTGGGATTTGAAGGAGGGTGAGGATGGACGGCATGCCACCTCACCCGTAAAACTCTAGTACCTGACGTGGTCGAGCGAGGGGAAAGTTTAATGTCAAACCCTATCCTCAATGCCGGGTCTGATCTCGACGGACATCATGACGCCTTAGCACTGGGGATAGGGTGTATATCCAGTAATTACCCCTAGGACGACCCTAATAAAAGGGATGACCCGTCCTCCAAGTGTGACTCCGTGGTGGGTATGGGGAATATCTGGATGAACTATGTATTTTACGTTTTATGGCAACCCCCCCTATTTCTGTTTGACGACCCTATGCTTTCATCAAAGGACTTGTCCTCGGAACCCAAACATCAATTTTCCATGGTCGGTCCCCAGGATCAGTGTAGTATCCCTGGGCCAAATGACAGAAGGACACAGTTGACGACCCAAAGCAATGCGAGTGAATATAATACAGCCAGGAAAACTAAACAAAAAGCATCTGGTTCCAGTATTGTCACACTGGAACCATTTGCCATGAAGAAAAATAATAAATATGAAATAGCTCTTGGGGTCTTTGTACCCAATTCCTTTAATAAATACCTGAATTTGAAGCTAGAAGGTGACAATAAATGTTGTGGAAGACAGCCAAAAATAACACCGCAGAATGGAAACATGCTCCTGGTAGAAAGCATCTCCCAGAGGAAAGTATCAAGTTGATGGATTGTCGGGCCTTGCGGGAGTTACGTTGAGTGTACTCCCCCCACTCCAGCCTTAACTCCAGAAGGGCTTGATTTATGCCCCTCAGTTGATGGCTTTCTCTGAGGAGAGACTTTTAACAGAATTAAAAGACCAGGGTGTAATAAAGGTGGACAGGATGACAAAGAAGGTTGATAATAACAGAATACCTCAGCCTACCTTAATATTTTCTTTTAATGCTTTAAGACTTCCGGAATGTGTCTTTGCAGCCTGGTATAGGTTTAAGGTAAAGCAGTACATCCCAAGACCCAGAAAGTGTTTCCATTGCCAGCATTTTGGACACACCCTACAATCATGCCGATCCAAATTGCAAGAAAATCCTGCAGTCTGTGTCAACTGTGGAGAGGATGAGCATGGTATGTGCACCAGGGAACCTAAATGTGTTCACTGTGGTGAGGGACATGCCTCGTCATCTCAGCAGTGTGATATATATTTACTAGAAAAGGAAATCCAAGCCATTAGAGTAATAGAAAGAACAACATTTAAGGAAGCACGAGAGAGAGCCAAAGCAATGATTGTAAGACCCGGTCTAAGTTTTGCTACTGTAGTAGCAAAATTAAGAAACCAAAAGAAAGAGGCAAATAAAAAAACCCAAGTTAGGAGCACAAATGTAAAATCAAATAAAGAATCATTAAAGAGACAGCTAACTGAATCATTAGAGTCAATTGATGATGAGAAAGTAAAGACAAGGTTCACTAGAACCAACAAGAAAGGCCCTAGTATGGAATTGGAAAAAATTGAAGTGCCAATTGAGATACACCCTCCACCATCTGCCTCATTGGAGGCAAGGCCAGTGGTTGCTGGTCTGGTGCCAGCTTCTGTTGGTGCCAATTTCTCTATGTGCCTATCATGTGGAATATCTGATTTCTTTCAATGCTACTTAGGCCTACCATTTTAATAGCTTTTATATTAGGGCTATTTTTCTAATACTTATTATCTGAGCTTAAACAGAATGAAAACTAGCAAGAAACTTAGAATTACTTAGTTCACTTCAATAAAGTTTACTTTGTATTAACTGGACGTCAGCAGTGAAGACTGCCATGCTCATCTGTAAAGAATGTCTTCTCATCACAAAAGATAACTTTCTTCCAGAAATCATCGGCCACTGAGTAATATTGTAAAGCAAACCCTAACCTCTCTTCTTTATGTTTTTCAGTCATGAAGGGTTTCTAGCAGGAATATGATGAAATATCTTAGCCTCGTGCAGCCAGTTACGGTTACGAATGGTTTGGGCAACAACTTGAAGGCCATGTTCTCTCTTGATAGCTATGGTGGTTGTCAAGGGAGTTTGTCGAGCTGCTTCAATGATTCGATGATCTTCCTCAGCAGTGGTGCAATGGGGTCATCCACTTCTTGTTAATATATTTATATTCCTTCTTTCTCTCTGTCGTCGTATCCATCTATGCACGGTTGTTCTGTGTATGCCAAGTTGCCGAGTAATATCTCTGATGGAAACATGAGCCTCATGCAGGCTAATGATCGATGACCTGAGAGACAGTGTGGTGTGTCAGCACCTGTTATCCATCTTATCGGTGCAAGTGACGAATGACGATACAGTTTAACTTCCCGCATAAGTGTGGCATCACACAAGCTTTTACGATGTTATGAGATTTTTCTTTTTTGTGTTTTTGACAACGGTCATGGTAGAATTATATAATTCCTTATGTATATAATATTGGTGATGATTATGCAGTATTATTTTATTAGTTAATAAGTTTTCATTTGGATTCCAAATATAGTTTCTTATTTGACTCTTTTTGCCCAATCATCTGGCACAAAATTTTTCAAAATGTTTCGTTGTTTTTCTTAATACGAATTTTTCGCTGGCCAATCTTCTTTATATTGTTAACCATACAATTAATAACCAAAAACAAATAAGAATAACAAATTTCACTGCATATATCAAAAGGATAAATTATTATTAGGCGAACGAAAACTTCTGGAACATGTTGCAGAATATTTTTGAGTGGCTGTACCAGTCAGCTGTGTTGGTAAATACTCAGAAACTTCAAAAAATGGTTTTGTTTGTATAGTGCTATCATTTTTTTTTCTGAAGGCTGTACTTAAATAGGAATGTCATCAACGATTGCGCCAATTTTTTCTCTTTCAAAAAATTCTGTAACTAGATCTATTCTTTTTCAACCTAGGCTTTTCTTTTCTGAATCTTTTTCAGTATTTTCATTAATACAGAACGAATATTTTTGTATTTATTTAAGTAGCTATTTATTAGAGAGAATCCAAGCCTCTTTGTAACTTTTATAATCGTCAGGTGTATCACATCCTGTAGAACTAACTAAAGGCATGTTCTCAGAAAACAAAGCTCTAGTCTGTAGATATGTGCCATGGATTGTAGAAAATTACTGGGTGCATTATTTTCCCTTCTGTCAGTGATTTGTTCATTTTTGGCAATTTCTACAATTGACTAATGAAAAATTTATGCATCACTTCATTTTGGCTGGTGTAACAAAGGAAGGTAAGATTGCAGATTCAGCAGGGTCTATAAGGTTGTAGATGTTGTACTATGAAATGTGCAAATTCCATGCATCAATGTAAAGATGATTTTTTGCAGTGGAGGTTTTCCTGAGATTTGGAGTTTTATCAGTTTTTCGCTGACAATGTTAGTAAACAAGCCTGTAAACTTACCAGATTATTAAAATGATCGACTTTAGGAAATTTTTTTCATGTAAAGATTTTTCATCGTTGTTATAGAAAAATTCTTGAAGTATAGGATATTTTCACAATGATATAACTGAAACTACTGTTGCCTTTAAACTTTGTAAGTTTTTTTACACAAAAAAGTGTACCCTAGGGACAGTTTGAAATATATACAAATTGTGCATACTAAAACAATCAAAATGGTTTTTTGTACAAGGAGACTACCTCTAATTGGTTTTGTTGCACCATGAGAAAATAACATGCCTTTGTTTTGTAATATTTGATATTGTATAATTTTTTATAGAATGAAATTTAATAAAAAGAACTTTGGTATGATTTTTTTACTCTAACCCTTGGGAAGATGATCATTATTACCTATTAAATGCTGGTAAATTGTTACGATTACTAATTAGATTAACGAGATGGTGACTCACACTGCCAGTCTTGTAGAGAAGAGGATTTAGGTCCTTAATTTGAACAGCTAAAAGAAAGCTAAATAGAAGGAAGCAAAGGAAGACTGATGAAGGTACACAACATACGGCAATTAAAACTGCAGGTAACCGTTATTGCTGTCCAGAGTTTGAGTGGCAAAATATGTGCTACTCCTGTCTTTGATCTGATGGGAGGCACTAAGGAGCATTAGTTGAATGGGAGGATGTTGGAAAAGATGTGCGAATGAACTTAAAAGGTTAAAAAGTTAGTGCAATTTAGGGCAAAACAGCGCTGCAAATTTCACCCACTCTTATGCCATATATTAACATTTATTCTTACTTCCTTCCTAAGATCCTCCTGTCCAACCTCTCCACTACTGTGCCTTAGTACAAATGTGTTTCACATTGGGTGACATAAATAATGTTTTCTTCTGTTGTAACAAACCATTATAATTCATAAGGGAGTTGTGTTTGTAGTTGTTTCATGTAATAGTGTATGGTATGGTCTCAACCCAACAATTCTTCCATTTCAATTATCACAGTTGTCTGCAATAAGAATTATCAAAATTTTTGTTGCAAAATACATTACATATATAGTGACTTAAATACATCATTACATGTAGTTACTTGAAATGTTTTCGTTATCAAGGACTATATCCCACAAGTACTTTTAAACTCAATGCTTTTTATGCTTTTGTAAAAAGTGGCCAGTGTTGTGAGATGGTTCATTTGCCAAAGAACAGTGTATATGTTACTAGTGTCAAATTCAGAAACATTAAATGGAAGGATGGGAGAAGACCTGGGAAATGCAGATTTTAAGTTTTGGTAGTTGTACAAATATTTCTATTAGGGTCGTCATTTTGGGGCCACCCACTTCCCACCCCCATACCTCTCAAGACTGATGGCCCCCACAAGACTTGGTTTGGCCCCCAAAGCCTTTGATATAATAATAATAATTACAACTGAAATTCTCTCCAAAGTTTGTGTGCACAAATTTAAAAAAACATTTTGAGGGTGGTAGCTTGCAGAGCCCCCTACCCCCAGATGATAGCTAGAGGGTCTCTTTGCTTGTTACCCCCTCGTTACCGTTACACCCATACCATAAGTTCTAAACCTTTGCCACCCACACCCCACAAGAAAAATCTTATATGAAACCGCACCCCCCCCCCCCTTTCTATTATTCCTTCAAGCTATGCTTGCCACCCACACCCCACAAGAAAAATCTGAAATAACGCCAATGCCCCATTCTCTCTCTCTCTCTCTCTCTCTCTCTCTCTGTATAAGAAACACTATCTGAATCGTGAGAAAGATTTTTCCCTCTCTCTCTCTCTCTCTCTCTCTGTCTCTCTCTCTCTCTCTCTCTCTCTCTCTCACTTACTGTTTTTTCAATTCCTAAAGAATATTTGACAGACGTTCGTTCTTTGAACACAGAAGCAGCAAAACGACAGAGACTAGCTAGTCCTATTAGTATCGCATGGCGGTCGTGAATTATGCAGTTGTTGCAGATTCGTCGCTCCTATTCTATACTTGATCAGAATGAAGGTACTAAAAGTGGTGGTGGTCACTGTGGGAGGCCTCCTCCTGTTGATTTGCTTGTTTTAGATCTGAATAGGCTTCATTCTGTTTTCAGTTGACTATAGCCGTGGCATTTTCTTTTATTTATTATCATATAAATCGTGTCTCTTTATAAATGACGTTTGTTGCTGCTTTTATTTTACAAAGATTGTACAATGATTATATTATTTCAACATTTGACTTGCATTTCCTTCCTGCCCGGAATTATTACAACTAAAGTAAACCTATCAAAGGAGATACTAGGGGAAACATCTGGAATAGTATGGGAGGAAAGGAGAGCTGGTGGTGGGAAGAAGAGGTGGGGGAAGTGGTGAAAGGTAAAAGGGAGGCAAAGAAGAGATTTGAAGAGTCACAGCTGCAGGAGGACAGAGAAAGATTAAGAGAAAGAAACAAAGAAGTAAAAAGGGTGGTAGCTCAAGCTAAGGCAAGGCATATGAAGAGGTTTATAATGAACTGGAAACCAAGGAAGGGTTGAGTAAGATGCTCAAACTGTCAAAAGTAAGAAATAAAAGACAAAGGACATCACCCATATTAAGCAAATGAAAGATAGGAATGGTACGGTCGTAAAAAGGAAGAAGACATCCTGAAAAGATGGAAAGAGTATTTCGAACAACTGCTAAATGAAGAAAATGAAAGACTTGTAAGAGAGGATGGACAAGTAAACATGGGCGGGGAATGGTAATGGGATATCTAGGGATGAAGTGATACGAGCTTTAAAAGAATGAGAAATGGGAAGGCAACAGGACCTGACTTAATCCCAGTCGAAGTTTGGAAAGCCTTAGGAGAGGAAGGGGTAGACATCTTGTATGATCTGATGGTAAAACTATTCGAACAGGAAAAGATACCAGAAGAATGGCGGGAAAGCATATTGATACCTATATTTAAAGGTAAAGGTGATGTCCAGGAATGCAGTAATTATAGAGGTATAAAACTAATGTCTCACACGTTGAAGATTTTGGAAAGAATCATAGATAGCAGGCTGAGAGAGGAAGTTAGAATAGGGAAGGAACAGTAGGATTTATGAAGGGAAGCGGCACAACGGATGGAATATTTTGCATAAGGCAGCTAAATGGAGAAATTCAGAGAAAAACAACGAGACCTGCATCTGGTATTCATAGACCTTGAAAAGGCCTATACAGAGTGGCCAAGGCAAGAAATATGGAGATGTTTGAGGGAGAAGATGGTGCCGGAAAAGTATGTCAGAAATTATTCCAGGAGATGTACAGGAATGTGTATACTAGAGTGAGAAGTAGTGTTGGTGAGACGGATGGATTTGAGATAGGAGTTGGATTACACCAGGGTCAGCACTTAGCCCATTCATCTTCAACATCGTGATGGATGTAATGACCAGGGATGTTAGAGAAGCAGTGCCATGGTGCATATTATACGCGGATGACATTGTGTTGTGTGCAGAGGGGAAGGAGGAGTTGGAGGGGAGGTTGGAGAGGTGGAGAGCAGCACTTGAGGAGAGAGGAATGAGAATAAGCAGATCAAAAACCGAATATATGTGTTCTAGTATTACTGAGGACGGTGGAAGTAGCATAAGGATAGGGGGGGTTGGGGGGGAAGAAATAAAGAAAGTACAGAAGTTCAAGTACTTAGGGTCCGTATTGGAGGATAGTGGAAGCATGGACCAAGAGGTGAGACACCGAATTCAGGCAGGATGGAATAATTGGAGGTCTGCATCAGGGGTACTCTGTGACAAGAAGGTCCCTCTGAAATTGAAAGGAAAGTTCCATAGGACGGTGGTCAGACCAGCAATGTTATATGGAACAGAAACGGCAAGTATGAGGAAAGCAGAGGAGAAGAAGATGGATGTAGCAGAAATGAGAATGTTGAGATGGATGTCGGGAGTAACAAGGGAAGATAGGATTAGAAATGAGTATAGAGGATCGACAAGGTAGCGGAAATATCGAAGAAAATACAGGAAGGAAGGCTTCGATGGTATGGACACCTGTTACGAAGGGAGGAACGTCATGTTGGAAGACATACGATGGAAATGGAAGTGCAGGGTAGAAGGAAGAAGGGAAGACCAAGAAAGAGATGGGCGTGATTTGTGTAAGGGAAGATATGGAATTGAAAGGTATAAATGAGAACGAGGCACAAGACAGAAATCGATGGAGACGACTCATTCGTAATGGCGACCCCATATAAAAATGGGTTTAAGCTAGGAAGAAGAAAGTAAACCTATGATTTATAATGACTACAGTTTTCCCCTAGTTGGGGGGCCCCGGAGTAGGGAAGGTAGTATTCCTTTTTTATACATTGCCTTTCCATCCTTCCTTTTCAATTAATTCTGTTACCACCATATCATCATCTGAAAAGAAGAGAATGTCAGTGCCCAATTCTTTGCTTTCAAGACTTTCTTTTTCCCGTTTCTGGTTTTTCGTACCAAGGTTTAGGAGTTCGTAAATACAGGTATAGTCCAATTGGTCATTCTTATTAGAATCTAAATTTTGTTCCCTAATTGTTATGTATCCACTAAAATCTCATTATACCCGAGCCGAAACCTTTTGGTTATCATGATGCTGTTGCTGCTGCTATAAAGCTAAAACCAAGGTAATAAGAAGTATTAACACAGTTAAAACTCTATAAATAGCTACCAATGTGAACTGTGGAGGAGTTCACAGGGAAAAATGCCCCAGATCTATAGAAAGGTAAATGTCTCTTTAGAAATTGGGGGACTTTTTCCGTCTATCTTGATATCTCCGAGGTCTGCAGCAGCACAATTAGCATAAGGAAATTTTATCCACGATTTCGCTTTTACTCTTCGCAAATTCTTCAAGTTATATATTTAATTGTTTTAAATTTTTTTGTTAGAATATGTCTGCTCCTTTTCCATTTCTTGTAGCGTTCATCAAGTTTTCTTTTCTCACTTTACCCTTTCTCATCTTTATCACACAATTGTCTCTTGTAACCCTCTTCATTTATTCATGCCTTTACCTCCATGATATTTTCTGTGGTCCATTCTAAATCTTGAATTGTTCTGTCTTACCTGTAAGCTTTAAGCTTGAGGAAAATCTTAATGAAACTACAATCCACTTTCGATCTATTTCTCAGTATAAATTCCCAATAGTCTTTGATGAAAACGTAACTCAACATTTCACTAGTATTGCAATTCTAAGAGTTTAGTTTCCTTAAAAAATTGCTTTATAGAGAATAGAATGTAGAATTTGGGCCAAGGTTTGAAATGTGTATCAGGAGGAAAAAAATAACACAGCCAATAATGCTAAATCTTCTTACAAAAATGCAGTCACTAAAGCTTTAAATTGGCTTTATCGTAAATGGATTACTTCAGTTGTCTAATTAATGACTCCACTCAATATCTTTAGATAAAATTTTCCTCTGCTATAAAGTGCCCTCATTAGCACTTCCTACCGGTGCAGTTTTGGCCAGACTTCTACTGAAGGAGAGATTTAGTTCCTCTTTATATCAGGTGGCCCAGTTTTACGCGACAGGACACCACACACATCTTACTCTTCAGCCTTCTCTCTACTGTTTTCCTTGAGATATATGAGAAAGAATGCGCAAGGATCGGAGAGCGAGTAAAAATTGTTAAGTGTGTTCAAGTTAGCGTAAGAACAGTGCAGAAGAGAGACAGGAGAAAGTGTATGCTGTATGTTGGTGATTCGTGATACACTGGGTTAACGTTGCAACGAGGAGGGGATTGTGGATGTTACTGAGAGGCATACCTCAGGGGGGTACACCAAGAGTCTGTCAGGGTGTACGCGCTCCCCAGGGGTTTATAAGGGTCAAGGGCCTGGCTGCCCACTTGCTGACAGGCAGGACACCTCTTCTGTAGTTCAGATGGTAAGTTTATAAGAGTGGATTAACTTTCCTTACTGCAAAATGAAACAGACAGATACTTTCCTGATGTGTCTGAGGGAAACTTGAGCTAATTAGAGACCCTTTCCATACAGATGTTACGTTTGTTAATGATGCTATTAAGGAGGAGTTTATTGAACTTGTGAATGACTCCAGTGCTTGTGATCTATTCGGGAAAAAGTCTTTAGTCAGGTTCTGGTGTCAAATGTCCAAATGATATCACATGTCGCAGAGGAGCCTCTCCGTTCTCGATTGCTTAGCACATCAACTTAGTATTTGTGTGAAACTGCGTTTTCCCGGTTACTTGTCATAAAATCAAAACTTAGGTCTCGAATGAATATGGAAGCTGGCTTTCGATGTGCTTTAGCAAAAACTGCTCCCCGGCTGACTAGGCTAGCTGAAGAAAAACAGTTTCAGCAATCTCATTAACTCCCTTTGCTACTGATGTAATAATGCATTTTGTTTTTGCAGTTCAGTACCATAACCTTGAAAATTGACTGCATAAAAACAGGTAAATAATTATAAACATTTTCTTTATTTTTTATGGAGTTCTTTGTGTTTACAAAAATACTGGTTATGTCAGGAGAATTATGTACTTACTTCCTTTCCTCACAGTACTTGCAAATATACACAATGGAATATTTTCTGACACTTGTTTTGCTTTCTTTATACGAAGTGGAGGGGGTTCATTACTAACATTAAAAACTCGACCTGTATCAAAAAGAAAAACCAATCTAGCTGGTCCAAAGCTTTTCCCCTTATCAAATCATCATACTTCTTTTATAGGATGGTCGAAACAAGTTCCAGGAATGACAATCTATATATATTACATGAAAAGTAGTCCGAAAACTCTTTCACTTATTTTATAAACGTTACTAGAGACTACAAAATTAATTTTCTGAGGATAACCAATGAGGGGCTCTAAATTCTTAAGCAACTTTTACGATAGACTAAAACTTTTAAAACAGGTGCTGCCTTAAAATGACTGGCTCAGTCTCCTACCAAACCTAAGTGTCGAGGGGGAAATCAACTTGTCCTCCTGAAGAGTTAATCACCGAGTTTATGGCATCACTTACTCATATATGTGTGTATATGTCCAGCTCACCTGCAAAAATAAGTTCACAACCAAGAATAAACCTACGATTTTAGCCAAATCTGCCGGTAGTT
This sequence comes from Macrobrachium nipponense, assembly GCF_015104395.2. NCBI lineage: Eukaryota > Metazoa > Arthropoda > Malacostraca > Decapoda > Palaemonidae > Macrobrachium > Macrobrachium nipponense. The sequence goes on from NC_061100.1 coordinate 8,516,169, forward strand.
TGAGCGAACCAGATGGATTTACACAACTTTCTCTCCAGGGCCAGACTCGTTACTTTAGTAAGTCAATGGCTGACGGCTTGTTTATAAAAAATGAAAACGGTGGACGAATTTCATCCTGATTACTCATCTTGAAATTATTGCCAGAAAAGTGCACTCAAAAGGATCCCTTAATGACTCATCTGCCTTCTCATTCCGTACAGATTCCTCTCTCACTCAAAATGCCCTTACCTATTAGTCCAGGAAAGTACTATACACCCAGATGGAATTAATTTAGTCTCATTTTTATAAATTTTTTCTTAATAATATGATGAACTTCGAGTTTACTCATAACTCTGGCCGTAACAGTTGAGAATCGAAAAGAGATGGACTTCCTTCGTTCTGTCATTACCATTTATGGTTTATAATTCACTTTCATACTCCAATTGCTGCCCTAAATCATTAAAGTACATTACAGAAAGTCAGGCATCAAAAACTATAATTTTTAATAAGTTGAAATGCAACTTAATGGATTGCATAACTGACTTCATACCAGCATATTAGCATCCTGCTCTGGAGTCAGGGATTCAGACTCTCTAGGTTAATCAAGAAGACAGTTTACTATTTCAAATAGTAAACTTGGTTTTCATTTCTAAAATTGGTTAAATTTTTTTTCTAGACTTTGAGGTTGCTTAGTATTAACAGCTCAAGCTATTTTCCCGTAGTTTGTGGTTCATCACTGCTTAAGGTACGTAAGGTTAAATATTCCTGCCACTAAATGATACTCAATTTTACTACTTTGATTTGTCAAAGTAGTCATGGTGAGGTTTGATAATATTTCTTAAGCTAAAGTGGTTCAATTTTCCTTATGGACTAGTTTGCTATGCTAACAGATGTTCTTATTTCTTTCTGGTGTCAGCAGGTTGAGCCTCTTCATAACATTACACATTACCATCCGTCCATTTCTCAAAGACCGGAGTTGTATTCTGATGTAATCACTATTTCACAATCTTGTGGGCTGAAACGGAAATTATGCAAACAGAATTGTGATATTTATCTTTCCTTTAAGGTAAATCTAAGTTTATTTATGTGGGTATTATTTATTCTATAACGTGTGGTTCCCCTTAAATGTTTTGGAGTCATTCGAATCGATCCCTCACTAGGACTAAAGCTAAAAGCTGTCTTTAGTGAGGGTTCAGATTTGAGTCTTCAGAGTTACTGGCTAGATAAGTGCATTCAGCCGCTCTTGCTCTGAAAGCAGCACTATTCAGTATCCTAGTTTGACCTGCGCTCCCACTATTATTAATAAGAATTACTAATTTCCGTGGAGTCATTCCATCTGTAGTGATCTGCTTTTGTTTCGGTACCTTCACTGACTCTTATTTTTTGCATATGATTGGCTAGAACATGCTTTTGGGCATTCTTTGTTATCAGGTTTTAAGGATTTTAACATTAGCTTTTTGTGAGTTGTATTAACGTATAAGATATATAACCACAAACATGCAAAATATCCATTCCTTTGAAATAGGTCCTTTACGTGATTGTGTAGTGACAGAGTTAACAGTAAATGTTGAGGACGGACTTCTTATGAATTAAGTTTCTAAATTTCTCTTAATATTGCAGGGAGACGTCTATACAAAGCAAGTAAAAAATGAGCCGAAGAAACTTCGGCGCAATCGAGTTTTCTGTACAGTGTATAATGCTGTATGAAAACTCTCACCCACGGCCCATTAAACTTTCAGCCGACCGTGGTGGGCCCTTTTGTTGCGGTGCCAGACGCACGATCTTGGCTAACTTTAACCTTTAACAAAATCAAAACTACTGAGGTGGGGTTAGAGGACTGCAATTCGGTATGTGGAGGGCGGATGATCAACATACCAATTTGCAGCCCTCTAGCCTCAGTAGCTTTTAAGATCTGAGGGCGGACAGAAAAAGCATCTCAATAGTTTTCTTTTACAGAAATCTAAAACTAAAATCAGTGGTTCATTTTTTCCTTGGGGATTATGGCTTCTTTGGTAATAATATCTAATCCCTGATTGGTGTTTCAGTTTTAATCGAGGTATCTCTTAATAGTAGGACCTGTTATTGTTAGTTTACCTTTATGGGTTAAAGCCTTCGTTTTTGCCTTCAGTTGATAGTAAAAGTTCCTATCATCATTTTCACACATTTTCTCTCTCCTTTATAAAGGACAGACGGGGCTCTTCCTCTGAAAACAGCGGTCCTAACTAATCTCTGGGCTTATAAATAACGAGCATTATTCCGACTCCTGTAGAGGCAGGAATTTGAATGACTTTTTTTCTCAGAGAGTGCTATTGCTGATAGCATGGACAGCAGGTTTTCAATGTTAATGGATAAAGCTTTTTGATTATAGGGAAGATGAAATTATTAACTTGGTGATAAAGGTAGTTATAATCACTTGGACAACCCTGGAAATAAGAGAAATTGCCTTTATTGTTTCGGTTTCTGTTATCTGAACCTTCACCTAGGGTCCCTACTGGCAGAGTTCCGATTCATTTGCAGTTATTGATTCATTCTTCATACTGGGAATGCATTTCTGCTGCAGGCTACTGCTCTTCTCTTCTAGTGAGATGTCAAAGCATACTTACAGTCTTGAAAATGAACTTATGATTAGTTGAGGTAGAATTAGACTTGGTTTTAAATTTATGCTTCTGAGTTTGGATAGTTCAGACCCTCATCAGTGTTCCTCATTTTTGATTACAACGTTTTCCTTTAAATTCGTAGTTTGAATTTCCTTATGGGTTTGGGTCAAAATTTCTGGAATTCCTGTTACTCACACATTTTTCCTAGTGTTACTTATGGGGATATTCTTTTTCTCTTATCACAGATTATAGCTGTTACAACTGAAATATGGCAAGCATTTCCTTTATTTACTTTGTTTGATGGTCAGAGTTTTGGCTCTTCTTTGCTCAAATATCTTTGAGAGATTGAGGCATCATCTCAGATATGAGATGATGTGCCCAAGCAAATCAAAACTCAAATACTATTTTTAGAGTCAGAGGTTTCAAGTCCCCAGGTAAGTGAAATTAGCTTTGTTATTGTTTGAGCGATAATAATAATAATAATAATAAAAAGTTTAGAAAAAACTGTACGTACATACCTACCGGTGGACTGATTTTCTCCATGGATGCAATGGCGGCATAGATGAGGGAAAAGCACGGCTATTGACTTTTGGCAGCTCTTGACAGAATAATCTCTGCAGCTTCCCCATAGCGGCCATGTGATAATATCAACCAACGGGGAGACTCGGTCAATATCCTGAAATTACCGTATAGATTTTCATTTAACGTAGAAATAAGATGCACTAAGTGCCTGCCCGTAATTATTGGCCTAAAGATGCGCTGCAGACATTGAAAAGCATAGTTTAATCATTCCTAAAATTATCAAAATCTGTCGTATCAACAAACTTGCACTGATGACCGCTCTAAGGATGACTGGCAATGATAATCA
>NC_061100.1:8520112-8540112 GCF_015104395.2 Macrobrachium nipponense
CCCAAATAATGGCATTGAATCATTACATGAAAAAAAAGTGATTTGTATTTACTCGATGGTTTGATTACTGTATTCTAAGGCATTTAGCATTGATGCAGTAAACGAACTTCATGATTTAGCATCGGGTTAATTTTTTTAATTTTTTTAATTTTGAATATCTATATATATATATAATAGATATATATATATAGATATATATTATATAGATAGAATATAAGTATATAGAACATATAATTATGATATATATATCATATCACGAATATAGACTCGAATATTATATATGATAGATCTATATATATAATAGATAATGAGAGATAAGATATATATAGATACTCGATATATATATATAGATATATATAGATTATAATATATCTACATATAGAGATAGATATATATTCTATATCTATTATAGATACTATATATATATAGAATAATATAGATATAATATATAGATTAATCATATTATTAATAGATATATAATAATAATACTATATTATAATAATTAGCTATTTATTATATAATATATCTATTTAATAATAGATAGATAGCTAATTATATCTATATAGAATATAAATATCTATATATATATTATTATATATCTAGATATATTATATATATATATATATATATAATATATAGATATATATTATATATATAGTTAATATAAGAGATATATATATAATATATATAGATATATAATATATACGATATTAGATTAGTATAGATATAAGATACATATACTATTCATAACTTCATATTATTATATTAATACTATTAATATATAGGATAGAGATATATTATATATATTTATAGATATTATAAATTATAGATATATGTCACTAATAGATATATATATTAGAGAGATAGATAGATATAGATTAGAGATGAGATAGTAGTATGATAAGCTAGAGCGATAGCTAGATGAATTAAGAGATATATCGTATATCTTAGATGAGAATAGAGACTAATAGAGAGGAGATTATATAATTAGAAGAGAGAGGATTTGATGAAGAAAAGATAGATCCTAATCGATGAGCGAGAAAGAATAAGATAAGAGTAAGAGAAGAATCTATATATAGAGATAGTAAGATAGACGGAGTGAGATAGATATATGAGATCGATAATTAATATAGAGATTAGAAGATAGATAGAGATACGAATATATATCGATATACTATTATCATCTAGCTAAGCGACTAGATAGATTATATGAGAGTATAATAGATAATAGAGATATAGAATAGAGAGAGCTAGCTATCGAGATAGATATAAAAAGAGAGATAGATAGAAGAGAGATATTCTATCTATCTATCGATATATATATTATAGATAAGATATAATATATATATTATTAATATAATATATTTATTAAAATTTTACTTTTAAATATCAGTGAATATAGATAATAGATTCTATCTATCTATATATATATAGAATATAATATATGTATATATATATAGAGATATCTATCTTATAGATATTATATTAGATAAGACATTCTTATATATATATTATATAATATAATATATATAATATAGTGAATATATATATTACTTAAGGATAATAGTATAAATCATAAAACCTACATACAAATACAACAGATAATGAACGGCTTCGTCCTTTGCCCCCTGTAAAGGAAAATCCCCTTTTGTTCCCCCATGGGGTGACCGCCCCTTTCAATATTTTTTTCCTCGTGTAGAAAATTGAAGTTTCTATAGCGGGAATGTAGGTCCAAGCGGCGTAAGAAGTTAATCGTTTTGACTTATAGTTCTTGCGAGAGACAAGAAAACAAACAAATTGACGTTCATTTGGTCTGTCTGTCTGTCTGGGGGAGGAAAGCAGAGCGAAGGATTCTACCTTCCCGGATCTGTTTTGTGCCTCCTGCAAGCTTGAAGGATATTATTTACTGATATATTGGAAACAAAGCTCAAGATTATTTTGACATTTTTACCCTTTATATTAAAATAACTAATTAAAATCAAAATAATTAATAATAATCAATAATAATAAAATAATAATACAGATACAGCATACAACCACACACACACCGACACACACACACACACACACACACACACATATATATAATATATATTATCTATATTATATAATATATATAATATATATATATATATTTAATTTGATGGTGTGTGGTTTGTGTGGGTGTGGGGATGTGTTTTGAGAATGTAGGAGAGAGAGAGAGAGAGCTAGTTAACAAATAATGTATCTACTTATATTTATTCCGGATAAGGACCCGTGGAACTGAAAGAGGCTGTTCTTGAAGAAGAACATCATGACCACCATAAGAAGTTTCAAAAAATTCAAAAACCAGCCGTTACCTACATATGTATTACCACCAATGACAAACCTAATACCACCAGAAGAGAATACAATTTTAGGTCCCTTTCTGAGGACCAACCCCTTGAATGAAAACAAAAACAAAAACGAAAATAAAATAAGACACAAAAGTAAATCTCTATTAGTCTTCAAGACCCACAAGCAGCAACCAACCCTTCACAGAAGAGTTCGTGGGGATTTTCAAGGAATAAGAAGTAAGTACGTAAAGAGCCTATCTTTGGTTTCAGGAGCAGAAAGAAGAATCGAAAAAGGTCCCTGAGTGGAGGCTGGAAAGGCTCCTCAATTGAATTGACGCTCAACATCAATCGTTGGTGACTTGGTTAATCAAGTGGGGGGGAGGGGAAAACTGGCAAAGAAAATTATGGATATTATAGTTGTTTCTCTTTTCGCGAGCCTGAACGACACCTAATGCGTGTCATTCTGTGGCAAATGAAGGACGAATAACCCCAAAACAAAAAGGTTAAGTTCTGGGTCTCCGTGGGGGAGGCCTCAATGGGAACCTCTAACACTCCACTAACCTTCCTTAAACTATCTCTCCTGATAAACTTCTTCCCCCCCTCATCTCCTACTCCCTTCACAATACTACCTTCCTGACTTCTTTTTTACGCCGATTACCCAACAAACCCGGCCCTTCCCCCCTACGGCTTGACCTTACAACTACTACTCTAACAGCCTAACTCTCTTACGCCTCCAGCCCACTCACCCCTAATCAACTCACTGCCTTCACCTCTGTTTTTTGCCAATTGAAGGCTTCCTAAGTTGTTGGCTCCGACATTAGTTGATTAAGTTTATGCCGCTTTACCTTTGTGAACCTGGACAGAAGCGCATGTTATAACGGTAAAACGAAATTAAATATTAAAAGGATTGCATCGTCCTGTTTTATTGTAATAAACGCACTTTCACTGCGAATCAAGTTGAGTTGAGAAGTTCGATCACCAATCATTCATCAATTTAGGGACAGAACATTGTTACTAGTTCATCCATTAACTTCACAGTACGCAATATTCTTAAGATCTGGATTTAATTTTTTTTTTTTTTTTTTTTTTTTTTTTTGATGTGGAGGAATTTAGGGTAACAATTGTACAACAAACTGCCGAGTTGTGATAGTCAGTTCATGAACGTGTCGACCCCTAGAAATAACCAACCCTATAAAATATTCGTAATTATTTATAAATTTGAACCGGAATTGAATTCGAGGATTTAAGAATGACGAGGTGTGTCTTTTTGTTCGATGCATGTTTGTCAATCATTGTCAAAATGGATAAGTCCTTCCGTGGGAGCGTTGTGTAATAAGTTTTTTATATAAACGACCCAAAACGCCTCCAACAAAATTAGCTATTGATTAACATACCTGTTAAACCTAAAATGGATACCCAACGCACTAGCTGTTGCTACGGAAAACCTGTTTTGTGATAAAAGGCAAAGTGTACTAGGTGAACCTTCACCCGGAAACTGTACGTTCTCAAGGGCAGGTGGAAGAAAATCTGTATGATCATACTCACAATTCCGATATCTTCTTAATTAAATTAAGCTTGACAAGGAAAGGACATGACAAGCAAAGCATGTAAGGAAAAAATGGATGCAAATAGTCACAGGGGAAATGGGTTATGGAATCTGCAGTTTTTTGTCAAGGAAGACGCGATCTCTTACTCCTTCCCATCGTGTGGCAAAAAGCGAAGAAATGTCCTGGCTTATGCCAATTCTGTGTAAGAAAATCCTTCAATTAAAGAAGATTTTAAACATGAAATGTTTTATTTTATTTGCAACGATTCGTTGCAGAAACGATCATGCGTAAGCAAAACTGGACAATTAAACGTCTTGTTTGTAGACACCGAGTTTCTAATTGCAACCGCCTTGCTGGTCATTTGCTATTTTTATTCAGTCATCCCTTTATACGAATAACCTAAAAGTGGGGGCTACAGAATAAAAGTGTTTGTCCAAATGTTATCCAATGGTGGGAGACTCAAGAAATAGCAACCATTCACACTGGTCTAGGGCATTTTGTCGTTGAAGTGCCATACTTCACACTTCTCAGGCAAAAAAAGATTGTGGGTATAGAAAAATGTCCTTTGACAGAAACTAGTCCCTGGATGATCAGAATTGCATCGATTCAAAGATCTCTTTCTAAGGTAGTGTTGCCACCCTTCCTAAAACAATACTGCTTTCTTCCACCAGATTTCTCGAATGGTTTACAGTTACCATGCTTGATTGGCAAGTCATAGAAAAACTACCACACAACACACAAACACACACCACACACACAACACACGACCAACACACACACACACACATATATATATATATTATTATATATATATATAATAGATATATTATAATATATATAATAGATATATTATAAATATATATATATATATATACATATATATATATATACAGGTCACACAAAAAAGTAAAAGATGTCCCAAGCGCTTTCATTGTTATTTCAACACAAAATCGATTGGCAAACTACTTCTTTTTAATTTTTTCAATTTGGCCTCGGCTTGTATTTATGTTGCCACATACTATCGAGGAATGGAGGCATATGTAAATTTATTTATGTTATCCGTAAGTAAAACTTTCCTTGCTCTGCCTGAGAAGTTCAAATATATTTCCTGTTAGTATTTCCAGTATATCTTTTGTTGCTGGGCTAGTAAAACCATATAACCATCATTTACTGATTTTGAAGAAAAGGATATGTAATTTTTAAAGGTCAGTATGGTTTACCTTTTGGTAGCAAATAAAAAAAAAAAAAAAAGTTTTAAAGAAAACTTCTTCCAAATGAACTTACCGTAGAATATGTTTCTGCACAAAATTGTAAATCGTGGTAACAATATGTTGAAGTTTAAGTGTATATTAATAAGTTTTCCGGTCGATTGAAAAGAAAATTTACACTAGCAGCAATTAATTCCTTAACATTTATGTTCCTCTCTGTCTCTCTCTTCGCTGTTCCGACTTTTATAAGCTATTCCGTATTTCTCAGTCACCAGTTAGACTTCTGAGAAGCATACACAAAACGCAGATGTTCAGTTTAGTGGGTTATGTCTGCCCAAGTTCCCTTTATTTTTTCATTTACAAATAGCATTCTTATGTTGATCCTGGATGGAACAACACCCAGAAATGCTTTTCATCCTGAAGTCTTTTGTCCTCCAGGCGTTCCTGTTTCCAATTGGCGTTTGGCAGTGGTGAGACAAAATGCAGGTCTCCATTTCAATTCCAGGTGAATTGATCATTTTTCGTTCTTTTAAGCAATATTTTTTATATGTTTCTTCAATCCAGTTCCAGAATGGGGTCCTCATGCACAACCGTTATAGAACGCAACTTTGCGCAATGTACAACGCCATGGACAAAAGGGCAGATTCGTTAACCCCGAAAAGAACAACTTGAATTACCAAGGCATTGCGGCATGGATGTTTTCCCTAACTTAAAGGGAAAGTTATTTAAATTCTCAGTTGTGGACAGATCACTGGGGTAAGTCTGTATATTTTAATATTTCCAAAGTTTTCTATCTTTTTATAAAGGCAAAGCTTATTGAAGTTCAACTGTTGTTGGCTTTTCCTTTCCCTTTTTTTCTCAAACATAAACATTTCCGTGGGTGGGTATTATCATAGCTTTTAAACCTTTGAATTGAAGATAAAAAGCATATTTCAAACTATTATTTTGTTTTCATGCACAACCTATTATTTGTATTATCTTCATCGTATACAGAACGACAGTAGTATTGCAAACTAATCGTGACACCAATTATGGTATGGAATGGCTACAACATTGTGATTAGTACATTCAAAAACAAAAAAAGTTTGTTTATTTTTTGTGAAGCAACTCTTATTTGTCCCCATCATCATCAACAGTGATCATTATCTTCATCATCATTCTAACATTTTTTAAAGGAATTTGGCTCAGAACAACGCTGGGATGACGGGCCTTCGTATATGGCGACAGAGTTTAAATCGGACTATTGCTGCTTCTACAGTATTTTAATTTTGGTTTTGGGGTAATTAAGAAAGCCGGACCCCATTTTTTTCTTTATAAGATAAGACTTCCCTTTTTATTCCATTATTTTTCTCGCCAGTTTACCTGGTTTCAGGTTTTGCTGGGAAATCAAACGCCTAAGTTGATTTTTTTTTTTCTTTTGTATTGTTCCCTCAGATTAGAGGCACTGGAAATCGTTGAATGTAATACAGTATATGTTCTTCCCGTAACAAGAACGATACAGCCTTTTGGTTTTTGGGTTAGCAATCAACCAAAGGAACGTTCTTTTACAATAAAAAAAATCAAAGGGTATATCTCCTTAGTTTTTCCTTTAAAATGTAACCATATTTAGGTTGCATGCTTTGAGGGCTTTAACATTGCAAACCTAAGCAAGATCTCGTTTACCGAAGAATTCTTTCGAAGTTAACGAGTTTCTTTATGATTTTGTATAGCTGAAGAATTAATGAAGAGACCCCATCCTCGCTCCATAAGAAAAAGCAGTTTGTCTTGTTTCAGACTGGGCCATATCAGCGAGATACGTCCCAGAGGGTCCCACCCACCAGACCTGTTATATGCATTTTGATACACCCAGTACTCTTATGGGCCATTCCCGTAAAGGAAGGAAGGAGGAAGGAAGGGCTCGCGTTCTGGCACCAAGCAGCCCTCAGAACACTTATTTCCATTTCAAGTGGAAAAAGAGACGATGCTTCTTGTAAATGTCAATGGAAACGTTTTTTAGGGTAGGGGAACCAGCAGTTTAGCTGTGGATCTTCCTTCACCTTTCCCCCCCCCCAAAATTGTTTCTTGGCAACAAGTTCCGTGAAAAGGAAAGGGAAACAGGATGTTGAGGAGGACAAAGCAAAAATGTAGAAGCAAGCTGCAGTTCCTGCAAAAGAAACGGAAACTGTGCACAGAGCTAAAATTCGTCACGAGTTTTAAAGAAGAAAGGTCTGCTTCCTGAAATATGGCTTCAAGAGTTATTTCAAGTCTCTTTTTCAATAAGGGGGGTAGAATTGATTTGACCTCAGGCAAAAAAAAAAAAACCCTTTTGGAAAAACAATTTTCCCCCTTATTGCCATTATTTTATCCAAAATACTTTGCAATGATGCCAGAAGTACTGGGATCCGTTATTCATTTTGCGTCATATCCATCTTCCCATGGCTTGTGGTGACCATCATCTATGTGCAGCCAAAAATAACGTTTTTGAAGATTGCCCTCTAAAACGAGTGCGACTGAATTGTACATAATCCTAATCTTCGCACCAACTGATAAGTAACCAACTGGACCACAAAAGAAATAAAACGCTTATAAACTAAAGATATTCCTTGCATTGAGTTCAATAAGAAGCAGCATTCCTCAATGTTAATTTTCATTTGAGGGAGAAGCTTGGACCAATCTCGTGGTGTGTTCCACCAATCTTTAAGGATATTGATTGTTTATTATCTTTAAATTTGCACCGATTTGTCCAGCAACCCAGGGATTTTTTCTTAGAGACAATCTGATCATTGCTATCAATTAATTGTTTGTCCATTGTATCAAAAATTCCTTATCGGGCTACAATAAAGGTTGAAGACTGTTCACAAAATCGCAAATATACCAAGTAATAAACTGGTTCAGATAGAACCAGTTTTTTTTCCCCAATTTTCACAGGTGTGGTTTGTGAAATTGGTGCAAAGTGCTTGCAATTTATTTCGTGACAAAAAGACAACTAGGAAGGGACTTATTGCGGGGAATTGGGTTCTAGGATTTCAAACAATTCGCAAGCTTTGCCCCTCGGTAAAAGTATGTTTAAATGTTGAATAAATTTAAACGTACTTTTAATAAACAATTCAAATGAATCCATCGAACTATACTGATGTGAAATAACTTTTAAATGTAACTAGTTAATAAATCAGTTCAATGAATCCCTCCCGGAACTATACAGATGTTGAACGTTTATGATTTACTCGAAGTGTTAACTATTTCTCAGTTTTATTTTATTTTCCATAATTTAAGGTTTACGATATAGTGTTGGTGAATGAAGGCCACAGTCCATTTCTTTGGTTCTGAATTGGTTGGACCTGGGTTTGTTAACTGGGACCTTCATTGAAAGTAAGCCATTCAGGAAGGTCAGAAACTGAGTTTGACATGCCTCCTGTGTTTCCACAAAGCACAATATGCTTCAAATCTATTAAGAAAGTTTAATTTTGCTTGTGACCAGTGACCGAGTATAAATGCGGCCGGGAGCTCTAAGATCTTTCAACTTCCCTGCCACCTCAATTGCCTTGGTTTTCTTTTCCTAATCGGCCCGTAACGTTTTGGACTTAATTGGTTTTCGACAACAGGCAATGGAAATCGAGAATCTTCAGCAGACGGTGTTGATGGAAGCGAGGACAAAATGGGCGCTCTCGAAGAGCTGGTCCACATAAGCAAACAGGGAACACCCAAACAATTCAGATTAGATGAAGATGGTGGCGTCACTGGGCTCTCTAGCTTCGAGGATCTGTTAGAAATAATCAATCATCTTGGTCGTTGGAACGTTACTACGTTATTATTCTGCTGTATGGGTAACATTATTTTCTTTTAAAACATTTGTTTATATGTTAATCTTCTTATGCATGTTTAGAAAGGTTATTATGTAACATTGCGAAAGGAAATACTTTACTTATGACAGCTGTATCGGAAAGCGAAAGCAATAAACAGAATGAACAAAACGCCTAATCTTGCCATTATTCCAAGTTTCAGAGACATCTAGTACTTATTTCTTAAGCTACTATGAGATTCAGGGCTTCTGTACACGGTTTTTTTTGGCAATAACTTTTTATCTATGCATTTCATAGATATAACGCTTATTCAGAATACACATTATATCTACACATAATTTTGACTTGTATTCTGCATTACGTAGGTTGAATAAATTTAGTCACTTATAATGTAAAAGGACTTTTTTTGAAGACGGGCCAACTTACTCAGAGAAAAGGTTTCGAACACACTCGTTACGTAACTTATGACAGCATTTCTTCCCTCCCATTTCTCGATGGATGATTGGCTATACGTAACGAAGGCTATACCTCTGGCAACAATGAGAAAAATTTAAATACAAGCAAAGCAGTACACCTTTATGAACTCTGAATCCTCTCCACTGATAATTGTCATAATGAACAAACCAACAAAATATGTTAATAAATATAAAAACACTTCGATTATTAGTATAACTCCCAAAATAAGTGTCCTAAGAAATTATAATCTATTTTATAGGTCACAATCAGATTGACAAGATGTAGGGAATAGTTGGTAATTTTCAAAGACATAGTAGACAAGCTTGATTTGATAACTGCTGTATCCAACGTCAAGCAATTTTTATTTATCAACTATCTAACTATTTATTCTACCTATACGGTACCGTATTTTGGCTTTAAACCTTCACCAACAATTATCGTCAGAATGATGACTCATGAGGCTCCACCCACTTTGGCCTCGTTATAATTCAGGATAACAATGAAGGCTATCTTGGACATTGTTTTGTATTAGAACTCTACTTGCTAGCTATCAATCATTTCTCGAGTAGTGCTAAATGATCCTCAGGGATACCCAGCAGTTGGCCTAAACGTTTAATTCATGTATATTGCTGCTATTTCTAATTTTGCGGCACTACTGCTACAGTAGATAATTACTACGCTAGCACAGATACCCCACCCACATCTATATATCATTCCGCCATTCATAAAGTCTTTATATCACATGGTCGTACAGACTAAAGAAGAAGAAAAAAAAAATTATATCGGATGATCCGTTGGTCTGCTGGAGATTTTAGCACATATAAGCTTGTATTACTTTGGATAAAAATCTTATTTTAACAAAATAGTTATATAAAGACTGTTTACATACAATCTCTCTCTCGCTCTCTCTCTTGGTGGCATAGTGGAATAGTTAATGGAAATGTTCAAAAATCCTAGTAAGTATGGCCACGGGCTTTCTCTTGACTGTATAAAGTTGCAAGTCGTAAGACAAATGCAGTTTTGCAACCACGGGGACAATTCCAAATCCTCTTAGCCATTCTTGACTACTATGGGTTTCAGAGCCAATGGAATAAGGTGAATGGGTTTCTGTCTGGTGGATGGGCGGGGCAACATTTCGTAAAACGATGTTTACCTTGCTTATGTAATGAAAGTTTTTCAACTCTTGGCTCGCAATCATTGGCCAGAGCGTCGGCTAGATCATTTTTACTCTATAAAAATTAAAAACTATCGGGTTTAGGTTAGGTTATTGATAATGCTGACAAAATTTGTGTGGTGTAAAATATACATATGTCAACTTTCAGCTACATCCGATGCTTTGATAAGGAGCAAAATCCAAAAAACCGTGTTACAGAGGCCCTGAATTTCATAGTAGTAGTGTTTTTTTTTCTCCGGTATCTTCATGTCCTCCTGCATGTAACATTGTATGAGTGTGAGCTGATATTAGTTCCCTAAGTTTGTTTTTAATCAGTGACGGATTGATGTCCCCACTGTATTCTGGAATGCACCAATCATCAGTCAGTCAGTAGTCAACTCATTTCTGGAGCTAGTTTTGCTCGAACAACAGCCCATTTGAAAATGTACTGCAAGGCCTGTCTATGACAGTCAATTAGGCGAATTAGGTTAGGTTAGGCGATCTAGTTATGATATTGCACTGGTCAAAGTTGTATCTGTGATTTGGTGAGTTTACCACAGTACTTCCCAAATAAATAAGTGATGCTGTGAAATGGCATGAGAAGCACTTTTTTTCGGTATGTTTTAACGTGATTCAAATAATTCGGTGATCCATGTTATGGCTTTTCAAAGCGGGAAGTGCTGGGATATAAAGCAAAGGAATTATTTTTAAAAAATGGTAACGACGTTCAAACTGGATAGGAAACTGTTGGAAACGTATTTTTGTCAAATTTTGCGGTAGTATGCATAATGTACTGAACATTCCCCGTTTTGCAAAGATTGCCCAAATGAGATTGGCGCAACACTTAAGAATTAAATTTATAAACAAGATGCAAACTGTTAGAAATATAGTTTAATTTTTTAACATTTTTGTAGCTTGCGCCTTGCTCCCGCTGCAGGCCGTCTCATACCAGTTTCTGGGCAGCACTCCCGAACGCTGGTGCCATGTCAAGCCTCTCTCTGAAAGCAATTGGACACGAAAACAAATGGTAGACCTCGCTATTCCCTTATATAGGTGAGTTTTCCTGGTGTTTCAGGAAGAGAAGGAAGGATTATATTATTTTGGTCATCTTGGGTACTTTGGAGCACTCAAAATTCCGTTCCAGTCATGTTTTGATTAATTGAGTGGTAGTCTAGTGGCTGGAGGTTGGTAGGTCTGTGTGCATGAGAGAGGCAGAGAGTTACTCTTTAGATTTGATAGATATGGTGTCTTGGCTTGAAAAAAAAGACTTCAGCAGACTTGTGGGAAGGTGGGCCTTCTCTTGTAACACACGTTTGAAAATTAAACATTAGAATGAAATTTTCTTCACAATCGCGTCTGATGAAACTTGTGTTGTCCATGTGCCTAGTGCTCTAATTTACCTAGAATGAGGGTGTAAGTGTCTTGACATGAGTTTATTTAGGCAAGGAGTATCTGTGCCGGTTTTTGTGGTTGTTGGCTTATCCCGATGGTTACATTTATTTGTCTTTCACTGGAAGGTGGCTATATAATTATTCTTCATTATCATTCGGTTGGGACACACGGCTGTATACCATGGCAATTCATAGTGAACAGGAGCATGCCCTCCCTCATCTATGCTTTTCTTTCACATTGTATTATAATATATATATAGATATATATATATATATATATATATATAGATATAGATATAGATATATCTATATATCTATATATAGAATAGATATATATATATATAATATATATATATATATATATAGATATATGTATATATCATATACTAAATATATATATATATATATAGATAATATACTATATATCTATATATATATATATATAATATTATATCTCATTAATATATATATATATATATATTATAGATATAGGATATATATATATATATTATATAGTATTATATATATATGCTATATATATAATATATTATATAGCTATATATATAACATATAATATATATTAGATTTCTATGATATACCCTAATATATATATATAGATAATATATATATATTATATTCTATTATATATAGATAATAGAGATTGATATTATATTATATAGATATATATATGATAATTATATATATAGATATATATATATAGATATATATATATTTTAGATATACTATATATAATATATATATATCGATATATATAATATATATATATACTATATATATATAACTTAATTATATATAGATATATATATATATCTATATATATATTATATATATATATATATTAGATATATATATATCGATATTATAGATATATATCTATATATAGATATATATAGATACATATATATAATCTATATCTAATATATATATCTATATATATATTATATATATATATATATATCTATATATAATATATATCTATTATATATATATAGATATATGATATATTGATATATAGATAATATATATGATATATATATATATATATATACATATATATATATATATATTTTATATATATATATCTATATATATATATCTATATATATATATAGTATAGATATATTATATATATATATATAGATATATATATATAGATATATCTATATATATAGATTCTATATAGAATATATATAATAGACCTATATATATACTATATCTAGATATATATAATATATATAATAGATATAGTATACATATATAATATATAGAGATATAGTTTATATTATATATATATATATATATATATATATCTATATATATATATTAAGATATACTATAGATATATCGAGATATTTGATTATTCTATATATATATAGTATATCTATATATATAGATTATATAGATATATATAGATATAGAGATTAGATAGGATACAGATAGATCTATCTATATATATTATATATTATATATAGATATATTATAGATATAGATATATCTATATAATATATATAATATATATATAGGTATAGTATATAGATTAATATATAGATATTTGAGCATATATATATATATATAGATAGATAGGGATATTATATATATATAGATATATCATAGATTAAGATATATATATATAGATAGAGATATATCTATATATAGATATATAGTATATATACTATATATATATATAGATAGATATATTCGATATATATATATATATATATATATAATATAGATATAGATATAGATAGATATATATAGATATAGTATATATATATAGATATATTATATATAGATAAATATCATATAGATGATAGAGATATATCCTATATATATATTATATATATCTGTAAGATATATATATATCATAATATATATATATATATATATATTTATCATATATATATATATAGATATTATATATCATATATATATATATATGGATATATTTATATATGACATATATATTATAGATATTAATATATTTATATTATATATGAATCTATAGTCATATATCTATATATATATCTATATATATAGATATTTATTTATAGATATAGTATATATATATCTCGATATATCTATATATTATATTATAGTTTATTTATATATATATATATATATATATATTATTATATATATAGATATCTAATCATATATTATGATTATATATTATATATATATTATATATATATATCTATCTATATATATAACTATATATATAAGAATCTATTATATAGGAATTTCATATCTAATATAGATATTAATCTCTTATAATATATACTATAGGATATTTTTATTAATTATAATTGTATAGCCACAATGCCCTCTATTAACTACTAGAATTCTTAGCGTTTTTCTCGGATACACTGTTGTCATTACAGAAGCCTTAAGATCCAAGTGCAGACTTATGAAGAAATTATGATGTCCGGTAGTGTGAAAAGAATCCACGATAACATTATCACGACGAGGTCACATGGGTTCGTTTCCTGCTACCAGGACATCATAATTTCTTCATATATCTTGCAGTTTGGATCTTCAGGCCAATGCTAGGTGAACAATTGGTTCCTGGGCCACGTCGAAAATATCTAGTCCTTTCGGGCCAGCACCCTAGAGAGCTGTTAATCAGCTCAGTGGTCTGGTAAAACTAAGATATACTTAAGTGAACAAGCGTATCCAAAAAAGGGGTCAATTATATAGATATATATATATAGTATATCTATATATATAGATATATATATATATATATATATATATATATATATATATATATATATATATATCATAGATATATATATAATATATATATATCATGTCATATATCCATAAAACTATAAATATATCGGTATGATAATATAACTTAATAATATATATATATATATAATATAGGTATATATATATATATCATCATACTATATACTAGTATATAGGGGTCATATATATATATATATATATATATATATTATATATATATATATATATATTATATGATATATATATTATATATATATAGAATATATATAATATATATATATATCATATATAATATATATATATGATATATATATATCATATGATATATAATAGTAATATATATATATATATATATATATATATATATATATATATATATAATATATATATATATATATAAAGATATATACATATATTATTGCTATTTGTTTTTCTGATGAATGTATTTGAATTTGTTTTTAATTTAAAATGCCTTTGATGCATACATAATTCATGACTACCACAATCTTCTTTCCTCTTTCGTCTTTTTTTTTCGCATACTCATAGGCATTTGTTCTCTGAATGCTTGCTACACAAGGTGCGTGGCCCTTTTGTCTTGAATACTAGAATGAATCAACCGGATGAATGATAATAATAGCAAGGGCTATTGCATCTCTCGGGTTCAGTTCCTTATTCGTACCTATCTGTCTGTAAATCGCATATTAAATCTATTCCCCAGGGGTGTGTTTTGTAGTATGTATACACATGTATTAGCACTTTCATATACATGTATATGTATATTACATATATAAAGTGTGTGTGTGAGTGAATGCTGTATGTAATGTAATCATGTATTTCGTATGTATGGTTTGTTTTGCGCGTACATACGTATAAGGCACTAGCGAGGCGAAATGCAGAATGACAGATATCAAACGAGCATTAAGGTTAAGTTCTTATCATGAAATCATTCCCTTTCCCTTTCGATAGTGCCTCATATTCTCTTCTTTTTCTTTACAGCTGTGACCCAATTGAAAAGAGCTGCAAATCCTATCATTACAATGACTCAAAGGCGGTGGAAATTGGATACGAAGCTGCCATAGAAAACAGAAAGTCGATCTCCATCGGCAACGGAAGTCCCATCTACTGCCAATCTTGAGATTTCGACACAAGTCACTATAGCTTCACTCTCGTCGCTGAGGTCAGCTCTGATATGCTCTGAAATAAGGTCTACCAAAGCGGTATCTTATCTGTTCTTTATATGAATTTAATTTCGACCTGTTGACCAGTGAGCTACCGCAGCATCTGTCGGAAATCTTTTAGTTCTTCATTCCATTTACTCATTACTCTCTTTGTGCATATATTCCTAAGAGGATTCATTCCTCAGCTTCCCCTAAACTTTCTTGTTACCTCACCATTTTTCCCAACTTTTGTCCAGGCTTACCTTTTCATCATGTTGTATAACAACTCATGACATCTCTTTTGCCTCGAAGCTACGCCTAAAACCGTATCCATTTCTTTACCTATTAGCCATTTCATTAAATAAAGTGGAATGCCCCTATAGGCACTCTGCGCCGTCCACTTGGTCATACTCGCTTCCTCTATGCTGGGGCCAGTAACCCTGTCACTTCATTTATCCTGTTTAGGACTCTCATTCCTCTTTCCTCCCTACAACTCCAAAGGTAAGTTCTCTTCAACAACCTGACTTCATTCTCTCTGTATGCCATCTCAAAACACTGATCTACTATACCTTGGCCCTTGCTAACGCCTTTCCCACTCCTTGGAATTTCCCCATCTTTCACTCTTGCCGTTTCTCTTATACTACAAATACAACATAATTCATTTTTACAGTTCCGCCTTTCTTTCACATTCAGCATCCACGCTTCACTTCCATGGGCATGCCAAAACACACATACACACGGAATAAATATATATATATATATATATATATATATATTATATATATATATATATATATGTGTGTGTGTGTGTGTGTGTGTGTGTGTGTGTGTGGTGTGTGTGTGTGTGTGTGTGTGTGTGTATGTATGTATGATGAATCACGAATGTTAGGAACGTGATAAATAATCCATAAACAAAGTTATATGCCACGAAGGGAAAATAAACAACGGAGTTGTTTATTTTCCCTTCGTGGCATATAACTTTATATATATATAATATATATATATATATATATATATATATATATATATATATATATATATACATACATACATACATATATATATATATATATATATATATATATATATATTATATATATACATACATATATATATATATATATATATATATAATATATACATACATATATATGATATATATATATATATATATATATATATATATATATATATATATATATACATACATATGTATATATATATATAAGTGTGTATATGTATGTGTATGTATGTTGGGTGGATGCCATACCATTCAACCCAAAGTTTCGATGGTGGAAATATATCAGGGGTATCTTTAAAAATGACTAAGCATTGATTTTGTGGTCTCATTTTAGCCGTCTCAACTGCAAAAACAAGCTGCAGGACCGAAATGAATCATTCCTGGTTCATTTTGGGATGATTTTCCTTTGTAAACTGAATTTCTGACGACTCAAGAATATTTCAATTATAAAATTTATTCCTCTAGTTACATGATCTGACCATATCAATTTGAACTGATATCCCGATATAATGCATAAAATAAGACATTTAGCGTCAGTCTTATGTAATAGACTTATGTCTTTCAACTATTTATCTCGATATCTTTTCTTGTTTAACCAGTGTTGTGTGAATCATAATTAAAACAGTGTACGTTTTATGGCATGTTACAATTGCCTCCTGGAGTAGTTTAATCGTGACTGGTTTTCGTGCGTAAATACTGTACGCCTTCGACACCAAAACTATCAGTGTTAGAAATGTTTTCAAAACCAAACATATATGGAGTGCAAAATATGTTTCTACCATTGGCTATTTATGTATCACAAATGCTGTAAAATGTCCTTTTAGATTGTCGGGGTTCCTGGATAGTAAAGTATCTTCCTGTCTCCTTCATTCCGTTTATTTTTAGATAAAATATTTTTGGCCTGAATATTCTGTATGCCTCATGTACACTGAAGAGAAAATAAATGTTTCAATGATTTTGTATGCAATGACTCGAGTAATTATGTATGCTGACCATTCGTAGTTTTTCTGAGCATCTTATATCTAAAGATTCGTTTTAGAGTCGGTTAAGGAATCATGTACGGCAGAATAATTTAGCCAGTGCATTTTGATAAAATTAGTTCATTTATATAAATAAGCATAGTTTTTTCCATTTAGATTCATCTTTCTTTCTCTCTTTTTTGCTAAACAGTGGGATTTGGGTTTGTGAAAGATGAGCTCTGTATCAACGACCCAGTCCACGACCCACATTGGCATCCTCCTTGGCGGGGATCTGTTTTTCAGCTAGTCTGATGGGATAAGTTAGACATTTAAAGCGAAATCCAGAATGTCTTAATACTAGAATACTAATCATTAACAATGCCGATATATGAGAGAGTTTAAAGAATATCAGCAATAATTTTCACGTATTTGAATAAGGAACAATTTGACGAATAAAGTAGGGAAAACGATTGCCTCATTCTAGTTAAGTTACAATCTTACGCCCCGACCGAATTCTAGCACACTGAGTTAATTCTGAAGTTACAACTGACGATTGCCGTTTTACTTTTTTTCATTTCTAGTTTATCTTGCTTTTAAAAGGTAAACTTTCCATAAAGTTAGAAGGCTTCAAAAAACACCAGGATAGTTTCTCTTATCATGGACCCAATTTCTCTTTTGCTTGAAAGGTTCGGTCGGGGGCAGGGCCCGTGTTCCTTTTTCTTGCTCTGTGGCAAGTCTGAATCTCTGAGGTTTAGGAGCAAGCGGCTTCCCCCAGTTTTTATTATTTACATTATTTGAACTGAAAAATGCAGTTACCTTCTTCATTATGGGTATCACCACCCAGGGTGGTTTGTTTATGATGAGTGAGGCCACTTTCTGAAAACTTATCTGAAGAGAGAATTAGTTGGTGAAGCCTCAGGTTAAATGGCACTTCATAGCAGTTTGGCTTTGGTGTATTTCATCTGTTGAAGTGTAGTACCTATGTATGTTTTAGCTTGATTGTCCTAGTTGTTACGATTTTTTCTTTGCTTATTGCAAAGTCCTGTGTTAAAGGGAAATTAATTAATTATTTTATAGAATTTTGTCCTCATTTGTTTTATCTTAAATATCTATTCCTTTTGCATTTTTTAAGATCATAGAAATGTGTTATGGCCCAGTCAACGATTCCTTCCCAGTTGGGCACCACTGGATTTCTGCCTTCTTGCATCATGGGTTTCATCGCTGGTGCCAAGAAATTGCTTGTCTCGCTAAACCCTGGTAGGGAGAATTGGCTCAGGTTGGCGTACTACTCACACTTCCGTTGCTTCTCAACCTCATCTTATTAACTGGTAAGCTTTAGTGACACATTTGATCCTCAATTATTAAATTTCGGAATGGATTTTTCCAGTCTTGGTAATGTGACAATTCTTAATTAGTAAACTTAGAGGAAACTGGACAAAGTATATGACTGCGGTAAATTATATTATATATTAAAAAAATATATATAGATTTATATATTATATATATATATATATAATATATATATATATATATATAATTATATATATATTATATATGGATTATTTTATATGTATATACAATTTTAAAGGATTCTGCCACAGGGACAAAGGTACTTCATAATAGAAGGTATTCAACGTATTACTTTTACATTTTTCTCTCCGGTTGTAATGTGGTTCTTTTTCACACCGAAAAGATGGTGGGAGTATGTTTTCTGCCATCCGTGATTATCATTGCCAGTCATCCATTAGAGCGGTCATCGGTGCAAGTTTGTTTGATACGACAAGATTTTGTTTGAATAATTTTAAGGAATGATTAAACCTATGCTTTTCAATGTCTGCAGCGCATCGTTTATGGCAGTAATTACGGGCAGGCCACTTAGTGCATCTTATTTCTACGTTAAATGAAAATCTATACGGTAATTTCAGGATATTGACCGAGTCTCCCCGTTGTTGATATTATCACATGGCCGCTATGGAGAAGCTGCAGAGATTCTGTCAAGAGCTGCCAAAGTCAATGGCCGTGCTTTTCCCTCATCTGATGCCGCCATTGCATCCATGGAGAAAATCAGTCCACCGGTAGGTAATGTACGTACACTTTTTTTCTTAAACAACTTTTTATATTATTATTATTATTATTATTATTATTATTATTATTATATTATTATTATTATTATTATTATTATTATCGCTCAAACAATAACAAAGCTAATTTCACTTACCTGGGGACTTGAAACCTCTGACTC
>NC_061100.1:8545112-8570112 GCF_015104395.2 Macrobrachium nipponense
GGAAAAGCTTTGGACCAGCTAGATTGGTTTTTCTTTTTGATACAGGTCGAGTTTTTAATGTTAGTAATGAACCCCCTCCACTTCGTATAAAGAAAGCAAAACAGTGTCAGAAAATATTCCATTTTGTATATTTGCAAGTACTGTGAGGAAGGGAAGTAAGTACATAATTCTCCTGATATAACCAGTATTTTTGTAAACACAAAGAACTCCATAAAAAATAAAGAAAATGTTTATAATTATTTACCTGTTTTTATGCAGTCAATTTTCAAGGTTATGGTACTGAACTGCAAAAACAAAATGAATTATTACATCAGTAGCAAAGGGAGTTAATGAGATTGCTGAAACTGTTTTTCTTCAGCTAGCCTAGTCAGCCGGGGAGCAATTTTTGCTAAAGCACATCGAAAGCCGGCTTCCATATTCATTCGAGACCTAAGTTTTGATTTTATGACAAGTAACCGGGAAAACGCAGTTTCACACAAATACTAAGTTGATGTGCTAAGCAATCGAGAACGGAGAGGCTCCTCTGCGACATGTGGTATCATTTGGACATTTGACACCAGAACCTGACTAAAGACTTTTTCCCGAATAGATCACAAGCACTGGAGTCATTCACAAGTTCAATAAACTCCTCCTTAATAGCATCATTAACAAACGTAACATCTGTATGGAAAGGGTCTCTAATTAGCTCAAGTTTCCCTCAGACACATCAGGAAAGTATCTGTGTGTCTCATTTTGCAGTAAGGAAAGTCAATCCACTCTTATAAACTTACCATCTGAACTACAGAAGAGGTGTCCTGCCTGTCAGCAAGTGGGCAGCCAGGCCCTTGACCCTTATAAACCCCTGGGGAGCGCGTACCCCCTGACAGACTCTTGGCGTACCCCCCTGAGGTACGCGTACCCCAGGTTGAAATCCCCTGGTGTAGAAGTATTAAAGGGACTCAGTTTTTTTTTTTTCCTTCATTCAACACTCATAATTTCACTGTTGCTTTTGAACCAGTATACCTCTCAGTAACATCCACAATCCCCTCCTCATTGCAACGTTAACCCAGTGCAACACGAATCACCAACATACAGCATACACTTTCTCCTCTCTCTCTTCTGCACTGTTCTTACGCTAACTTGAACACACTTAACAATTTTTACTCGCTCTCCGATCCTTGCGCATTCTTTCTCATATATGTCAAGGAAAACAGTAGAGAGAATGCTGAAGAGTAAGATGTGTGCGGTGTCCTGTCGCGTAAAACTGGGCCACCTGATATAAAGAGGAACTAAGTCTCTCCTTCAGTAGAAGTCTGGCCAAAACTGCACCGGTAGGAAGTGCTAATGAGGGCACTTTATAGCAGAAGGAAAAACTTATCTAAAGATATTGAGTGGAGTCATTAATTAGACAACCTGAAGTATTCCAAATATTACAAATAAAGCCAATTTAAAGCTTTAGTGACTGCATTTTTGTAAGAAGATTTAGCATTATTGGCTGTGTTATTGTTTTCCTCCTGATACACATTTCAAACCTTGGCCCAAATTCTACATTCTATTCTCTATAAAGCAATTTTTTAAGGAAACTAAACTTTTAGAATTGCAATACTAGTGAAATGTTGAGTTACGTTTTCATCAAAGACTATTGGGAATTTATACTGAGAAATAGATCGAAAGTGGATTGTAGTTTCATTAAGATTTTCCTCAAGCTTAAAGCTTACAGGTAAGACAGAACAATTCAAGATTTAGAATGGACCACAGAAAATATCATGGAGGTAAAGGCATGAATAAATGAAGAGGGTTACAAGAGACAATTGTGTGATAAAGATGAGAAAGGGTAAAGTGAGAAAAGAAAACTTAATGAACGCTACAAGAAATGGAAAGGGAGCAGACATATTCTAACAAAAAAATTTAATACAATTAAATATATAACTTGAAGAATTTGCGAAGAGTAAAAGCGAAATCAAGGATAAAATTTCCTTATGCTAATTGTGCTGCTGCAGACCTCGGAGATATCAAGATAGACGGAAAAAGTCCCCCAATTTCTAGACACATTTACCTTTCTATAGATCTGGGGCATTTTTCCCTGTGAACTCCTCCACAGTTCACATTGGTAGCTATTTATAGAGTTTTAACTGTGTTAATACTTCTTATTACCTTGGTTTTAGCTTTATAGCAGCAGCAACAGCATCATGATAACCAAAAGGTTTCGGCACGGGTATAATGAGATTTTAGTGGATACATAACAATTAGGGAACAAAATTTAGATTCTAATAAGAATGACCAATTGGACGATACCTGTATTTACGAACTCCTAAACCTTGGTACGAAAAACCAGAAACGGGAAAAAGAAAGTCTTGAAAGCAAAGAATTGGGCACTGACATTCTCTTCTTTTCAGATGATGGTATGGTGGTAGCAGAATTAATTGAAAAGGAAGGATGGAAAGGCAATGTATAAAAAAGGAATACTACCTTCCCTACTCCGGGGCCCCCCAACACCCAACTAGGGGAAAACTGTAGTCATTATAAATCATAGGTTTACTTTAGTTGTAATAATTCCGGGCAGGAAGGAAATGCAAGTCAAATGTTGAAATAATATAATCATTGTACAATCTTTGTAAAATAAAAGCAGCAACAAACGTCATTTATAAAGAGACACGATTTATATGATAATAAATAAAAGAAAATGCCACGGCTATAGTCAACTGAAAACAGAATGAAGCCTATTCAGATCTAAAACAAGCAAATCAACAGGAGGAGGCCTCCTACAGTGACCACCACCACTTTTAGTACCTTCATTCTGATCAAGTATAGAATAGGAGCGACGAATCTGCAACAACTGCATAATTCACACCGCCATGCTATACTATAGGACTAGCTAGTCTCTGTCGTTTTGCTGCTTCTGTGTTCAAAGAACGAACGTCTGTCAAATATTCTTTAGGAATTGAAAAACAGTAAGTGAGAGAGAGAGAGAGAGAGAGAGAGAGAGAGAGAGAGAGAGAGAGAGAGAGAGAGAAATCTTTCTCACGATTCAGATAGTGTTTCTTATACAGAGAGAGAGAGAGAATGGGGCGTTGGCATTATTTCAGATTTTTCTTGTGGGGTGTGGGGGGCAAGCATAGCTTGAAGGAATAATAGAAGGGGGGTGGGGGTGCGGTTTCATATAAGATTTTTCTTGTGGGGTGTGGGTGGCAAAGGTTTAGAACTTACGGTTTGGGTGGGGTAACGGGTAACGAGGGGGTAACAAGCAAAGACAGCCCTCTAGCTATCATCTGGGGGTAGGGGGCTCTGCAAGCTACCACCCTCAAAAATGTTTTTTTAAATTTGTGCACACAAACTTTGGAGAGAATTTCAGTTGTTATTATCATTATTATATCAAAGGCTTGGGGGCCAAACCAAGTCTTGCGGGGGCCATCAGTCTTGAGAGGATGGGGGTGGGAAGTGGGTGGCCCCAAAATGACGACCCTAATAGAAATATTTGTACAACTACCAAAACTTAAAATCAGCATTTCCCAGGTCTTCTCCCATCCTTCCATTTAATGTTTCTGAATTTGACACTAGTAACATATACACTGTCCTTTGGCAAATGAACCATCTCACAACACTGGCCACTTTTTACAAAAGCATAAAAAGCATTGAGTTTAAAAGTACTTGTGGGATATAGTCCTTGATAACGAAAACTATTGAGTAACATTTCAAGTAACTACATGTAATGATGTATTTAAGTCACTATATATGTAATGTATTTTTGCAACAAAAATTTTGATAATTCCTATTGCAGACAACTGTGATAATTGAAATGGAAGAATTGTTGGGTTGAGACCATACCATACACTATTACATGAAACAACTACAAACACAACTCCCTTATGAATTATAATGGTTTGTTACAAACAGAAGAAAACATTATTTATGTCACCCAAAATGTGAAAACACATTTGTACTAAGGCACAGTAGTGGAGAGGTTGGACAGGAGGATCTTAGAAAGGAAGTAAGAATAAATGTTAATATATGGCATAAGAGTGGGTGAAATTTGCAGCGCTGTTTTGCCCTAAATTGCACTAACTTTTCAACCTTTTAAGTTCATTCGCACATCTTTTCCAACATCTTCCCGTTCAACTATTGCTCCTTAGTGCCTCCCATCAGATCAAAGACAGTAGCAGCACATATTTTGCCACTCAAACTCTGGACAGCAATAACGGTTACCTGCAGTTTTAATTGCCGTATGTTGTGTACCTTCATCAGTCTTCCTTTGCTTCCTTCTATTTAGCTTTCTTTTAGCTGTTCAAATTAAGGACCTAAATCCTCTTCTCTACAAGACTGGCAGTGTGAGTCACCATCTCGTTAATCTAATTAGTAATCGTAACAATTTACCAGCATTTAATAGGTAATAATGATCATCTTCCCAAGGGTTAGAGTAAAAAAATCATACCAAAGTTCTTTTTCTTAAATCATTTCATTCTTAAAACATTATACAATATCAAATATTACAAAACAAAGGCATGTTATTTTCTCATGGTGCAACAAAACCAATTAGAGGTAGTCTCCTTGTACAAAAAACCATTTTGATTGTTTTAGTATGCAAAATTTGTATATATTTCAGTGTCCCAAGGGTACACTTTTTTGTGTAAAAAAAACTTATAAAGTTTAAAGGCAACAGTAGTTTCAGTTATATCATTGTGAAAATATCCTATACTTTAAGAATTTTTCTATAACAACGATGAAAAATCTTTACATGAAAAAAATTTCCTAAAGTCGATCATTTTAATAATCTGGTAAGTTTACAGGCTTGTTTACTAACATTGTCAGCGAAAAACTGATAAAACTCCAAATCTCAGGAAAACCTCCGCTGCAAAAAATCATCTTTACATTGTTGCATGGAATTTGCACATTTCATAGTACAGCATCTACAACCTTATAGACCCTGCTGAATCTGCAATCTTACCTTCCTTTGTTACACCAGCCAAAATGAAGTGATGCATAAATTTTTCATTAGTCAATTGTAGAAATTGCCAAAAATGAACAAATCACTGACAGAAGGCAAAATAATGCACCCAGTAATTTTCTACAATCCATGGCACATATCTACAGACTAGAGCTTTGTTTTCTGAGAACATGCCTTTAGTTAGTTCTACAAGATGTGATACACCTGACGATTATAAAAGTTACAAAGAGGCTTGGATTCTCTCTAATAAATAGTTACTTAAATAAATAAAAAAATATTAGTTCTGTATTAATGAAAATACTGAAAAAGATTCAGAAAAGAAAAGCCTAGGTTGAAAAAGAATAGATCTAGTTACAGAATTTTTTGAAAGAGAAGAAATTGGCGCAATCGTTGATGACATTCCTATTTAAGTACAGCCTTCAGAAAAAAAAATGATAGCACTATACAAACAAAACCATTTTTTGAAGTTTCTGAGTATTTACCAACACAGCTGACTGGTACAGCCACTCAAAAATATTCCGCAACATGTTCCAGAAGTTTTCGTTCGCCTAATAATAATTTATCCTTTTGATATATGCAGTGAAATTTGTTATTCTTATTTGTTTTTGGTTATTAATTGTATGGTTAACAATATAAAGAAGATTGGCCAGCGAAAAATTCGTATTAAGAAAAACAACGAAACATTTTGAAAAATTTTGTGCCAGATGATTGGGCAAAAAGATTCAAATAAGAAACTATATTTGGAATCCAAATGAAAACTTAATAACTAATAAAATAATACTGCATATTCATCACCAATATTATATACATAAGGAATTATATAATTCTACCATGACCGTTGTCAAAAACACAAAAAAGAAAAATCTCATAACATCGTAAAAGCTTGTGTGACGCCACACTTACGCGGGAAGTTAAACTGTATCGTCATTCGTCACTTGCACCGATAAGATGGATAACAGGTGCTGACACACCACACTGTCTCTCAGGTCATCGATCATTAGCCTGCATGAGGCTCATGTTTCCATCAGAGATATTACTCGGCAACTTGGCATACACAGAACAACCGTGCATAGATGGATACGACGGCAGAGAGAAAGAAGGAATATAAATATATTAACAAGAAGTGGATGACCCCATTGCACCACTGCTGAGGAAGATCATCGAATCATTGAAGCAGCTCGACAAACTCCCTTGACAACCGCCATAGCTATCAAGAGAGAACATGGCCTTCAAGTTGTTACCCAAACCATTCGTAACCGTAACTGGCTGCATGAGGCTAAGATATTTCATCATATTCCTGCTAGAAACCCTTCATGACTGAAAAACATAAAGAAGAGAGGTTAGGGTTTGCTTTACAATATTACTCAGTGGCCGATGATTTCTGGAAGAAAGTTATCTTTTGTGATGAGAAGACATTCTTTACAGATGAGCATGGCAGTCTTCACTGCTGACGTCCAGTTAATACAAAGTAAACTTTATTGAAGTGAACTAAGTAATTCTAAGTTTCTTGCTAGTTTTCATTCTGTTGAAGCTCAGATAATAAGTATTAGAAAAATAGCCCTAATATAAAAGCTATTAAAATGGTAGGCCTAAGTAGCATTGAAAGAAATCAGATATTCCACATGATAGGCACACACACACACACACACACACACATATATATATATATATATATATATATATATATATATATATATATATATATATATATATATATATATATATATATATATATATAATATATATATAATATACAGTGGTACCTCGAGATACCAAAGGCTCAACTTACGAAAAACTCGAGATACGAAAGCCAATGTGAAAAATTTAATGGCTCGACATACGAAAAGTTTTCAAGATACGAAAGGTTTCTGAAAGTCCGAGATTCGCCCGGATAACAATTTTGAAACTCGCGCCGCGCGCCGCCATCTTAGTACTAGTAGACTCGCCACCATCCTCCTGCTCTCCCATTGGTTCCTGATGCTAGTCACCGCCATGAGATCCTTCTCTCCTATTGGACAGCATCCCTCCCATCATGCATCTTATACATACGTGGTGGCGTACCTATCTCGGCCTCTTCGTACCAACATCTTTATCATACACATGCAGCATTCGTTCTGTCCAACGATTTCGTTTAGTAACGTAAATTCATTATTGATTTCGTTGTGCTACTTTATTGTGTTGTGTGAGAACCTAATTAGTATACGTACTACATAACTTAATTACGTACAGTATAGTCATGGGTCCCAAGAAAGTTGCTGAAGTTCACAGAAAGAAGAGAATGCTTTCTATGGAGACAAAAATGGAGATAATAAAAAAGTATGAAGCTGGCTTGCGGTTGAGTGTGATCGCTAAGGAATACAGCCGAAATCCGTCGACGATAGGCACCATCCTTAAGCAGAAGGAATCCATCAAAGCAGCTACACCTTCCAAGGGCGTGACTATTTTGTCCAACAAGAGGAGCCATGTGCATAATGAAATGGAAAGGCTCCTCCTTGAATGGATTGATGACAAAGAAATTGATGGTGATACGATAACCGAGATGGCAATCTGCCAGAAGGCCAGTGCTATTTTCGGCGATTTGATTGCCCAAGCCGAAGACAACGGCGGAGAGGGGACATCAACGGCAACCCCAGAGTTCAAGGCTTCTCATGGGTGGTTCGAAAAATTCTGTAAACGGACTGGCATCCATTCAGTGTTGAAGAAATTGAAATTACGTAAAGTATAAAAAAGTAAAAAGAAATGTAAAAATCAAAAAAAGGCAAAATAAATTTTATGTAAAAATCAAAAAGACAAAATAAATTTTATTTTAAGTTTTTTGTAAAGTTAAGTGTTACAGTTTTGTTAATGTGTTTTGTAAAGTTTAGTTTGTTTTTCTGACATTTTTTTGTGTGTTTCGTAAAGTTAAGTGTACATATCTGCCGTTTGTCGTCCTCCTCTGTCGCCACTTTCGGAGATAGCCTCACTCGAAAGGTAAGCTTCCACATTTTACGTGCAGTATTTCTTGTATACCATGTACACTAATACACTTTATTTACAGGTTATTTTGCATTTTGTTATTAATTTAGGTATTGAATGGTCCTAATTGTTGTATTTCATTGTTCATAGATCAATTTAGCTTTATTATGAAATTTACTAGGGTGATTTTGGAGGGCTAGGAACGGATTAGCCATTTTACATGTAAAATGTGGTCCAAGATACGAAAAACTCATGATACGAAGGGCGCCTCGGAACAGATTAATTTCGCATCTCGAGGTACTACTGTGTGTGTGTATGTGTCATATATATAATATATATATATATATATAGTATATATTGTATATATATATATATAAGTAATAAAACAAACAGCGATTATATACTATGTAATAGAAACATACATGTGAAAATTTTTAGTCTAATTCAGCAGATTTTATATAAGCGATTAAGCATGTAGGCCTAAGTGTCATTAAAGGAAATCGGAATACATAATAGTGCCAGATATATAATATATATATATAAATATATATATATATATAATATATATATATATATTATATATATATATATATATATATATATATATATAATATATAATATATATATATATATGTATTATAGTCCTACACATGTATCTTCATATCCATTCTGTCGTCTATCGTAGATTATTGTGACAATGTTTTCATGGGTTTTATTCAGTGAGCGTATATCTTGTTTGTAGGTATGAGGCTGAAAATATCCAACCCATTCGGCGGAGTGGAAGAATTACTGCAGCTCTTTGGGGACGGATGGCTGATAGTGGTCCGGGAGAACTGATCGAGGTCAGCGAAAGGTTGAACAGCCATCAGTATATTGAAATATTAGAAGTCCTTATTCCATCTGTAAGGTCACTCATCCAAGATCAGGAACCAGTTTATGTAGTGATGGATAATTCTCCTGTCCATAATGCAAAAGCAGTAAAAGAATGGTTTACAGCACATCATGATATCATCCAGATTGAATGGCCAGCGAAATCTACGGACTTAAACCCAATAGAAAATCTTTGGGCTTATATTGTAAGTAAATGGGATAGTAGCAAAATAAGGACCAAAGGAGCCCTAATTAGCCATGCCAAGTCGGTATGGGAGTCACTTAGGCCTAAGCGTCACGAGGTCAACATTTGTGAAAAACTCGCGGATTCTATGCCGAGGAGACTGGGTGAAGTCATTGACAGGAGAGGGTCCCACACAAAATATTGAGAGAGAGAGAGTTATTTTGTCTGGTTGTGTGTTTAATTTGATGAAAGATGGGTATAGATTAATTCTAGTGCAGGTAATTCTCTTTATGTAATACTAATACACATATACACGCACACACACACGCACACACATAATATATAATATATATTATATATTATATATAAATATATATATAGATATATATATAATATATATATATATATATATATATATATATATATATATATACATTTTCTTTCCCGTTATTGTAAATGCACATATTTCTTTTTAACTTATAACACCAAAATTACATATTTATTTTGTTGTATAACACTGAAAATACACATTTATTTTGTATCTAGTGTTTATGTCACCTAAATAAAAAAAACCTATGAGGTTTCACTCATTTACAGTACTTAAGCAATGGATTAGTCATTAAAATACCATTCTTGTAAACTTTTATTCATAATAATAATATTCCTGCAGAATTTTATAGAAGTCGTAATTGTTGATGTTGCTAAGACTATTGTTCAACTTGTAATAGTTGTAGGCCTATGTCTACAAAGATCACACATATGAAGGCGATCAAACAAAGGTAGTGATTGCTTTTGGAGATGAAATATTAAAGAATAAGAACAGTGATGACCATTGAAGTATTATAGTGACATCCTTTCATCACGTAACACATTACCGCAATGGCAGAAAAAAAAAATCTCGGTTTAAAGGGAAAAGGGAGTTAATCTCTCTAGCGCACCAGTAGTGTCCGAGTTGTTTCAAGCACTTATTGCGGAGTTGCCAGATAGCGCCAGATTATACTATTTCAATCGCTTACAATTGAGTTGCCAGATAACGCCAGAAGTCACTATAATAAGCTGTTCTCTGAAAAGTTTCGAAATATGTAGCAGAATAATGAAAAATAATAAAACAAAAGAGGAGCATCCTAACAGAATACTCAGGCAAAAGTCACTGCTTACATGCCCTGATATTGTCGAAACACATTATGGTTACAGCAAGAGTTGCCGTTTTGAGTAATTTCGTCTATTAGTGTGGCTTTCTGGTGACATCTGGCAACCGACCATAGGCCACGGCACTGAAGAAAAAAATTCTTCACTTTGCCTTTTTATGTTTTATTATGAAAATAAAGATATAAAACATATCCTACTTATTTATACAAATGAATTTTATTGAAATCCTTTATTTTTTTCGTCAAAAATACTTTATATTAAGCTAGTGATGTGTAGTTTTCTAACATCACAGAAAATAATTTTACATAGGAAAATATATTAGGGCTGTTGCCTTGTATAATAAGGCGCCCTATGAGGTAATGTTAGACTTGCGATAATCTTACGCTAAGTCGGTTGGTTATGTACTTCCATACTCATAGGAGTGTCTTGGGGTTTCATGATAACTTACGAAGTCGGTATTAACTTCTTTGGTTATGACGACGTTGTGTTAAACTCATGATGATTCAGCAATGATATGAGGTTCTAGTAGAAAACACAAAGTATAAAAATACATATATTCTTCTGAGATTACATGATGAATTTCAGAGGAAATTTGTACAGGTCTTCTAATGACGATGGCTTGATCGCTTCTGCCAACGAAGATGGCTAATTCCACTCTGTTCCGACTACCATCTCGGTTACAAGTCATAAAGGAAGCAGACAGTAGCTCGAACATATGAACATACATACAAATGAGACACACTACAGATCACGTAGGCCGTTTGAATTATAGGTCGCGGTAGTTGTCTCAAGCAGGAAGCTTGGACTAATGTTTTCAAAACAAATGAATGACTACAGGTGACGGCACGTCACCTTAGCCTACTTTAATGTATACATCATCTTAGCGTCTCTGGTCTGATCACATTCCTGCAAGCAATCTGGTTGACCTCTTTAGTTTTAGTCTTTTATATATATGGAATAACATTCCATATTTTTATTATGTAATCACTTACAAATATGCATTCTAACCATTAAATCATAAATAAATTTTAAAAATCAGATGAACTGCATATGGTAACACTGCTAAAAGCCAATATTGTGAAGAAAAAACGGCATCACTGGTTACAGCGAAAATCTCCCAGTCATTTCGAAACAAGTTAAGTGTTTTCGAAACAAGTTCAGTGTGTGTGTGTCGGATCGGTACATCAGGCACAGACATATCACCCCATTCCTCAATACAAAAATACAAAACATTAAAATTACATGAGTAACAAACTAAAATTGTGTACAACATACAATACCCCTTCTACTCCCAAGATAGTAGAACATACATACAAAAGACACACACTACAGATCACGTAGGCCGTTTGAATTATAGGTCGCGGTAGTTGTCTCAAGCAGGAAGCTTGGACTAATGTTTTCAAAACAAATGAATGACTACAGGTGACAGCACGTCACCTTAGCCTACTTTATTGTATACATCATCTTAGCGTCTCTGGTCTGATCACATTCCTGCAAGGCAATCTTGGTTGACCCTCTATTAGTTTTTAGTCTTTTATATATATGGAATAACATTCCATATTTTTATTATGTAATCACTTACAAATATGCATTCTAACCATTAAATCATAAATAAATTTTAAAAATCAGATGAACTGCATATGGTAACACTGCTAAAAGCCAATATTGTGAAGAAAAAACGGCATCACTGGTTACAGCGAAAATCTCCCAGTCATTTCGAAACAAGTTAAGTGTTTTCGAAACAAGTTCAGTGTGTGTGTGTCTCGGTAAACATCAGGCACAGACATAATCAACATTCTCATACATACACCCCTTTTAATTTTCATGTTCAATACAAAAATACAAAACATTAAAATTACATGAGTAACAAACTAAAATTGTGTACAACATACAATACCCCTTCTACTCCCAAGATAGAATAACCCGCCCCATCCCCCCAAAAAATTTCCCATCCATCAAAGAAATCTTGAACAGAATTTATGAACATAATATTGGCTCAAATTTTCCATGCTCACCTGGGGTATGTTCAAATGTAAAAAATGTTATGATAGTGTTTAGTCTTTTAAGAAACATGAATTCATCCCCATGAATGGTTTCCTGCAAAATCCAAGCACAGGCATTAAAAGGAATTTCCAGTGAGAGACTAGTAAAAAGATTTACAAATTAAGACCAAAACATAGCGTGCATGATAATGATTTGATGTAAGAGCAAACTAAGGAAATCTGAATAGAAAAGCTGGAGACAATGAAAGGAAGGAAAAGGATGCGCATGTGTAAAGGGATTTTGACAAAGGAAAAATCTATTTCTGGGTGATTGGCTCGTGTCGCCCTATGAAAGGAATCCTTATATCATTCTTCTAGGTAAAATTAATCTAAATTACCAGAGAAAAACAAAATTAAGAAATGTCAGTAAAACTGACTCGCTCACTCTTAAAAGAAGTGTCGGTATGATAATAGGAGCGAGTGTGGAACACTACCACGAGACATCATCAATTAGAACTTCCAATCAGAATCCCCCCAAGAGAGAGCCGATACCAACGGGCGATGCAGCCGCTACTACTACTACTAGAGGACGCCACGGACAGCAGCGCCCCTAGCGGACATCCTTAATCTAAAAACATCTTGTCCTGCAAGGGGGGAACAAACCAAAAACAGGGGGGGTTTCATAGGGGCGACACGAGCCAATCACCCAGCAAAGAAAATAGATTTTTCCTTCGTCAAAATCCCTTTTCTGGGCTCAGCTCGTGTCGGCCTATGAAAAGAGTACCAGAGAAACAGAAAGATGGGGAAAAAGGAACAATGAAAAGCAGTGTAAAATGATGGATATAATATAAGTAAATCAATTACAGCATACAAACTAAGCACTTAAACTAACTTATATTAAACAGTAAAACAATAGAACGTTAGCAATCTTAAAGTACTTAAATGGTAATTAAAGTAAATTACAGAGATGCATGTAATATAAAACAAACAAAAGGATTTACTTAACATATTTACAAAATATACAAACTCATTGTGTCCTACCCTAGCATAAAATAAGGGTAGGTACACTGAAGTCCATCATTAATATAAGTATGGCAAAATTATATACAAACATTGTGTCCTACCCTAGCATAAAAATAAGGGTAGGTACACTGGAGTACATTACAGTACAAGTGGTGGATGTCCCTAGCAAAAAAATAAGGGACAATCCACTATATGATTTCAACGGCTAAGGCTATGATATTGCGAGTAGCCTGGCGATAGGGTGAGGCATGTTGGATGATGTAGGTAGAAAGGA
This sequence comes from Macrobrachium nipponense, assembly GCF_015104395.2. NCBI lineage: Eukaryota > Metazoa > Arthropoda > Malacostraca > Decapoda > Palaemonidae > Macrobrachium > Macrobrachium nipponense. The sequence goes on from NC_061100.1 coordinate 8,558,471, forward strand.
GACCTGGATCTATACCACAACTACTACAGTATCAGGGAAAACAATGTTTCCCGCTGCTACTGCTGAAAACTTTAAAGATTCCAAGGACTTTAGATAATGCCGTTTAAAGACTGTCGGGGATTTCCATCCAGTATACTTTCTAAGATCCTCAAAGTTCATATGTTTGAAAATAATTAATTGAGGTGGCTACTCCCCTGATATCATGTGCTTTTGGGAATGACTCAGGGTTGGCTTGTTTAATGAAGTAAAGGATTGTTGTCTAATACCTTTTACTGACAAGGTACCACCTTTTTCTCTCATGAAGAGAGCACCTGAGGATCTTGAAGAAGTACGAGATAGAAAGGCTCTAAGAGTTGATACTGGGCAGAGAGAAGGATCCTGTGGAAGTGGGATAACCTTCCAAGGAGCCCACCTTGCAAGAGGATCCTCATTTTTGGCTAAAAAGCTACGATCCGGAGCAAGTAGAACTTCTCCTGATGGGAGGAATTCCACATGACCCGCATCCCTGGATAGAGCCGACAGTTCTGAAATTCTGGCTCCTGAGGCTAGGCTTAATAAGAATAATGTCTTCCTCAGGAGCATTATGAAATGTACATGAGTTGTCAGTATCTGAAGCTAGTTTTGAGGACATCATTTAAGAACCATGAAAAACTGTAGTAGGCCTCTGAGAAGGTCTAAGTCTAGCACAGGCTTTAGGGATAGATGTGAAATAAGATTCAGTCAGATCTATCTGAAAACCTACTTGAAAGATTTTCTTCAAAGCCGATTTATGAGTGGTAATCGTGCTAGCTGCTAAACCTTTTTCAAACAAGGATCTGAAAAAGGATATAGCCAAATAACTGTCATGGTTGTAGTGTTCGATTCTCTCAAGAAAAGATGCTAATTTTTAACAGCTGAGTCATATTGTCTAATGGTTGACTCTCTCTTATCTGATTCTAAGAAGAGAATATTCTGTGGGTCAATATCAGCATCTTTATTAGCCGCAAACTTCATGAAGTCCATAAAGTTAGGGTCTGGAGAATTCCTGAGGAAGCGAACACAGTCCTCATTTGTACTGATTGTGATAGCTTGGGATTGGGGATCCGTTGAGGTCGGAGACCCAATTCCAGAAGAAGAGGATACCAGTTGCTCTTGGCCAGTCCGGTGCAATCAGAGCTACTATCCTTTGAAAGACCTAGTTTGCTTAGGACTTTTCAAGAGAAGATTCACTGGAGGAAAAATGTAAATTCTCCTCCACTGATTCCAATCCAACGACAGGGCGTCCGTGGCATAAGCCAGAGGGTTCCAGGTTGGGGGCCACATAGCAAGGGAGCTTGTGGTTCGCTTGTGAGGCGAAGAGATCCACTTGGAGACCTGGGACTCTCCGGACTACCCACTGGAATGACCCGTCGTCCAGAGACCACTCTGATTCCAGAGGAAACTGACCGGGACAGGGCGTCTGCTATCACATTTCTTACTCCTGCCAGTGTGTGGCAGACAGATGCCATTTGTGTTTGTTTGCTAATGCAAAGATGGCTATCATGACATGATTCACATGCTTGGATTTGGACCCATCCTCTGTTGATGCAATGAACTACCACTGCACTGTCCAAAACTAGCCTTAGATGAGACTTCTTCGGGGAAGCAGCCTCTTCAGAGTAAGAAAAACTGCCATTGCTTCCAACAACGTTTATGTGGAGCTGGCGAAATTGAACTGACTGACCAAGTCCCCTGAACCTGTTTTGAACTGAGAGTATCCCCCCCACCCCCCCCACCCGACAGGGATGCATCCGTGTGAATGGTTAACACTGGGAAGGTTATATTGAAGGGGTACTTTCTTGGCTAAGTTCTTTACCTTTGACCAAGGCCGTAGTTGGTTGCGGAGGATCTGTGGGATTACTGACAACTTGTCTCGATATTTGGAGTTTGCTCGTTGACCGCCAAATTCGATTTATATCTTTCAGCCTTGCTTTCAGAAGGATATCTTGTTACCGAAGCAAACTGAAGAGACCCTAGGATTCTCTCCTGGTTTCTTCTTGACGTTTGTTTTGCATTTGAGAAATTGCCTGACAGATTTTGCTATTTCCTTCCCGTTTGGCCACTGGAATTTGACAGATTGTGGGAAGACAAACTCCCATTGGATTCCTAGCCACTGAAAACGAGGATTCCGGAGTAATCTGGATTTCGTTTTGTTTATCTGGAACCCCAGATGTTCAGAAAGTGAACTACCTTTTTGGGTGGGCTTTGAGACATTCCTCACGTGTTGGTGCCCAGATCAACCCCAATCGTCGAGGTATGCTGCTACCATGATTCCCTGAGCTCTCAATTGTTGAACAACCATTCTGCTATTTTTGTGAATACCCTGGGGGCTACATTCAGACCGAAGGGCATCACTTTTTGAATGAGAATGTTTGATTTCCTAGCCTGAAGCCTAGGAATGGGCGGAAGTGCCTGGCTATAGGGATGATGATAGTATGCGTCTGTAAGATCGATGGAGCATGTGACGGCTCCACGCGGAAGTTAAGGTCCTTACTTGCGAGAGGGTAAGCATCTGAACTTGTCGCAACGAATGAAAGAGTTTAGCTTTGACAAGTCTAAGATTACCCTTCTTTTTGTTGAGCCTTTCTTTGGCACGCTGAATAAGCGACCTTGAAATTTTAGATGCTTGACTCTCGCAATAGCTCCTTTCTGAAGGAGTTTCTTCCGCGTAATCTGGTCAATTCCTTTGACGGTGGATCTGGTGGTAATGATTTGATTGGAGGGGGATCTTTGATCCAACTCCAGCCCAATCCTTTGGACACTATGCTCTGTGCCCATTGCTGAACCAAACCCCCACCTGTGGGCGGAAGAGGAACAGCTCCCTCCTACCTGGGGAGCCTCATTGTTGATGGGCGGGTGGCCACCACGCGCCCCCCTCTGAACTGCCTGCTCCTTGTCCCCCTTCCTGCGCCACGCTGACGAAAGTAACCTCTCGCCCTACCTCTCGGCTGACTGTAGCCTTGAGCCTCATATGTTAGGGTTGAAGGCCGGCGAGATAGCGTAGGAGGTTGGATGGCTGAGATTGAGGGGACAAACAGGAGGATATGGCTGATTCTGCTTGGAACCAGCAGGTTGTCCTTGTTGGGTAACTGGGACCTGCACTGCACAAAAATTGCTGCTGTTGCTGGAGTTTTTTATATGGCTGGAACCTCTTACCAGCCTTCTTCTGTTTTCTTACCAGCAGTGGGAACGGACTCCTGTTTTTCCTTCTTCGGAGGAAATACCCCACCTAGCTCTAAGGCTCTGGTTTGAGCCTAGCAGCTTCGTGGTGTACTTCGTTAACCGCGGACTCTGGGAAGAAGATCCGCTCCCCACATGCTAGAGGCTAAGAGTCTATTGGACTCATGCCTAATGGTACAGCTCTTGTAGGACATGCTTCCGGCAGTTTTCCTCCTAGCCTGGAAGAAACTCAAAAGCGTCCGTTAGAACCGTCTGGAACTGAGATTTCGCTAGAATCTTGAACAGCGGTTCCGTGAGCATAGGAGAGGGCAGCACCCTTTCCGTAATAATAAGGGAATTGAGGGACCTGCCAAACCTGGATCGCGCATCAAACTCTGCCTGGATTAGGGAATCCGGCAGCCTTGGTAGTTTCTCGCCGAACTGGTCCATGGCGCAGTCGGTTTGAGCTTACCAAGCGTGAATGTAGCTGGCAAGTTCTCCCAAACTTCTCCGAAAGCCGGGAAAGTGGAGAAGTAGACTCCGCCTCCCTCAAACTGTGGGATGGGTTCATCCTTGAGGACTGCCTGAAGGGACTTCTCACTAATTTCGTGGCGAACGGAAGAGAAACCTCCTCTTCCGTCGCGAAAATAGTGAACGGGACTCTTGTAGGCCTGGAGTTTTGGTGTTCGTACACTCCCAGATCCTCAAGGCAGTGACCCATTCCCGCTGAGCATGATCTCTACTATATAAGACCGACTCTTTAGAGATTTTGTCTTATCGTCAGAGCCTGTTGGCGTCAGCCGCCTAGCATAACCGATGAAAGGCTGCGTCAGACCCGGAGGGTCAAAACTCGAAGTCCTCAATCCTTCGAGTTCCACATTCCGGATAGAGATCATCCCATCCTTGAACGGAGCGTAGGCAGCTACTCTCCAAGGGGGTTCTCCATAGAGAAAGCTGGCAAGGAGTCATATGGCGGGAGTTGAAGAATCCCAGTGCTTGGCGCTGGGGAGACTGGAAGAGGGACCTGAGATAGCCCCGCTACTCGGTTCCTCATTTTCTCTCATCCTGTTAGAGAGATCTTGAATTGACTGCCTGACTGAGACAGAGTGCTTGACAACTGTGCAAACATCTGCTCGAACCGTGTCCCCAGGGCGGAGACTTGCGAGCCCCAACCAGCTCGCCCACCTGTTGCCATCACCACTGCTGAGAAAGCCAGAGGGATCAAAGGTGCTAGGGCCTTGGCTACCCCCCTACCGGCGTAGCCGAGTGGAAGCGGTGAGGCGGGAGAAGGCAGTGGCTCGGCGGAGCGCGAGCCTTCTCCTTAGAAGCCTTGCTTCTGGAGCTCTTTGGGTGAAGAGCTCGGACCTTGCTTTCACCGCATCGGCGTAGGAAGTCGACGACTTCCTAGCCAGAAGAAGACGAAGACGACTTCTTCGAAGTTTGTCTTGGCTAGAGTCTTCGGTTCTCTCTGTCCCTTCACCTTTGCGGTACAGAGAGAGCGGGAGAGCGGGTAGGGATCTCAGATCCCACAAAGCCTTGGAATGAAAGCACTGAAGAGGGGACAGGAGAAGATCCAGAAAGCACCCAAGGCAAAGACCTTGGGCGCTCGACACACCTACCTCAACCAACAAATCCTCCACCCCTACCGCCATAGGTTCGACGTTAAGGTCCAGGGCAGCGACGTCCGGGACCGACTCCTGGGAGGCTACGACATCAAAGGACTGCTGGAGGTCTTGCTGGATGGAGGCTATCAGCGGGGCAGCGGACAAGGGGTCAACGTAGCCGGTCGACTTGCCCGCAGGGGAAGATCTGACGGCCAGCTTCTTATCTAGAATGTAAGGCTGGCCTTTGGCGGCGTTCTTCCCGAAGCCGCCCACCCACGCTTTCAGGGTGGCGAGGGCGCTTCCCTCACAACCAGTAGCCTGAAAGAAGGCGAGATTAGCTTCCAATGGTGGGACGGGTTAACAAACTTATGACTAAAACGTTGTTAGTAAAATGATAAGTAAGCCTATAAGGGACTTACCCCATCTCCCAGCTGACCGACCAGGTCGTAGCAGATGGCGCAGGCTTCAGGGTGCCAGAACGATCGTCTCGTTGTAAGACGTGGCACAGGGGCGTGAGACCTACCACTCATCGTGTCCACAGGGGTCGAACAGCGTCGCGTTACAGGCTGGGACCTGGCTAGTTGGTAGCCTGTAAGTGGAAAGATACATGAGTACCCGGAAACCACTTACAGTCTAACAGATGCTCCGCTGGTGCCGGAGCGATAAAGTTAGATTAAACCAGAGCCCCGCCAAAATACGCGTGGTAACCAGGTTGGTAGAGCTCTCTAGGCTATAGCTCCCGCTGATGGCGGAGACACCAAACAGAAACCAACCAGATGGTGGTAAAAGGTAACCACGACTGGAAAATGGTGGGGATGGAAGACAAAATCATGTAACAATTCATTGTAAAATTAGGTATATCCTTAAATTAGTAATAATAATACAACAACCCCCTCCGCCCGTCTACTAGAAGAGTGCGCGGTAAGAAGCAAGCTCCCTTCCGGTAGCGGGGTAGAGATGTAAGGATATTAGTAGGCAAGCAACCGACCACTAGAGGTGCCCATACCCGCCCGCCCCCCCCCTCTAGCGGAGCCAGTAACCTACAACCAAAGGTGCCCCGGCTGCGGACGGAAGGCTCCTTCGTATAGCGAGGCAGATGGCTGAGAACAGGGGGGGAGGGGAGGGGGGGAGATAGGTCTCGGTGTAACACGGCGGGAGCGAGGGAGGGGGGGAGGGATGGCCTACTCCTCCCCGCCTCACCAACTACCAGCATGGAGACTCGGTACCCTCAAGAGTGGTCGCCCTATACCCCCCCCGAAAAAAAAAAATGGGAGGAACCCCTGGCCGCCTCAGAGAAGTAGAGAGAGAAGGCAAAACTGAGGTTGTCATGACAACCAAGGGTTCCTCCCAGCTCCTCCCTATACCAGAAGGGAGGGCGGGGGGGCAGGGTCCAAGGTGCGATGGGGGACACGTGACCGCAAGTGGCCTAGGCCGCGAGCGTCACACACCGTGAGAGGGCCACGTGAACCAGGCTGTACCAATACAAGGAACAGCACCTAGGCTAGCCTAACACCCTAAATGTAATAAATAATACATCGAAAAGATGGAAAAGACACTTTTAGTAAAAGAGAAAGAAGCCCATGAGGAGGCAGACTGTTCCAAGAAACAGAGGCCTACTCGGAGCCAGCGATAGCCGATGAGAGCAAGAGCCGGGATGCTGTGGGGCCGGATAATAATAATAGCCCTAAATACCAACTAAGAGAAATGGTAGGAGGGCTTGAACTAGCTAAAACTCGATGTCAAAAACAATGAACGTAATAAAGTTAAGCCCATAAGTATGAAGAAAAAGGTCCCAGTATGGAGGACCGGGAATTCTTACGAGGCAGCATGGCGCCGCCACGAGACAACCAGGGAACCGTATATTGACCTATTTAAGAGGAAAATACTGGTACCCCGGAAGATAAAAATGTAGTAAAATATTACTTATAGTTACTTAACGTTAGCCGTGGCAATAGCTGAGGCGTTCCATGGTAGAATACAGGATAATTCCAACAAATAGCAAAGCACAAGGAAAAAGACGTCTTGGCGTTTAGCGCTAAAAATTAAGGATGTCCGCTAGGGGCGCTGTTCTTGTCCGTGGCGTCCTCTAGTAGTAGTAGTAGCGGCTGCATCGCCCGTTGGTATCGGCTCTCTCTTGGGGGGGATTCTGATTGGAGTTCTAATTGATGATTGTCTCGTGGTAGTGTTCCACACTCGCTCCTATTATCATACCGACACTTCTTTTAAGAGTGAGCGAATCAGTTTTACTGACATTTTCTTAATTTTGTTTTTCTTCTGGTAATTTTAGATTAATTTTTACCTAGAAAGAATGATATTAAGGATCCTTTCATAGGCCGACACGAGCTGAGCCCAGAAATGTATATATGTATGGTAATATAGATAGCAATGGTGGTAAAAATAAAGTGAGTATTTATAACATTTCACTGAAAAAGTAGGCCGACGGGTTCTATATAAAAAAAAAAAAAATAGTGCAATGAAGTCAATGTGGTATTCCATCATATTTTACAATAAAAAAACTTATAGACTACAAAGATAAAACTGGCTTTACAAATTAACAGTTGAACAACTATGAAAGAACACCAAGTGATCTTTAACTGTCCTGCAGAAAAAAGGATCAGGATCCAACAAGAGACGCACTCCAAATACGACAATTATTGCTCATTTTGGCATTTTGTCAAATGATAAGATGCAAAGGTTTCTCTGAAGAAACACACCCAAAAGCACACTGAAAGCTTGTGACCTGCATAACAAGAGCCAAGTCTTCTACGATAAACCTTTTCCACCCAAATGACAAATGCAACCAGAACAAATTTACTGCCTAAACCCTCATTATTGTAATATAGCACTGTATTACTAATACTATTCTGTAACTTTTTTTTCAATTGCATTACCATCAAAGTGCATCCACAAAATATGCAGGTTCCCAATAACAAACTAGTCTGAATGTGCTAGGAGTTTATCCTGCTTATTACACAGAATACAAGGCTTTCCAGTGGGGTCGCAATAACACAAAGGTTACAGAAGTGGAGGGAGAACAGAACAAAGTAAAAATTAACATAAAATTGATCTATCTTCCATTAGCCAAATCTGAATCCAATACTTTTATAGCTACACAGCAAAATACTGTATCTGAAATATTAGGAAGTCTAAGGATAAAATCTTGTGTATTTCCTTTCACTCCTGCAGATTTTTATGAACTGATAAATGTCAAAGTGTTATTAGAATCATTCATGTCATAGGAAGATTGACTACTTTTTCTAACCAAAACCTACCTTCAAAATTAAAATAAATTTCCTCCAGTTATTTAATCACTCATTCACCGATCTCAATCAAAGTACGTACCCTTTTAGTGTGTTACATACTTCAGTATTGACACCCTAATGAAGCATCCACTTTTAAAACTGTCTAAAGCAAACAGTTGAGTAAATAGGATCTTTAAAGTTTGAAGGGAAACATGCTTTTCCTAGATTTGTTTGGCTAATTTTTTTCTGGAGATGATGGTCTTCCAGATCACTGTCTTTCTATTGTAAATTTGAGTCATGACAAACGGTAGTTTAACAAACTTCCAAGTATTGTGGAAAATGCTTGGCGAGTGCCATTAAAGGAATGTCATATACATTCAGAATTTCTCTTTCATTGCTGTTAGCTTTTTAAGTTTTGTTTAAGGATATCTTGACTAGACAAAGTTAAAGTAATTTAATGTAGTCACACATTTGCAAAATGGCAAAATGCTGGTAAAAATTTATCCTTTTCATGAAGATGTCACAGTTATAGTTCTGATAGTTCCACATCACATGCAGTAACTTGGAGCTATTTTGTCTTTGGATATGAAGTAAGGTTTCTCAGAATTGATGTAATTGTTAGTTGTATTTTGTACTAAAGTACATTTTAGTTTCAGTATCGTAAATGAAAGTTATGAAGTGAACCATCTTGAATTGGGCAGATTCAAGTAAAATCTGGATCCCACAGGCTTGTATGATCCCATAAACGTTAATTGTAATTATCACTTCGTGTTTCTTTTTAATTGTAAATTAAAACTTGCTATTGTTCTATTAGATGATTATGGCTATTAATTACTGTACTGGAAAGAGACCACGGATTCACATTTGTAGACTCAGGGCTCACCCAAAAGAATTTTGGTCTTGAATTAAAAGCTTAAATTGGAACGCAGTAAAACTGAAAGAAGTTGGACAGGTAAGTGTGAAAGAGGACCAAACGGAACAAGTGATACAATGAAGGGAACAAAACACCGGAGGTGTTCAGAGAAAACCTTGTATCCTCTTAAGAATGGCATACTATGTGGTACCCTTTACCTCATGAAAAAGTAAGATAAATTGACTTGCCTTGCTGCAGTATTTACAAACCCTTGGGGCCCTAAATTATTATTTTGTTGCTAAATGCTTCTAAAGTGCCCTCTTCTAACTAGTTGATAGATTTTTTTTGTCTAGTTTATTTGTATGCATAAGGGAAGGCTGCTAATTATGATGAGATTTTTGCAACTTTTCAGAAAGGGATTGTTGATAATATGCCAACTTGACTCCTAGAGGTTGATGAATTGAAGTTCTCAGTTTTGGTATTTTGGTTCTCGTTAGAGCTTCTGAATTTTAATTAAAATAAAACAGGCTTGAATTTTGCATATAAGTCAGGTTTTTAAGCTTGTTTAGTTCATTGTTAGGAACTTCAATTGTGGTTATGTCACAAATTTCTGTCTTCTGGAATTCCAGCATGAAGTTTTTGATTCAGTTCTTTCCATAGAAAGTTTCTTTGTTTTCCAATACTGTATGTCACACATACGTAGGTCCTTTCAAGGAATATAGTGGATCTAGGCTGTATTGTAGTAAGCACTACAATGTTTAACAAGCATTTTGTGAGACCCTACATATTTGTCTTTCTAAATACGTAGTAAACCATATGGGAAATTCTATAGCAGATGATGTCTGTGACCTCTTGTTGTTGTAATGCCAGTTTGACTAAATCAATCTCGGCGACGAGTAATGGAATATTACCTCCAATACTAAAACACCATCTTTCCCTCTACCTACAGGTAAGAGTGAAGAATTGTCGTATGGGTCATATAACTAAAGCAGACCCAAACTAATGACAACAAAACATTGGTGACGCAGGTGACGAACTCGCAGCAACCAAATGGAGCCTATAGCCTACGCCTAATCTTCTAGCCAACAAGCGGAAGACGACGACCCCAGTCGGATGAAGTCTACCCGAAAACGAAGAATCTCAATTACCTAGATGCCTTCATCATACTCAAACCAGCAACCAAGCAACGCTGTGCATCAGGAGCGTCAACACAATAAAAAAAAGGGTTGGTTTAGAGAGTTAAAGTGCCAAGGTATGTCTATGCAAGTGTAGCCTACAAGGTAGAAAAAAAAGAGAACTTCCAAATTCCTCGCCTAGCCTAAACTTCTTAGTATTACAGCAAAAATGCCGATAGATGTCCAAAGGTTATACAGCTTTAGCATCGGTGATGATCCTAAATCAGTGGGTACAAGATGGAAAAAGTGGATAGGCAGCTTCCATATTTATCTAAAAGCACTAGGGAAAATAAACGAAAAGCAGCAGAAGGCTTTGTTACTTCATACTGCAGGTTTAGAAGTTCAGGAAGTATTCAATACTTTGAATCTAACAGGTGATTCATTGCAGGACGCAATTGAAGGGCTCACAAATTATTTTGCTCCTCAAGCAAATAAATACTTTGAACGTTCTCAGTTCATAGAAGCATCACAGGAATCAGTGAGAGACGAATAGATTCTTTTTGTAACGAGGTTAAAGAAATTAGCTTCAACTTGTGATTAGAGATCTAGAAGTCAGGTTAATAGAGCAAATTATAGTAAGGATAACTCGCAAGGAGCTTAGAAAGAAGTTATTGCAGGAAAAAAAATTAAACTTGCAAAAAGTTCTGGAAATAGCAAGAGCAATAGAAACAGCTAATTACCAGTCCAATGTCATTGTAGGTGAGACTCATAATAACAACAGTAACCAGGTAAATCATGTAGCCTATAAAAGGAGTTACCAACATGCAAAGAAAGGGGAAACAAATGAAACGAGTAAGCCTAGCCCAGATATACCCAAGTATAACAAGGGTAAACCTAATGCCTACTCACAGAAAAGTCAAAGTCACATAGGGACACAAAAACCTCATAAGAAATCGTGCTTTAGATGTGGTAAACAAGATCATTATAGCAATGATTGGGATAAGTGCCCAGCGTCAACTCAGACGTGCAATAACTGCAGGAAGCGTGGTCTTTTAACCCTTAAACGCCGAAGCGGTATACTAAAAGTCGTCTTCCGTGTGCCCGGGGGGGGGGGGGGGGTGTTCAGTGAGCGCGGAAGCGGAACAAATATTTTTTTCAAAAAATCACAGCGCGCTTAGTTTTCAAGATTAAGAGTTCATTTTTGGCTCCTTTTTTTGTCATTGCCTGAAGTTTATTATGCAACCATCAGAAATGAAAAAAATTATCATTATCATATATAAATAATGTAATATATGATACCGCAAAAAGAAAATTTCATATATAATTGTATTCAAATCACGCTGTGCGCAAAACAGTTAAAGGTAACGAGTTAATTTTTTTCCGTTGTAATATTTTTTTTTTAAATTCACCATAAATCTAAATATTGTGCTAGAGACTTCCAATTTGTTTCAAAATGAAGATAAATTACGGAACATTACTATACTGTAAGAGTTTTAGCTTACAATTGCAGTTTTCGACCATTTCGGACGAGTTAAAGTTGACCAAATGTCGAATTTTTTTATATATTTTTTATATGCAATTATTTCAAAAATGAGAAACGCTACAACCTTCAAATATTTTTTTTGTATTCTACATTAAATTGCACACATTT
>NC_061100.1:8575112-8617984 GCF_015104395.2 Macrobrachium nipponense
GACCCCAGAATACACCGAAAAGTCCACGACGTATCCAGTGTTGGACTCTGTGATAAAAAAAAATTTCACTCCATATTTCTTCGGCTTCTTGGGGTTATACACTTTAATACTTAGACGTCCTTTGTAAGGCATCATCCCCTCATCCAAAGAAAGGTTCTTTCCAGGAACCACGAGAATTCTACACCGTTCACGAATGTATTCCAACACTGGGCGGATTAGGAGGAGGCGATCGCTGTTATTCCGGGGTATGGCCCTTCGGTTGCAGGCGTTGAAATACCTGTCCAACGCCAGGAAACTATCACGGGGCATAACGCCGGGCACATTGGGCGTACTTAAAAAAAAAATCCGCCTCCAATATTGCCTGACGTCGGCAGCAGGCATCATACCAAAATAAATGTGGAGCCCCAAAAAATGCGCCATGTCGGTGAGGTTGCAGCCCCGCCAGCGATACGACAATGTCGTGCGTAATTCATAACGGCAGTACCGAGCGTAGTCCATCGTCTCTGCTACCAGGTACTCCAGCAATTCCCACGTAAGGAACAACTGGATGAACCCCAGAGCAGTGAGGTACAGGTACGGTGAGCCCAGGTGTTGCCGTGAATGGGTGCATGTTAAGTGGGGTGGGGTCCTCCGTCCACCCCTCGTCGCTCTCGGACGACCGACCTTCACCTTGGCTGGCGCGACAAGCTGACCTTCTACATGCCCCCGCGCGCGCACGAGCGCGGACACGTGAACCACCCCCATTGGCCCCTCTCCCTCACTTAGGCCTACGCTTTCAGTATCGTCATCCGCAATAAAACTAGACCCCATATCCTCATCCTCCCCCTCATATGCACTAAAACCACTAAATTCAAGCTCACTTTCGGGATGAGAGCCTCGAACGGACATTGGGGCAAATATTCGTCATCACTGACATCGGGACTGATGTCCTCATCACTCGATAACCATCTGCCATCAAAATGAGGACTTGCGACATATTCCCGATCAAGCTCCGATAAGTACTCCTCTATGTCCCTTGGTTGGAGGCCTCCCAAATTCCTACGAATGCCCCTAAGGACGCCCCAATGCTTCCTAGGGGTTACTAATGGCACACGAGAGACACGTTGTGATCCTAAACCACTTTCATCCACACTAACCGCACAGAACGGCGTTGAGGCGCCAGGTCATCTTGGGTGCATGTGTAATGATTACATAATAAAAATATGGAATGTTAGTCCATATATATAAAAGACTAAAACTAAAGAGGTCAACCAGATTGCTTGCAGGAATGTGATCAGACTAGAGACGCTAAAGATGACGTACACAATAAGTATGTAGGCTAAGATAACATGCCGTCACCTGTAGTCATTCAATTGTTTATAAACTTTAGTCCAAGCTTCCTGCTTGAGACAAACACCGTGACCTATAGCTCAAGCAGCCTACGTGATCTGTAGCGATTCTCATTTGATTGTATGTATGTTCATATGTTCGAACTACTGTCTGTTCCTTCATAACTTGTAACAGAGATGGTAGACAGGCAGAACAGAGTTAGCTATCGTCATTAGAAGACCTGTATCTCTTTACCTAAGCTTTATCATGTAGAGAGAACAGAAGTAGCCATCATCATTGGCAGAAGCGATCAAGCTATCGTTATTAGAAGACTTGTACAATCATATCTGATCTTCAGCATGTAAAACTTCAGAAGAATATATATATTTTTATACTTCGTGTTTTCTACAAGAACCTCCTCACCATGAGTTTAACACATCGTCGTCATAAATTGTAAGATAATCCCGACTTCGTAAGTGATCTACAAACCCCAAGACACTCCATTGAAGATGGAAGTGCAATACCAACCGACTTAGCGTAAGATTATCGCAAGTCTAACATTACCTCATAGGGCGCCTTATCATACACGGCACAAGCCCTAAAAGTGGTGGCATGCGTACCAGAAGAACTCTACAACGTCCTACGAAGAAAAAACCAGAATAATAAATCATGAAGTCAACGACGACGAAAGCAGCAGATTCTTCAAGCAACCTAGTATCATCGTTTAGTGAATAACTTCAAGAAAAAAAACCGACGTGTCCTTTTCCTAAGGCAACGCAAGCTTCGTCTCTCATTAGAATCATTCAAGAAAACATCGTTAGTGAGCGTTTCCGGCACTTCAAGAAACAAACCGAACGCGTCTGCAGCATCGGATCTTTCAAGGGCTCGAATCATCGAAACAACGCGCACGGGGGAAACTGAAGCCAAACCAGGTCATCCGCTAAATAGAGAAGGAGGACCAAGGCCGTGTGTCGTTATCGGAACACCGTGACTTCCCACAAAAGCAAGCTAAGTACAATTTTTTATTCATTTGGAGTAACTTTGAGTGTTTCCTTTGCAGGTCGAATTTCGTTATTCCTGTGGCTGAAGTTACGAGACATTCTTAATCTTACTTTTTTACAGAAATTATCTACATCATTGAGATTTCGCTACTGCGAGTTTTTTATCTTTGAGTGTCTGTTTCCAGAAGTTCTACTGAAATATCATAATCATATACTATGTTAATTTTATCATTTTGGGTGATTATTAATCCCTTACGTAACAAATCATATTAAACAGTGAATATGCGTTTACGCAGTTGGACGTCTGTATTTATACAGATGCATGGATAGGGTCGTTAGGCACCGTAGTGATTAGAAAACACACAAAAACAAGTGGAACACCCGTACAAAAAAAATCTAAGATAAATTAGAGGTAACACTATTTCGGGTCATGACAATAAATGCTCCTTTGCAAAGTCCCGATCGCAGTTCTAGCCTTGAGTTTTTTGAGTTATATAAAATATCGAACCTCAATGACTCAACTTAACTTTAAAAATAAGGCTGGATTGCAAGGAATAACATGCCTATAAAAAAACTTTCATCAGGCTAAACGCGCTGACCAGGATCCCTCACTATTTCAAATTTTAGCAAAGAATGAAGTACAAACAGTTAATATTGAATGCAGTAGTGATAACTTGTCTTAAATAGTAATCGTCTAGTTCCTAATAAGTTCGGTCATTCAATTGCTTTATACGTAACCAGCAACATAATGCTAAAAAACACACAATACGTTGCCGATGTAATAAAAAGAAGGATCCTAATTATTAGAAAAAGAAATAGAAACAGTAGCCCGTTCAGAATCAAACAAGCAAACTCGGTGACTGTGTCACCTAGTCAAGCGGTCAAGGTCAGTCAAAACTGCCGAAGTGTTCAAAGCATAGCAAATTCCACACAATAAGCGACTCTAGCAGAGTGGGGAAAAGCGATGTTGGTTCATACATGCCAATATCTTTTTTAATTAAAAAGGATTTTTCCTATGAACACACGACCGTATAAAGTAATCAGAGCAGGTTTTCATATTTTTTTTTAATACGTAAGTTATTATAAGTAGTGGTGGATAAAGCCCGACTGTACGCGCCATAAAAATTAGAATATCTTGTTTATTCCTTTAGTACACGTAATATCCTGTATTTACGGACTCACCGTCTGTTGTTCGAACTTCCCTAATGAGAAGTCCGGGTAAGCGAGCGTTTACAGATACCTCTATAGTTATAAAAAACATTGATCTGTATCTAGTGTAATTGTAAGATCCATCTAGGGGTATACAAAATATTATCTTACATCCTGCAAAATAAGGCGTGTTTATCAAAGGAAAATCCTATAAACCTTCAAACATTAAAATCAGTTTGAAAAAAAAAGACAATTAATCAAATAATAACTTATATAAAGGAACTATACATTTGTCTCATAAATCGTAACATTGTTCAAATGACCCAACAGAATTCTCCCACAACCGCAGTCGCACTTTGCACGCAAAATCTCGAGAAGCATGCACCCTCGAATGTCTTAGTGAGTGTAAAAAGACTTTGCTGGGAAATGAAATTTTAATCCTTCCTGACACTCTGAAATATAACGATTTCCGCGAACAAAGTTAATCTAGTAATCCAAAAAACCTATACATATAAATATCGCATTTCTTTTATTGTTGCTAATTTTTAATCACGCCCAATCAGTCGTAGATGAATCTCTCTGATAATCTATCTAAAGTAATATCCGTAAAGTCATTCAAGCAGAGGTGATTCAGCAGAAAATTTTTTTTTTCTATTATCTGAATACCAGGCAGTTTCTCCACTAGCGAGTGATCTCTGGGAAAAACGGATGTAATTTAACACAAAATACGGTCTAAGGACAAACATAAAGCTATAGACTCTCACTGAAATTTCAAAATAGAGGTAAATGACGCAGTTGAAAAATGTTAGAAATAGGAGCCATTAGGAAATCAAATAAGCCCATATAATTTTTCCCTCAAACGTCATGCCATAAAAAATCGGACTTGGCGTATCTGCGTGGATTTCTGTCGCTTAAACATAAATTGTAAGATAATCCCGACTTCGTAAGTGATCTACAAACCCCAAGACACTCCATTGAAGATGGAAGTGCAATACCAACCGACTTAGCGTAAGATTATCGCAAGTCTAACATTACCTCATAGGGCGCCTTATCATACAAGGCACAAGCCCTAAAACTTGGTCCTTCGCCAGCATCCAAGTCCAAGATACGCCTTACACGATCCCTTCCGATGGGTAAAACGCGCCTTTCGCGGTCCACATGTCGTTGAGACATCTCTATGTACGTCCTGTACCTCCACAAATATTCAAAGTCTCGCATAAGTTCAGGAAAACTCAATTGCGACAAAAGATCGCTCTCGGACAACGCGGCGCTGATGCTGACTGATGTGAGGAGGCATTTCGCGTATGTGCACCTGGGTCACGCTTCTAAACAAAACAACACCTCGATCCGTGAACTCCCAGCATCCCCCAAGGCGCGTGATTCAAAAGTTTTAGGCTGGTAGGCCTATAAGTATTTTTCCATAAATTTAAAAAAAAAACTTTTGTATGTTGACATAAATTACGTCCGGTCGGAACCCAAGAGACAATTTATCTCGACGTAAAATACGTCCAATGGGCGTTTAAGAGTTAACAAGTCAGTGTAAATTTGCTAAGCCAAAGACCACAAAACAGATCAATAGAACCGTAAATTCAAATGACGGCTCTAGCTCAAATGAAGAAAGTGTACATAAGACCACAGAAGTAGAACAATTTGCATTTCACATTAATTCTGTGAACAAAGATGCACAAGAACGTCTTATGGCTCAAATAGAAATAAAAGAGATTTTCTGCTCTAAGACCAGTTCCATATGCATTGAAAATAGCTGTGGAAACTGAAATTAGGTTAGAAAGTGAAGGTTCATGGGAAAAGGTAGATTATTCAGATTGGTCTAAACCATTAGTTCCAATTGTTAAGGACAACGGCCAAGTTAGGTTATGTGGAGATTACAAGGTGACATTAAATCCACAATTGCAAGTAGCACAACATCCATTGCCAAATCTTAAAGATATGTTCGCAACTTTGTCAGGATGCTCAGTATTTTCTAAGATAGATTTTAGACAAGCAATTCAACAACTTTCCATGGATGAGAATTCTCAAAAGCTATGTACTATAAACACACATTTAGGGCTGCATCGTCCAAAAAGACTTCCCTATGGTGTTGCTAGCAGTCCAGCAATATGGCAGCAAACAATGGACAAAATATTTGCAGGTATGTCAGGAGTATCCATTTTCATTGATGACATATTAGTCGCTGGTAACAACAAAAAAGAAAGGTTACGTGCAGTTCTAAAGAAACTAAAGGAACACAATATCAAGGTCAACCAGAGTAAATGTATTTTAGAAGTTGACTTGGTAGAGTATTTAGGCTTTATTGTAAATGGTAAAGGTATTCATAAGACTCAAGATAAAGTAAATGCAGTGCAGTCACCAAAGTTACCAGAAAATGTCAAGGAATTGCAATCATTTTTAGGTTTAGTGACATTCTATGGTTGTTTCATTCAAAACTTAGCAACAATTGCTCACCCATTATACAATTTGCTGAACAAAGATGTAAAATGGAATTGGGCAAAGGAATGTCAAAATTCTTTTGAAGGAATCAAAGCAGAAGTGACATCACCCACATTCCAAGTACATTATCAAATGGATTTGCCAGTAAAGTTAGTTTGTGATGCCTCAAACATAGGATTAGGTGCAGTACTAGCACACGTGATGCCAGAAGTTACAGAATAACCAATAGCTTTTGCCTCCAGAGTATTGAAGAAAGCAGAGAGAAATTACTCACAAATAGAAAAGGAAGCATTAGCACTAGTGTATGGAGTAAAGTTCCATATGTACCTGTGTGGCAGGAAAAGGTTCACATTAGTTACAGACCACAAACCATTATTGATGATTTTAGGTCCAAAGGCAAGTTTACCGACGTTAGTAGCTGCAAGACTACAACGTTGGGCAATCATATTAGCGGCATATGATTACAACATAGAATATAGATCAACATCTAAGATGGGTAATGCAGACACTTTGTCGAGATTGCCTGTAGACAAAGCACCAGAACGACATGAGGAAAGTATTCTTTGATTTCTGCTTATAATTTACCTATTACAGCTAAGGAAATAGCACAAGGTACCAAGAAAGACCCAGTACTCTCAAAAGTAGTGAAGTCTAATAGCTGACAGAGATATTTGTGAAGAAGATGCCAATTGTAAACCATACAAAGAAATGTGGAATGAATTGCACTGTGTTGCATAATGCATTAAGGAATAGAGTTCTATCAGAAATACATGCAGATCACCAAGGATGTATTTTGAGAGGATCAAGAGTAGTGATTCCAAATACATTAAGGAATAGAGTTCTATCAGAAATACATGCAGACCACCAAGGTATTGTCAGATCAAAGTCAATTGCTAGAAATTATGTTTGGTGGCCAGGTGTTGATAGGAACATTGACAATTTGGTTAAGAAGTGTATGAATTGTGCATCACAACAAAACAATCCAAAACCAACAAGAATGCACCCATGGGAATTACCCAGATACCCGTGGCAACGTGTACATATAGATTTTGCAGGTCCATTTTTAGGATACTCATATCTGATATTAGTTGATGCATATAGTAAGTAAGTGGCCAGAAATTATACCAATGCAAACAACTTCATCGGTAGGAACTATAAGATCACTCATGCAAATCTTTGCAACGCATGGTTTGCCAGAAAAGATAGTAACAGACAATGGCCCACAGTTTACTTCACAGGAGTTTAAGGAATTTCTGAATGTAAATGGTATACAACATACATTATCAGCAACTTATCATCCATCCACGAATGGTGAAGCAGAAAGATTTGTTCAAACTTTCAAACATAATATGAAGTGTAGACAAGCAAACTCTGGTAATGTAGCATCTCACATTGCAAAGTTCCTATTATCCTATAGAACAAATGTGCATAATACTACGGGTGTAACACCTTCTTATTTGTTGATGGGGAGGAGGATCAGGAATAAGTTAGATTTAATGTATCCAAGCTTGCAGAGTCAGTTAGAACAGAAAGGTTATGATCAAGTAAAAAAAACTTCCCAATGTAAGACATTTCACTCCTTCAGGTTGCGTCATGGTAAGATCATACAAGACACCAGAAAAATGGGTACAAGGAGAAATTGTCAGGAAGATAGGTAATTTACATTATGATGTTAATGTTGGTGGAAAGATTGTAAAACGTCATGTTGATCAGTTGCAGTCATTTAGTACAAATCATACAGAAGTACAAGTTTCAAATACCTCAGACTTAAATAACTCAGATATGCAAACTGCTCACCAAGATGTTCAACCACCAACTGTAAATATAGAGAGGAAAATCATGCAACAGCTCAGAACACACCTATAGTACTCCCTAACAGAATGAGTAGAGGAAAACCTCCTGAAAGATTAGATTTGTAAATGTGAGGAACAGTTGTTTCTTAGTCACAGGTAAAGGGGGAGGAGACTGTCATGTATGCAAGATGTTATGTAACGAGCGCGGGAAAACTTAGCTCCGCAGACACGTTCAGTTCAGAGCTATTGCACTGTGTTGCATAATGCGTAAATGTTATAAGTATAACCAATTGTTATTGTGTTAGTATCGAGTCCGACACACAGGCTTCGATCTTATAAATTCTACCTCATGTATGCAGGATATGATTCCTTATTGTGTATAGAGCTCCGATGCTCAAATGTTTGTTATGATTCTATTATATACGCTTTTTGTATTTTGTATATTCCACTACCCGCCTTCCTCAATGTAGTTTTAGCCCATAAACACAAGCAAGAAGATATTGCTTTATCATCGCCCTTCATCCCGGAACCTCGGCGACGAGAAATGGAATACTACCTCCAATACTAAAACACCATCTTTCCCTCTACCTACAAGTAAGAGTGAAGAATTGTCGTATGGGTCATATAACTAAAGCAGACCCAAAATAATGACACAAAACAATTACTAAATACTGTAAAGTAACCAAGTCTACAAATCTTATTACAACTACCTAGAACAATACTCAAGCTCTATAGCATTACTAGTTCAACAAAAGACTTAACAATAAAAATTTCAGGCATCCAAATGATTAGCGAATATATTTTTCTCTCAAGTTATATGTATCATAAAAAAATTATTCCTATTCCTGCTCCAAATATTACTGTAAATGCTTTACCAATCCAACTCTACAAAGCAATAAGCAACTAACTGTGGGAAGTAATGCATACCCATTTACTTTTAATATTCCTGAAAAGAAAAACACACAAAATGTATTCCAACACTACCTATATACAGTGAAAATAAATTAAAGTACATAATTTCTTGAAATGTATACATTTTACAGTTGCCTACCTTATGTGAATCCCTAGACCTGTGAAGATGTCTAATCCACACACCACTAATTCCCCACCAGTCATCTTGGTCAACAAAGAGTCGTACCATTCACTCTGCCATTGGAGCCTCAGGGTGGAATGGAAGTTTTGATTTAACAAAACTATCAACTTTGCGCATCACTTCCCTTAGCCTACGTTCTATAATGGCCATATCAACATCCTCTGATCCTGAACCTACAGACCTGGAGGAGTTTTCTGAAGAAGAATCGCATCGTTTCCTTGACTGTCACTGCAATTGCTTTCAAAATGACTAACACTACTTTGTGAAAAATAGTGCGCTCACTCTGGTCAATTCCACTAACACTTCCGGAACTTGGTCCTGCACCGATATCCATTGCATTGGAGCTGTGGTTTGGTAATGTACTGTGTTCCGCTGGTCCTCCACAAGGCACACACTCCAACAACCTTCTATCTTTCACACCACGGATGAGGAGGTGAGCCAAGTTACAGGGCTCCTCTGCTAATACGTCCTGGAGGGCCAGCGTACTCCCATAACACAAGACCTCATTATAAAGGTCAAGTACTTTTCGCCACACTATTGTATGTGTGTCCTGAGTGAGAGGAGTCATAAGATGCTCTAGTCCTGAGTAAAATTCCTTTCTATCAGTCATAGAAAGATTAGCTTTGACTGATATCAAAGCTTCCCAAAGTGTTAAAAAAGATACAACAATATGTTCTCTTTCAGTAGAAAAATCATTACTAATTAGCTGCATTAATCTAGACACTAAAAGAAACCACTTGCAATTAAGCTTTTTAGTTGCCACATACTTAACTTCATTAGCCCCCTATGAATTAGCTGGGGTTAAAGTTATCTTTGCACAATCTCCTGGCTGTCCTGTGTCAGCAGGCTCTGTTCCTTCCAACGGATGCTCATCTAAATCTTTCCACTCGATAACTCTTCTAACAACTTCAACTGAATTACCCATTTCAATGAGGTTGGTAGACATGGCAAGATTGTCTACTAATTTTTCTAAGACAATTTCACTGGCACAGCCACGTAACATCAGCAAAAGCGAGGACAGGGCACGAGAAGACGAATAGCTCACGTACTTATCTTCCGAGGCCATGAAGCCGCTGCAACCACCTCACTGATGCTGGAACATAAAACGCCTTGACTCTGCTGCCTGAGAGACACTTCAAAGAAAAGAGCGACCATACTAATGTACAAAAGTGTTTCATTCCAAAGCTGTAACATGTGTGACACTTGGTGTGATGAAAAGCAGTCATTACAGACAGCCAGTGTGTGAAGGATGTCAGGAAGCTGCAGGGAACAGACACACTTTCGTATCAACTAGGCATGGATTACCTCCTAGTCCCTTCTTGGCAGCAGCTGCCCCCACTGTCATCCCCAGAGGAGGGCAATTTCACCCTTTTCTGCTGGGGTTCTACCATTTTCACATGATTCACAATGCTGTTCATTTCACACCTGCATGATTCCAATGCCTGTCTCGAGTTCTTGGGTGGACATGTACAAGCACTGACACGTCTTGAGAAATCCTCCATAGCACAATATTATGTACCAGGGTTTCAGCTAGTACTACAATACTGTCACCTGGCTGACAGTATTCTGTGTCTACAAGCATAGAATGGAAGTGGCAGTGTGTCATGATGTTTCCATTCAACATTCATCTTCAGAGCAACTTTCATCTCCATGTGTTGGACTTTCACTGTAGGACAAGTGGTGCCATGATCCTGTAAAGCTTAAATATCTTTAGTTTCTCATACCATGAACATGAAACAATATTTAGGGTAAAAATAATCCATGGGAAACATGTATTAAACACAAAATGATTACCTGGTACAGTAATAAGAAAAACTGGTCAACTAAAATTGTTTAGTGATGATAAAACTAGCAATATTCTTGTCCTCAGTTCATGCTTGTCCTCAGCATGGAACCAGTATTCCCCAAAAAGGTGGGACAAAATGCTCTGCCAAAGATACTACTGCGGCAGAAATTGACATTTTAGCTAGGATAAAGCATACCTGAGGGAGTGGGAAAATCTTTACCAGAAATGGATGTCTAAGGTGCTGTGAGTCTAAGCAGATAACACATAAATCATCATCCCAATTCTTTCATATCTGCACCCAATATACATAGGAAATCAGAGGAACAGTCAACAAGGCATTGCGAGTTCAGCTTCTTCATCAATTACCCACAGGTTAAATGGGGGAGACCAATTTGAATATGGGATAACATTACACCACTTTGGAATGAATCTCACTACATACCAGTTTGCTTTAGTCATTGGACATATCTGATTCATCATCCAAAGCCTGCCATTTATTAATGATAATGAGTCTTAAAAACCTTCAAATCATCCTGTCTCATGATTTCGGGAAGAAATGCTCTTGATCTGCAACTTCAGGGCAGCAATGAAAACACCAAGTATTAAATCTAATTTCAGGTAAACAGAATAGGGAGACAGCAATATTCAGTGTTACTTAGGGGTCCAGGGCTGGGGCAAAAGCCATTGGCCATGTAAGGGCACGGCACCCTGGTTAGGACAGTAAGGTCTGATTAGATCAGGACAGAATTCTAGGAATTGTAAGGATTTTTCACGCCTTCCCATCTTCCTACAATGCATCTGCTCCCTAAATTCAATAAGTCCATGGGATTGTGATGTGACAACATAAAATTTATAGTAAGCTGTACAAAGTAAACATAAGGAATATATTTATTATATTTCTCAAAATGCCTTGCTTGTTCACGCACTGAACTATTGGCAATTATCCTGTCGAAAGGTCCAACACCATAAACCAAATGATTATCAATACTGTATAAAAAGAGCATGAAAACTGTATAAATATATGCAATTACTGATCATAATACAGTAGGGGGCTATATTTCTTTGAGAAGCACACAGGTTTTCAATGATAACTTTGTTTTGTTACAGCTACTGACAACAAGTAAGCAGCATTAGGTGTAGCCTCTGGTGTGGCATGTGAGAATGGATTACCCAGAATGGTATCAATATAATCATAAATTAACGACAAAATGAAAACCTTTAAATGTTGTTAGGCTTGAGGGAACGCCCACTTCAACTCTCTCTATGCCTTTTTGTGTACTATATGTCATCAGATTTCCTCATCTACTTGAAACTTGCAAACAAACAAGACATATCTTTTTATTTAAAAAGATTACTGTTGTATCTCGTTCATGGTAAAAGTACAAACTTTTACCTCTTTTCAGGAAGGTGTTGTAGCAACGCATATACTTTACTGTATCATGGATTCCAGTGTTAAATATTAAATGGTGCAACACAACACATGGACTAACTGGTGACAGTTGGTGAACTGTAATGCTGAATACTGTATCTCCCAGACAGCTACTAACTGGCTGTAAAAATGAATGGTTAACAAAAAAAATTAACCTTGTTTGTTCTGCAAACAAAAATTCAACATATATTTCTTTCATGCTCATTTTCATATTACGTATAGATGATGTCTAATATGGCATATAATTACTTTTTTTTTTTTTTTTTTTAAGGATGACCACTTGTTAGATGGTCACAGGAAATGATGAACAGAGAAATGTTTGGATAAGCAATGGCTATAGACTTTGGTACATCAAACATATTCCTCCTGCCTAAGAAAAAGTAGCAAAGCAAAGATGTGGAAATGATTCATTGAAAGGAGAACCAACTGTATTTATCATAATGATAAATACAGTGTGATTTCTTTGATATTGGACATTCCTCTGCCTAAAAAAAAAAAGTTACCCTGTACAACATTTGAAAGCCTGAGTACATGCAAAGCAAGGCCCAAAAGCAATACACCATGCTCATGGTATAAGGCAATTTTTATATATTGTACCACAGAATTTTACACACAAAAATAAGACATATCAAACTGATATTTACCCTTTCCAGGACCAAAAAGGGATTTTGACGTGGGAAAAATCTATTTCTGGGCGAAGGGCCCGTGTCGCCCAGTGAAATAGGTTCCTTTAGCACTATTTCTAAGGTAAAATACTGTTATAATACCAGAGAACCGCTAAATTGGAAATGCCAGAATATTCTGGCTCGCTCACCTTTATTAAAAGGCGTCGGTATGGTTTCTGGGGCGAGTGAAACCACTACCACGAGTCCTTCTCCAATTAGCCTCTCCTACATCAAAAAACCTCAAGAATAGGGGAGCAGACCTACGGCTCACTACCTGCTACCGTGTAGCTAGCGCCTGTGACGTCATTCCTTTGATAGCACTACTACGCTGCACAAGCGTTTTCTTTTGCTGTGTTATGTTTCTCGCTTTTTGGAATATTACTTCACCATGGATTGTCAATCTGCTTCTGCATTCAAGTTAAGTACTGCTATTATGGTTGACACTATTTAGGGAATGCCTTTGGCCTTTTTTTACCAAATTATTTAGGTTTTTCTGAGTCGTCGCCCCGCGCGGCTTCGGCCCCGAGCTGCTATTACAGCGTGCCCCTTTGTGTCTCCTCATTTCGGGTTTCACGTGGTCTTCCATACCTAGTGAACACGAATTTTTATAGCAGTATTATAATATGATTGTGTTTTTATTATTATTGGTGATGCTTTTTTGACTATCATGTGCTTGCACGGGGGTTTCTTTCGAGCACGTGTTCCTGTTTCGTAGCTCTTCTGGAACCTACCATTACAGTTTCATGCATGCTGTTGCTTTTGGTTAGGTTACCTCGTTATTTCTTATAAGTCTATGGTAGTCTTTCTTTTAGTCCTAGCCTACCCTGGCTACCTGTCCTACGAATCTTCGTAACGGCACTAAGCCAGCTGCTCGGAGTTACCAAGTTTTGACTACCCTTATTGGTTGGTCGTACTTGGTCCTTCCAGGACATTCCTCTCTCTCTTTATCTCATTCTCATTTTCCCCCCGTGTTTAGTACATAATTTATTTCAATTTATTTAATTTATTCTCATTGTTGTGAGTCGGCTTCGGTCGGCCTATAGGCCTTCCTTTCGCCTGGCCTTCTTCACCTCGTGGGTCCACCCAACCGTGAGGGGTCCAGGCGATCCCGTAGTCGCCACCACACTACCGCTCTCCCTCTCCCCCCCCCCCCCCCAAACAGCTCCCACCTAGGTGGGTTGATATCTCGCTCACGCTGTCCCTGACAACCGATCCGAGTTTTCTCTTGGGGGTGAAGGGGGGCCACACGGGGGCCCACGGTGTGCGGGTGGCACTACTCAGCCGGTCTCAACCCAGAGTTGGGGAGGAGCTTCGCTCTACCCAGCCTCGGTCGGCCACCAGGCTCGGGTGAGCTCGGCCCTCCTCGGCTCTCTGGGCTCTAACATCTACCTCGCCCTTAGTCACACCCTCCCCTCCTCATGGCGGGAAAAGGATTCCGGCTTAGCCGTAGCCCTTGAGGATATTGACTTTACGGTGGCTCCGGCCTCCGAAGGGCTTACAGTATTTCATATTATTAATATGTTTATAGTATTAATTTATTGAAGCATACGCTTCCAAGGGAGCTACCCCTCCCTTGTTAATTTAAGTTTTTAAGGAACCACAGAGCTCCGCCGCCTCACCACACCCGGACTCTCCAATCTCGCCCGGTACCTGCTTGGACTACTACTCTCCGGCGTATAAAATCGTAGCTACCCCGATTCGGTAGTTGTCTGTTCTCCGGTATAACTGGAAACACAGCTGCTAACTACCCGCTACTTTTCTACCGGAGTCCTCAGCACGGTGCATGGCAAGAGCGGCTGAGTCGGGCATAACCTACAAAACCGGAACACTCCGGTGTTATGAAATATCAACCACGGACTTTGTCCAGTTGGTTAACAATGGTACTCATGTATCATTCCTTTTACAGGCCACCCATTGTTTGGTTACCGGCTGCAACGCCGTCCTTCAGGATCCCTGTGGGCACGACGTCTGCCGGACCCACGCCACCTGCGCAGTCCAACTAGAGGGTTCGATAGTGTGGCATCATGAGAACTGCTTCTCCTGCTACGATCTCGTGGAACGTGTCTCCTCTGATGTAAGTGCCTCTCCGGCGTTTACATGGAGGTACAGGGTGGATCATTGTAATATATATATCAAACATATACCTTATAAGTTAAGTTATAGTATTAGAAGATAAGTTTAAGTTTAACACTAGCCTTCTCTTACAGGCGGCGCAGTCTGTTCGGGATGCTGCTCTCTCCACCCTCAAGGTATGGGTGGGCAGCTTCGGGCGTAACGTAGGCAAGGCAAAGCCATACATAATCTCTCAAGATATGGCTACTTTGATCTTCCCTGGAAGGAAGAGTACAGGATATGTGGACCCCGAAGTAGCAGCTCCCATCATAGCCTCTATTCAGGAAGCGGTGGCTCAACAATCTGGGGAGGCTTCGGCGCAGGAAGTCACAGAGGAAGTAGCGGCTCTCGATCTGGATGTCGAGCCCATGACAGTAGATGGCATGGGCTACGGTAAGGGTGTTAATGAGGCAAGCCTTGTAGGTGCTCCAGGCCTCTCCTTGAGCATGTCTAGACCTTCTTCTCCTTCTTCTTCTACTTCCTTCCAAGGGTTCTCCGGGGGATTTCCTTCATCCAGATCGAAATCCCTCTTGGCGATCCCTAAAGTTAAAGGCAGCCTTGACTCTAAATTGCTGCCAAAGCCCATTCCCAGAAAATCATATACTAGCCAAGTCCATAAAGCTCCGGCTCACCATCCCGGAGCGGACAAAACCAGACAAGGGTCTCTCTCCAAGGGCTCGAAGACCAAGTCTTCCAAGGGGAAGACCCACCCTTCCTCCTCGGATCCCGTAGCATCCACCTCTAAAGGTGCGATACCTAAGGTATTCAAAGAGCGGGCAGAGCCCCCCTCCTTCGACCAAGAAGCATTCGCATCCAATATGATGCAGCAAATGGGTAACATGGTCGGGAACATGGTTGGGAACTTGGTTAATACAAAGTTCCAAGAAATACTCGAAAGGTTGGGCACGCAAGAGACCATAGTTGCTGGTCTCCAACAAGGCGCTGCTTCGGGCATTCAACATCCCGGTCAGTTAGCCCATGGTCAGGTTATGCCGGACTGCTCCACTCTCCGTTCCTTCCATCCAAGCAATCCTTGGAGAGTGGCTAATTATGCACCTTTCGTAAACGGAATGCTTACGATTGAGGGCTGCGGAACTCAAAGGAATGAGGACTTCGAGTTCTACCCGTCAGGGTTGCAGGCTCCTTTCATAGGCTATGTCTCTATTTTTACTGTTGATGAGGACACTCCAATCCCATTCACATCTAAAGTGGCAGAACTCACTCTGCAGGCTGCAATATATTAGTCATGTTTTTGCAAATAGATTTATTGACAAATATAATGACAGAGCTGCTAAATATTGTGCTTTCCAACAGCAGCCAAGCTCCGTCAGAAAAAAAGCTTCTGTTCTCAGGTTACGGAATTATACTGTTGACTGTAAAATGTACTCCAAAATTGTAAACTGCAAAAAGTACTCCAGAATTCTGTTTTGGGTAGCCTTAAGTTTGCAAACAAACCTAATGACAAATTTAACGCCTAATTTACATTATTAGTCTTGCATATTTGCATGAGTCTAACATACTAGATCCTTTTCGATATGAATTTTTTGGTTCTGTCTTACTTGAATACCGCAACTCGAAATTGGAGATTTTATGCTGTGCTTTCAAGTCTCTTAAATCATTAATAAGAAAATCAACCTATCGCAAGTTTACTCCTTAAATCATTTAATAAAAAAAATTAACCTATCGCAAATTTACTATTGCTAAGATATTTATCATCTATTGTCATTGTTTTAGCTTTCATTCCCATGGGACTGGTACTAAACAGTGCTCATGAGAATGACAGTGGTATCAAAATAAAAAATTACCAATCTTTTAGTGAAAAGGAAAATAACATAGTGAATCAAATGAAGTAAAATAAAAAAAAAATAAATAAACATGCTGGAGAAAAATGCAGGCCCTGTGGTGTGCAACACTGCCAAAATTGAGCATGTATGACTTCAAACTTGAATAACGTAGAAGGTTTTCATTTCAAACTAAAATTAGGGGTGGCAGGAATAAATAGTACGTAATATAAACTGGAAGTAAGGGTGAAGCTAATGCCATCTAAATCAATAATAATAATAATAATAATAATAATAATAATAATAATAATAATAATAATAATAATAATAATAATAATAATAATAATAACAGAAGCTACTCCAGCTTGTACTTTGGGCTAGATGCTGCTTAAAGAGGGGAATCGATATAAGGGAACTTTATCGCTCCTGAAGAGATTCTATTTTCTCAATTCCTTCTCTCTGGGACTTTATTGGTGATCTGAATGAGATGCTGCTTTGCCCAGTACACACTGTTGAGTACTATCTGAAAAAAACCCACTCCCAAAGACCCGAGTGCAGAAGGCTTTTCATTAACACAAGTAAGTGCATGAAGGGTGTCTACAAACTTCCCTTCTTTCTGACTTTACAAAGTAATCAGATGGGTTTGAATCTCCTCTAAGGAAGAGGGCAACCTCCCTGCTTGAAAGCTTATGAAGTCAGTAGATCAAAACTTCCCATTTACCTTTGCTGAGACAATCTCCTTTCAATCTGCAGTAAAGGGCTATTGCTCAGCCTATCACAGGTTTTCAAGCTGAAGGGGCTCCACCAATCTACTCTGGTGGAGTTGTCTATGCTTATGAGAAGTTTTGAATAATCTGCTCTCCTATCAGGAACTTAATTAAGTACCTCTTGAGAGGCACTTGTTCCTGTTTAATATAGGGAGTACTTCAACCCTGTCCTCAAGCTGAAGTGGGCAGAAACCTCTACTTCATTTAGCTTTGGCAACGATTGAGGATCTGTCTGTTTTAGACCAGAGGTTTTGCTTTCTCAATTCCTTCCCTAAGACTTCATTAATGGTGATCTCAATGAGATGTTGCTTTGCCCAGTACATGCTGTTAGGTACTTTTTAAACAGAATGTGGAAAAGCTCAAGATCTGTCTTTCAGACAAGAGGTTCTGCAATTTCTCAATTCCTTACCTTGAAACTTCGTTGGTTGTGATCTAGATGATACTGCTTTACCTCCTTCCTGCTTGAGAACTTACAAGTCAGGCATGGGTTTGTCCAGCACTTTTCATAAGAACATTTAAGTTTCTCAAGCAATGAGGGCAATGTATCCAACTTTGTCAGACTACCTTTACCTTCTTCTACCTGAAGGATGTCACCCACAAGTCCTCCTTAGACACAACCTTAGGACCTGTGATTCATGCCCAACAAGTTGTGTTGGCAACCACATTCTGTTTCGGACAAGAACAGTATCTCATCCAAGTACTAAGAACCTATTGTGAGTCTACAGGAGCGATAAAGTTCCCTTATATCAATTCCCCTCTTTAAGCAGCATCTAGCCCAAAGTACAAGCTGTAGGTGGACAACATACAGCTGAGTACACTGGGGACATCCTGTCCTAGTCCTTGTGACTAGCTGGTGTGGCCCATGTCCACTTTTATAGTGGTGATGGAGGACATGGTAGAGTTTGGTCAAAATTCCCTCACTTGGTAAGTCTCTTACAGACGTCATAGTTCATTCTCCTACAATTTGCCCTCATACTTACAAAAGTACATACCTTCTTGTACTGCATGGATCATGACATCCCCTGATTGCAAAGTAAAAGGAGCATGGCAATTCTGTGACTGTTCTCAATTCCAATCAATTGTGGAAATTGGCTTCCTTCCTAAGAAGTAAGTCTCCTACATAAAAGGGAATAGTTTGCACAGGCAGTCACTGGTTATCGGCAGGGGTCCCCTTCTCTGCAGGGTGCTGATAAGCAAAAACTGCCATTAACCAACTTTTGGCAATTTTAGGCTCCAAGTTTTGGTTAATGGTGCCACTGTTAGGTATGTTATGGCACCAAAATTCTATTATCAGCACCTTATGACGCTGATAACCGAAAATTGGCTCATTATGACACCATAAATTGCCATTTTTTTTTTTTTTTTTTTTTTTTGCTAGACAAGAGCCTTATATAAAATAAATTTAATAAGTAATTTGTATTTTTCATATGTATACAAATCAAACCCTTTTATATACTTTAATCCCACATCAACTGCCCCACTTAGTCCCATAGGCTGAAGGAAAAAATAGTGTGTTGGTTGACAAGAAAGGGATCCTCCCAACTCACCCCCGTCTCCATCAATTAACTATCATGCTACCATGTTTTCAACTGCAGTTTAATGCTCATGCTGAAGGATACGCTAATATAAAAGGCTCTGGTTTGTATAGTACCTAGGAAAAATACAAATTACTTTCAAATTTGTTACCTCACAATTCATTCAAATTTATCAAGAGACAGCCTGGAGGAGAGAGAGAGAGAGAGAGAGAGAGGAGAGAGACGAGAGGAGAAGAGACGAGAGACGAGACGAGAGAGAGAGAGAGAGAGAGAGAGAGAGAGAGAAAACAAAACGTCACATGATTCTTATAGTGTTTGAAATGTCAGATTTGTAATAATTACCAATGCAAATATTTTGCTCAACGAAGTGCGGAACGCCGAAAGTCTGTCTTCAGCTATTTCCTTAAGGGTGGGAGTTGAGGTAGCATCATCTGATGATCTAGACTGCCAGACTACAGTGCTCCTAACAGATGCTGGTGTTGGTGATGTTGGGCCTCCTTCATCAGCACTCTCAATGCCATATGGATCATATCCTAAGGACAAAATGAAATAATTAGCTCTTACAAGCTGCTTTGAAGCATTTCTTTTACTGACAAAATTTTAAGGTTTTATTTATCACATTAAAGCTCCTTGAAAATTTTATACTTGGGTTCAAAACGCAATCAAGTAAATTTCTCTGATTTTCCAAGAAATTACATTTGTTGATTATAATGGTATTGACATTCATACAAAAAATGGTCCACTATTGAGTGTTATTTAATATTTTGCACTGGTAATAAGGATAAGTCCCACAAGTTCTGAATGCATATGTAGTCGAAAAAGTTGAGGGATTTCTTTACTGTGTTAACAGTCATTCAATCATGATATGCAAATACACGCACTTTACTAACCTTCATCACCAGGCTTCTTTTCCGGTTTCTTCTTCACCCTCTGTCTCTGTGGCACTTCCATCATCATCCCTACGCCTTTTCTTTTTTTTCCCATAACCTGAGCAAATACTTCATAAATCAATAAATAAAAAAAATTTCATGATGACTAAATAAAAAAAGGATTTTGACGAAGGAAAAATCTATTTCTGGGTGATTGGCTCGTGTCGCCCTATGAAAGGATCCTTAATATCATTCTTTCTAGGTAAAATTAGCCTAAAATTACCAGAGAAAAATAAAATTAAGAAAATGTCAGTAAAACTGACTCGCTCACTCTTAAAAAGAAGTGTCGGTATGATAAAGGGGCGAGTGTGGAACACTACCACGAGCCAAACACCAATTAGAACTTCCTGTCAGAATCCCCCCAAGAGAGAGCTGATACCAACGGGCGATGCAGCCTCTACTACGGACAGCAGCGCCCCTAGCGGACATCCTTAAATAAAACAGTTAAATACATCTTGTCCTGCAAGGGGGGGAAAACAAACTATAAAAAAGGGGGGGTTTCATAGGGCGACACGAGCCAATCACCCAGAAATAGATTTTTCCTTCGTCAAAATCCTTTTTCTGGGCTCAGCTCGTGTCGGCCTATGAAAGAGTACCAGAGAAACAGACAAGATGGAAAAAGGAACAATGAAAAACAATTAAAAAATGATGGATATAATATAAGTAAATCAATTACAGCATACAAATTAAGCACTTAAACTAACTTATTTTAACAGTAAAATAATAAAATGTTAGTAAACTTAAAGTACTTAAATGGTAATTAAAGTAAATTACAAAGATGCATGTAAAATAAGGAAAATTGGGATTTACTTAACAAAATACAAAATTTCAAAATATATACACCCATGTGTCCTACCCTAGCATAAAAATAAGGGTAGGTACACTGAAATCCATCATCAATACAATTATTTCAAAATATATACAAACACATTGTGACTGAAGTTCATCATTAACATAAAATGGTGAATATATACAAACATATTGTGTCCTACCCTAGCATAAAAATAAGGGTAGGTTACACTGAAGTACATTATCAGTACAAATGTGGATGTCCCAAGCAAAAAAATAAGGGACAAACCACTATATGATATAACGGCTAAGGCTATGATGTTGAGTAGCCTGACGATAGGGTGAGGCATGTTGGTTTATGTAGGTAGAAAGGAGACCTGGATCTATACTACAACTACTAAACAGTATCAGGGGAAACTATGTTTCCCGCTGCTACTGCTGAAAACTTTAAAGATTCCAAGGACTTTAAATAATGCCGTTTAAAGACTGTCGGGGATTTCCATCCAGTATACTTTCTAAGATCCTCAAAGTTC
Source organism: Macrobrachium nipponense (assembly GCF_015104395.2). Taxonomy (NCBI): domain Eukaryota; kingdom Metazoa; phylum Arthropoda; class Malacostraca; order Decapoda; family Palaemonidae; genus Macrobrachium; species Macrobrachium nipponense. The sequence goes on from NC_061100.1 coordinate 8,596,231, forward strand.
ATATGTTGGAAATAATTAATAGAGGTGGCTACTCCCCTGATATCATGTGCTTTTGGGAATGACTCAGGGTTGGCTTGTTTAATGAAGTAAAGGATTTGCTGTCTAATGCCTTTAACTGATAAAGTACCACCTTTTTCTCTCATGAAGAGAGCACCTGAGGATCTAGAAGAAGTACGAGATAGAAAGGCTCTAAGAGTTGATACTGGGCAGAGAGAAGGATCCTGCGGAAGTGGGATAAACCTTCCAAGGGGCCCACCTTGCAAGAGGATCTTCATTTTTGGCTAAAAAGCTACGATCCGGAGCAAGTAGAACTTCTCCTGATGGGTGGGAGGAATTCCACATGACCCGCATCCCTGGATAGAGCCGACAGTTCTGAAATTCTAGCTCCTGAGGCTAGGCTTAATAAGAATAATGTCTTCCTCAGGAGCATTATGAATGTACAAGATGAGTTGTTCAGTATCTGAAGCTAGTTTGAGGACGTCATTAAGAACCATGAAACTGTAGTAGGCCTCTGGGAAGGTCTAAGTCTAGCACAGGCTTTAGGGATAGATGTGAAATAAGATTCAGTCAAATCTATCTGAAAACCTACTTGAAAGATTTTCTTCAAAGCCGATTTATGAGTGGTAATCGTGCTAGCAGCTAAACCTTTTTCAAATAAGGATCTGAAAAAGGATATAGCCAAATTAACTGTCATGGTTGTAGTGTTCGATTCTCTCAAGAAAGATGCTAATTTTTTAACAGCTGAGTCATATTGTCTAATGGTTGACTCTCTCTTATCCGATTCTAGGAAGAGAATATTCTGTGGATCAATGTCAGCATCTTTATTAGCCGCAAACTTCATGAAGTCCATAAAGTTAGGGTCTGGAGAGTTCCTGAGGAAGCGAACACAGTCCTCATTTGTACTGATTGTGATAGTTTGGGATTGGGGATCCGTTGAGGTCGGAGACCCAATTCCAAGAGAAGAGGATACCAGTTGCTCTTGGGCCAGTCCGGTGCAATCAGAGCTACTATCCCTTTGAAAGACCTTAGTTTGTCTAGGACTTTCAAGAGAAGATTCACTGGAGGAAAAACATAAATTCTCCTCCACTGATTCCAATCTAACGACCAGGGCGTCCGTGGCATAAGCCAGAGGGTCCAGGTTGGGGGCCACATAGCAAGGGAGCTTGTGGTTCGCTTGTGAGGCGAAGAGATCCACTTGGAGACCTGGGACTCTCCGGCTTACCCACTGGAATGACCCGACGTCCAGAGACCACTCTGAGTTCCAGAGGAACTGACCGGGACAGAGCGTCTGCTATCACATTTCTTACTCCTGCCAGGTGAGTGGCAGACAGATGCCATTTGTGTTTGTTTGCTAATGCAAAGATGGCTATCATGACATGGTTCACATGTTTGGATTTGGACCCGCCTCCTCTGTTGATGCAATGAACTACCACTGCACTGTCCAAAACTAGCCTTAGATGAGACTTCTTCGGGGGAAGCAGTCTCTTCAGAGTAAGAAATACTGCCATTGCTTCCAACCACGTTTATGTGGAGCTGGCGAAATTGAACTGACCAAGTCCCCTGAACCTGTTTGAACTGAGAGTATCCCCCCCACCCGGACAGGGATGCATCCGTGTGAATGGTTAGCACTGGGAGGGGATATTGAAGGGGTACTTTCTTGGCTAAGTTCTTTACTTTTGACCAAGGCCGTAGTTGGTTGCGAAGGATCTGTGGAATTACTGACCAACTTGTCTCGATATTTGGAGTTTGCGTTTTGACCGCCAAATTCGATTTATATCTTTCAGCCTTGCTTTTCAGAAGGATATCTGTTACCGAAGCAAACTGAAGAGACCCTAGGATTCTCTCCTGGTTTCTTCTTGACGTTTGTTTGCATTTGAGGAATTGCCTGACAGATTTTGCTATTTCCTTCCGTTTGGCACTGGAATTGATAGATTGTGGGAAGACAAATCCCATTGGATTCCTAGCCACTGAAAACGAGATTCCGGAGTAAGTCTGGATTTCGTTTTGTTTATCTGGAACCCCAGATGTTCCAGAAAGTGAACTACCTTTTTGGTAGCTTCGAGACATTCCTCGACTGTTGGTGCCCAGATCAACCAATCATCGAGGTATGCCGCTACCATGATTCCTGAGCTCTCAATTGTTGTACAACCACTTCTGCTATCTTTGTGAATACCCTGGGGGCTACATTCAGACCGAAGGGCATCACTTTGAATGAGAATGTCTGATTTCCTAGCCTGAATCCTAGGAATGGGCGGAAGTGCCTGGCTATAGGGATATGATAGTATGCGTCTGTAAGATCGATGGAGCATGTGACGGCTCCACGCGGAAGTAAGGTCCTTACTTGCGAGAGGGTAAGCATCTTGAACTTGTCGCAGCGAATGAAAGAGTTTAGCTTTGACAAGTCTAAGATTACCCTTCTTTTTGTTGAGCCTTTCTTTGGCACGCTGAATAAGCGCCCTTGAAATTTTAGATGTTTGACTCTCGCAATAGCTCCTTTCTGAAGGAGTTCTTCCGCGTAATCTATCAATTCCTTTGACGGTACCTGATGAAATGATTTGATTGGAGGGGGATCTTTGATCCAACTCCAGCCTAATCCTTTGGACACTATGCTCTGTGCCCCAGTTGCTGAACCCCCACCTGTGGCGGAAGAGGAACAGCCTCCCTCCATACCTGGGGAGCCTCATTGCTGATGGGCGGGTTGGCCACCACGCCCTCCTCTGAACTGACTACTCCTCGTGCCCCTTCCTGCGCCACGCTGACGAAAGTAACCTCTCGCCCTACCTCTCGGTTGAGAGTAGCCTTGGGGGGGGTTGAGCTCATAGGCAGGGTTGAAGGCCGGCGGCGAGATAGCGTAGGAAGTGGATGGTTGAGATTGCTGGGGCACCAGGAGGAAAGGTTGGTTCTGTTTAGAGGTGGAAGGTTGTCCCTGTTGGGTAACTGGGACTGCCTGCACAAATTGCTGCTGTTGTTGGAGTTTTTTATAAGGCTGGAACCTCTTACCAGCCTTCTTTGGTTTCTTGCCAGCAGTGGGAACGGATTCCTGTTTCCTATTTTGAGGGAAATACCCACCTAGCTCTAAGGCTCTGGTTGAGTCTAGCAGCTTCGTGGTGGACCTCGTTCACTGCGGACTCTGGGAAGAGATCCGCTCCCCACATGCTTGCAGCCAAGAGTCTATTAGGCTCATGCCTGATTGTGCACTCTTGTAGGACATGCTTCCGGCAGTTCCTCCTAGCCTGGAAGAAGTCAAAAGCGTCCGTCAGAACCGTCTGAAACTGAGATTTCGCCAGAATCTTGAACAGCGCGTTCCGAAAGCGTAGGAAAGAGCAGCCATTTCTGTAATGATGAGGGAATTGAGGGACCTGCCAAACCTAGTTCGCGCATCGAACTCTGCCTGGATTAGGGAATCCGGCAGCCTAGGTAACTTCTCACCGAACTGGTCCATGGCGCAGTCCGGCTTGAGTTTACCCAGCGTGAATGTAGCTGGCAGGTTTTCCACAATTCTCCGAAGGCGGGGAAGAGGGGAGAAGTAGACTCCGCCTCCCTCAACTGTGGAATGGGCTCAATCCTCCTTGAGGACTGCCTGAAGAGACTTCTCCACCAATTTCGTGGCGAACGGAAGAGAGACCTCCTCTTCCGTCGCGAAAATAGTGAAGGGACGCTTGTAGGCCTGGAGTCTAGTGTTTTAGTACACTCCCAATCCTCAAGGCATGTGAACCATTCCCGCTGGGCGTGATCTCTACTGTAAAGAACTGACTCCTTAGAGATTTTGTCTTCTCTCGTGAGAGCCGTTGGCGTCAGCCTAGCATACCCGATGAAAGGCTGCGACAGACCCGGAGGGTAGAACTCGAAGTCCTCAATCCTTCGAGTTCCACACTCCGGGATAGAAATCATTCCGTCCTTGATGGAGCGTAGGCAGCCTACTCTCCATGGGTTCTCCCATAGAGAAAGCTGGCAAGGAGTCATAAGGTGGAAGTTGGAGAATCCCCGTGCTAGATGCAGGGGAGACTGGGGGGAGGAGCCTGAGCTAGCCCAGCTACTCGGTCCTCATTCTCTCTCATTCTATTAGAGAGATCCTGGATTGACTGTCCAGTTTGAGACAGACTGTTTGACAATTGGGCAAACATCTGCTCGAACGCGTTCCCAGTGCGGAAGGAAATTTGGGAGCCTACTAGCACACCACCTGTTCCATCACCCCTGCTGAGACAGTAGATGGATCGCAGGTGCTGGTGCTTGCTACCCCTGCCGGCATAGGCGGAGTGGAAGCAGCGGAGGCGGGAGAAAGGCAGTGACTCGGTGGGAGTGCGAGCCTTTCTCCTTCGAAGCCTTGCTTTCTGGAGCTCTTCGAGTTGGGAAGAGCCCGGCTTTGCCTTCACCGCATCGCATAGGAAGCCGAAGAAGACGAAGACGACTTCCTAGAAGTCGACTTAGATAAGGTCTTCGGTTCTCTCTTTCCTTCTTCTTAGGAGGTACAGAGAGAGCGGAGAGCGAATAGGGATCTCAGATCCCGCAAAGTCTTGGAAAGAAGCGGAAGAAGAGGGGACAGGAGAAGATCCAAGGAGCGCCCAAGAAAGACCTTGGGCGCCCGACATACCTACCTCAACCAACAAATCCTCCCCACCTACCGCCATGGGCTATAGGTTAAGGTCCAGGGGCAGCGACGTCCGGAACCGACTCCTGTGAGGCTACGACCCCAAACGATTGCTGGAGGTCTTGCTGAATGGAGGCTATCAGTGGGGCAGCGGACAAGGGGTCGACGTAACCCGTCGACTTGCCCGCGGGGAAGATCTGGATGGCCAGCTTCCTATCCAAAATGTAGGGCTGGCCCTTGGCGGCGTTTTTCCCAAAGCCGCCCACCCACGCTTTCAGGGTGGCGAGGGCGACTTCCCTCACACCGCTAGCCTGAAAGAAAGGTGAGATTAGCTGCCAATTGTGGAAAGAGGTTAACAAACTTACGACTAGAAGTTGTTAGTAAAAGCATAAGTAAGTCTATAATGGACTTACCCCATCTCCCAGCTGACCGACTAGGTCGTAGCATATAGCGCAGGCCTCAGGGTGCCAGACGATCAACTCGTTGAACGACGTGGCACAAGGGGGCGTGGGACCTGCACTCGTCATGTCCACAGGGGTCGTTAAAGCGTCGCATTACAAGCTGGGACCTGGCAGTTGGTAGCCTGTAAGTGAAAAAGTACATGAGTACCAAGTAAACACTTACAGTCTAACATATGCTCCGCTGGTGCCGGAGCGATAAAGTTAGATAAACCAGAAGCCCCGCCAAAATACGTTGTGTAACCAGGTTGGAAGAATAGGCTATGGCTCCGCCGATGGCGGAAGCACAAGAATCAACCAACTAGGAGTGGTGGTAATGGAAACCACGACGGAAAAAGGCGGGGATGGTTGATAAAATAATAATAACACACAATTCATTGCAAAATATCTTAGAATTAGGGTATATATCCTTAAAATAACAAAAATAAAACAACTTCTCTCCGCCCGTCTACTAGAAGAGTGCGTAGGTAAGGGTAAGCTCCCTTCCGGTAACGGCGGAGATATAAGGATATAGAAGGCAAGCAAACCGACCACTCGTAGTGCCCACCCTGCCCGCTAGCGGAGCCAGTAACCTAACCATAACCAAAGCCCCGGCTGCGACGGAAGGCTCCTTTCGTATCGTAAGGGATGTGGCTGAGCAACTGGGGAGGGGAGGAGGAAGGTCTCGGCGAAAACACGGCGGGAGCGAGAAAAAGGGGGGGGGGGGAGGGATGGCCTACTCCTCCCTGCCTCACCGACTACCCGCATGGAGACCCGGTACCTCAGAGTGGTCGCCCTATACCCCCCGCTGAGAGGACCCCTGGACACCTCCGAAAGTGTGAGAGAAGGCGATGAGGTTGTTATAACAACCAAGGGGTCCCCCAGCTCCTCCCTATATCAGAGAGGGAGGGAAGGGGCAGGGTAAGGTGCTATGGGACACGTGACCGCAAGTGGCCTAGGCCGCGAGCAAAAACACCACGGTAGGTAGGGCCACGTGAACCACGCTGTACCAAAACATGGAACAAGCACTAGGCTAGCCTAACACCCTAAATAAGTAAATAAAATTACATCGAAAGGTGGAAGAGACACTTTTAGTAAAAGAGAAAGAAAGCCCAGGAGGAGGAGGCAGACTGTTCCAAAAAACAGTATGCCTACTCGGAGCCAGCGATAGCCGATGTAGAGCAAGAGCCGGGATGCTGGGCGGCCCAAATAATAATAATAGCCCTAAATACAAGCTAAGAGAATGGTAGGAGGGCTGAACTAGCTAAAACTCGATGTAAAACAATGAATGTGATAACGTAAGCCCATAAGTATAAGAAGTCCCAGTATGGAGGACCGGGAATTCTTACGAGGCGGCATGGCCGCCACGAGACAACCGGGGAACCGTATATGACCTATTAAGAGGAAAATACTGGTACCCGGAAGATAAAACTATGGTAAAATGTTACTTATGAGTTACTTAACTTAGCCGTGGCAATAGCAGAGCGTTCCATCGTAGATATTACGAATAAAATCCAAAAAAGGGGGCGAGCACAAGAAATGGCGACTTGTCGCTAGCGCTAAAATTTAAGGATGTCCGCTAGGGGCGCTGCTGTCCGTGGCGTCCTCTAGTAGTAGTAGTAGAGGCTGCATCGCCCGTTGGTATCAGCTCTCTCTTGGGGGGATTCTGACAGGAAGTTCTAATTGGTGTTTGGCTCGTGGTAGTGTTCCACACTCGCCCCTTTATCATACCGACACTTCTTTTTAAGAGTGAGCGAGTCAGTTTTACTGACATTTTCTTAATTTTATTTTTCTCTGGTAATTTTAGGCTAATTTTACCTAGAAAGAATGATATTAAGGATCCTTTCATAGGCCGACACGAGCTGAGCCCAGAAATTAACATTATACAAAACATTGAGAATATATACAAGGAAAAAGTAAATTATGATAAATGTTGTCAGCCTCATATTCATTACTAATGCGCCTGGCACTGAAATGGCAAGCGTTGTATCTTATTTTTAAAATGTCATAAGCTACAACCTATCAGTGAATGTAGTTGAGAGAAATTACCTGATTTTTTGTCCCATTAATAAAAGCAATGGTATTGGATCTGATTTTTTAAATGAATACACCCTGTATTTTGAACAGAAGAAAATTATGTGTGGCATTGATTTGGCTCTCCCAATAGATATACAGGAACTTTTTCAACTTGTACTTGACCATGTGTATGGATGGGTCCATTATATAGCTGAGATACAGTGAATGCAAATGTTCAAACAACAGTGGCTGATTTTAGATAGATTAACATAACACCTGACACTATTTCTAGGATTTTAGTGGAAACAAGGACAAAGGATTCTGGTATCACTGGTGTTGGCAGATTTGGAGATTTCATCAATCTAATACTGCAGGAAAGGTTGTGCAAGTTACCAACCTTTTTTTTATGAAATTGCATAGTATGTCCTACAGCCTAACTGTTGAGCCATAGTTGTGTTGGGTACAGGTACCATAACAGTAAGTAGTTGTCTATGAATGGTCTAAACCCGGGGTTCTCAAAGTGGTTGATATCAATCCCCAGGGGTCAATAGGACCATCCAAGGGGTCGATGAATAACGAAAGTGTCGGAGAATTAAGTTACATAACTCGTACATCTAAAGTTCCAAACATATTTTCTTACTAGTTGTTACTTCTTTTTTCATCATACTGAATGTCAAGTACTAAACTAATACTACTCTAATTGATTCTGACATTGGTTTTTTGTTTTTATGAAATATTAAATGCTAGTCTAGGGGGTCGATAGAAAATTTGAAACTTCATAAGGGGGTCGAGGAGTTAAAAAGTTTGAGAACCCCTGGTCTAAACAATAACATCCATAAGTGAGCATGCTATATCTTGGTAAAATTTCTCAGCATTCATGGAGACTGCTTACCAAGATTCTTTTTGGGTAATTTACTGTAATGGCACTGTATAAGGGTCAAGATGACAAAAATGTCTTAATTTCTTACCAAGTCTTGCATTCATGGAATTTTCCATTAAAAGTGTGCTTTGTTCATTTGTGCCCAGGGATAGAACGTTCCATCCAATTCACTTATAACTCTACAGTCTTTGTGCCCTTTAACTGTTAAGACCTCAGGTTTGTTAGTTATGAAAAATACAAATTAGTTACCAATTTGCCATTTGTTCATATACGAAACAAACCTTTGGTCTTAACATTAGGATAGACTTACTTATTGGAGGGAGGTAAGTTTGTAACTGACTGGGAGTTTGCCACCTAAATCCATTTCCGAATAATAGGAGAATTCTAAGAGAATGGACTAAAACCTTTGAACCAAAGATATAAAGAGATCTACAGGCGGTCCCCAGCTTACGACGGTTCCGGCTTACGACGTTCAGAGGTAACGACGCTTTTTTCTTAAATATTCAATAGAAAATCCGTCCTGGGTTACGACGCTTGTTCCGAGGTTACGACGCTGACGCTTCCGACGCTCCGAGTTAAAGACGCTTTTAAAAAACGCATGCTATGATAAAAAAATCCTTTAATAGTTTAGCACAGTATATAATAAAATATGTTTTGGTTACATTACAACAAAAATTTTGAGGTTATGATGATTTTCGACACTTTTTTTTCGATTTTTTATTTTTGAATTTTTTTAGTGATGCCGCAAATGCGGAAACTAGTTTGCGAGGGCGAATGAATACACTAGCTTGGTTGGGAATGCGCAGTTAAAACAGTCCAATAAAAAGCGCAAATAATGAAAAAATCATTGCTTGTTTTCCAGTAACAATAATTAAAAAAACTAAGTTGCTGGTTAGATTACAATGCAAATTCCAAGGTTACGACGTTTTGTTATGCTTTTTAACGATACCTCATACGCAGAACTAGTTTTTGAGCGGAGGCGCATAAATTAATTAACACTATTAAACTGTATGGTAAATTGACCGAACAACGACCTCGGACGGTCGAGGACGCTAAGCGTAACAATACCAAAGGACGCCACTTCAATCGCGTGTCTGCCTGAAGTTCAGTCGGTTGTGTGATAAGACGTTGCTGATTTTCCTTGCCATTTTCGCAAATTTACAATGGCTCCTAAACGCCAAAGTACTTCCTCCGATGATAGTTCATCCAAGAAGAGGAAGGTCATCACGATGGAGGTAAAAATATGACGTGGTGAAGCGTTCGGAGAAGGGAGAAAACTAACACCGAAATAGGCCGTTCTTTAGGCTTGAGCAGGGACCACGGTGGTTAACCATTGTGAAGGACAAGGAACGTATTCTGAAGCACGGTAAGGATGCTGCACCGATGAAGTCAACGGTGATAAACGAGAAGCAACGTAGCCAGAGCATGTTGAAATGGAGAAATTGCTCATGATCTGGCTGGAGGACCAGAACCAGCGACGTATTCGGTGAGCTTAAGTGTGATCCAGGAGAAGGCTAGAGCGCTGCATGACCGGCAGTAGTGAAAAAGTTTGGCGAAGGCAGTGCTGGTGGTGAATTTTTCCGCGAGTAGAGGTTGGTTTAACCGTTTTAAGGCTCGTGCAAAATTTGCATAATGTGAAAGCTGCAAGGTGAAGCTGCTAGTGCTGATAGCGAAAGCAGCAGAAAATTTTCCTGGTGGTTTGGCGAGATAATTAAGGATGGTGGTTACACGGCTGAACCAAGTCTTTAATGTGGATGAGACTGGATTTATTTTGGAAAAGAATGCAAATCGAATGTACCTTTCCAAGGAGGAGGAAGTCAGCACCTGGCCATAAAAGCTGGAAAGGAGCGATGACTTTGCTGTTTGGGGCCAATGCAAGTGGGCGATTTGAAAACTGAAGCCCTTGCTGGTGTATTTGGCCGAGAATCCCAAGGCCATTCAAGGGCATTTTCAAGAGTCAACTCCCTGTGATTTTGGAAATCAAATAAGAAGGCTTGGGTTACCTTGATGGTCTTCGAAGATTGGGTTCAATGACCATTTAGTGCCAGCAGTGGAACGGTATTTGACTTCGAAGGGTCTGCCTTTTAAGGCCCTCTTAGTCCTGGACAATGCCCCTAGTCACCCTTCAAATTTGAGCGACATGAACCCTAATGTGAAGGTGGTGTACCTCCCACCCAATACCACATCGCTTGATACAGCCAATGGACCAGGGAGTAATTGCTGAATTTCAAGGCTTACTACCTTGGAAGGGACCATACGTTTTGCTTTGAGGGCCATAGAAGCTAACAAGGAGTGGACACTGAAGCAATTCTGGAAGGGCTACAACATTGCTGATGCAGTGAAGAACATTGCAAGTGCTTGGGACGAGGTGAAGACGACCACTTTAAATGGGGCCTGGAAGAGGAAAAACTGTGTCCACAGTTTGTGCACAGTTTTGAATGCTTTGACCAGGCAAGAAGACGTCGAGACTGTGACGAGGAAGATCGTAGGGGCTAAGCAAGAGGCTTGTGAAACTAGATCTTGAACCTGATGATGTAACAGGAGCTGCTGGCATCCCCATGGAGAGAAATTGTCTGCAGAGACTTACTTGAACTTGAACAACAAATGATTGAGGCGGAAGAGGAGGCTGGCACCAGAGCCCAAAAACCCAGGTCATTAACTGTGAAAGGCTTGTCAGAGGGTTTTTACTCATTTGGAGAGAGCCTTGGCTTATTTTGAGGCACGAAAAGGACCCTAACGTTGCCAGGTTTGACAAAATAAAAAAAAACGGGAATGGAAGTTAGACTTAGTAACTTTCTAGAAGGAGACCCTGAAGGAGAAGCAGACGAAGAGAAGTGTTGCAGTCCAGGCTTGACACTTTCTTTCACAAGTCTCCAGTACACCCACCTCCCAACTCCTAGTCCTGGTAGGGAATTTCTGAACTGTTTTTACTAATTTGTGTTTACATAGTGTAATATAAAAAATAAAAGTTAATTTTTTAATGTAACAACTAAATGTAAGAGAAAATTGTAACTTCATTAATGTTCATCATTTGTAATTTTATTGCAGAAGTCGGTGACAGTTCCAGATCCCCCTGTACTACCTGTGACAGTTCCAGATCTCCCTGTACTACCTGTGACAGTTCCAGATCCCCCTGGTACCTGGACACTCTTGTAGCAGCCCAGTCCACCTGTACGTGTACAATCAGGTAAGCAATTTCATTTTTCTATTTTCATTTTATGTTGGAAATTGTTTACACCTACATACATACGTACACTAACTTACATAGTGGTACAATGTGTTTGATGTTGCATAACCTTATTATTATTTTTTTTTCATTTTCAAGACCCTTTTATAGTGACAGCGACCCAGATGACTCTGAGCCTTTCCATGGTTTTGATGCCTCGCCCTATTCATCAGGTAAGGAATCCTTAACAAATGTGTATAAAAATGTTTTATAAAATTGCTAATAAAAATTTTATTAAAAGTGTGCATACATATGCTACAGTTACATCCACCTTACATTTATGTACCCCATCATTCTTTCCAGATCTAGATGTCCCCTCATCAGAGCCCAAATCAGTTGATACGAGTAGTATCATCTCCAAACTCCTTCATGGTAAAAGAATTCTTCATTTTGTTTTTTATATTGTATTACTACATATGTTAAACAGTAATAACATGTGCAGTAGTTACAGTAGTACATACATACTCTATTATTTATATTTTTTACATTCCAGGACTCCCAAGCACCTGCCAATCCCACTCCATAGCCCAGCCACCACTCTCATCTACCATATGCCCATCCCAGTAAGCAAGCCAACCACTAGAATTTGGTAAGGACATTTTTTTTATTAATGTGCTTTATTATTACATATGTAATAACCATGTTTATGTATGTAAACATACATACTATAATCATATGTATTACATTATCATTCCAGACTGGCATGCACCTGTGACTTACATAAACCAGAACCTCTACATAGCCTACATGTCTTCATTTTGCTGAAGGTAAGGAATACTCAGTTGTGTTTAATGTTTGCATACGTACAATAAATTTGTACACCTAAGTGGTTACATACTGTCCTTTAATATTAATTCTTCATTCCAGACTGCCCATCATCCTAGCCTGTTATCTGTGATAAAGCACACTGAAGTTAGGTTTGGAATGCATCCTTATCATGAATGCTCTACACCTCCACCTCCATCTCCCACAACCTAGGTAACAGCTTTGAGACTCACTAAAAGTTGGTAAGTTATGTAAGGAATTTCTAAATTAAGTTTTATACTCAACCGAAAATGGTCAAAATACGCATTTTTAACATAAAAATCTTACAGTCTAGATAATATTCAATCATTTATCTTAACTTTAAAACAAATTGCAAGTCTCTAGAACAATAAAAAACTCGATTTATGGTGAATTTTTGAAAAAAAATAAAAAAATATTTTTTCCCTCCGCGCGCCAATTCACGGCCGAAAATCTCCGAAACGCGTAGGTCACATTCTCCTAATATTTTTGCCTTTCATATTACGCTTTTTTAGAGTTTTATATATGAAAATGTGCGCAAAAACATGCACAATATAACAAAAAAAAATTATTGGAAGGTTGTAGCATTTATCAGTTTTTTTTATATTTGCATATAAAAAAAATTTTAAACCAAAAATTCGGCATTTGGTCAACTTTAACTCGTTCGAAATGGTCGAAAACTGCATTTGTAAGCTAAAACTCTTACAGTATCGTAATATTCCATCATTTACCTTCATTTTGAAACAAATTGCAAGTCTCTATAACAACATTTCGATTTATGGTGAATTTTTAAATTATTTTTTTACGTCCGCGCGCTACGAATTCATGCATCATTTTGTGATAATATTTTCTCTGTGTTGCTTTTATCGTTTTACAATGTGTTATATACCAAAATGATCGCAATTTAGTGCACATTACAACGAAAAAAAGTTACTTGTTACCTTTAACCGTTTTGCGCACAGCACGATTTGAATACAATTATATATGAAATTTGTTTTGCGCTATCATATATCACATTATTTATATATGATAATGAAAATTTTTTCATTTCTGATGGTTGCATACTAAACCTCAAGCAATGACAAAAAAAGGAGCCAAAAATGAACTCTTAATCTTGAAAAACTAAGCGCGCTGTGATTTTTTGAAAAAAATATTTTTTCCGCTTCCGCTCTCACTCTCAAACCCCTCCGGCACACGGGAGTCATTTTTTTATTTACCGCTCCAGCATTAGAGGGTTAAAATGCAAAGATTATGATTGTCAATCATATGCTCAATTTTGTTACCATGTGAATCTGTTTCATTGCAAAAGGAATCCCATAATGGGCTGTGGGCATTAAAATCTCCAACCATTAAAAAATCATCACCTATATTCGGTAATACTTGAAGTAGATTTTGTAAATCATAGTTACATGAAGGTTTGTTGTAAATATTATACAAATTAAAAGTAGAGTTGTTAATATGAAGTTTAATTCCAGATAGTTGGAATTCAGAACTATTACTCAATATATTTTCGTAAGTAATTCGGTTATTGACGTAAATTGCTGTTCCTATTGTATTCATATCAGGAACTGAATGTGATGCTACTGTATAATTGCCTATTCTCGAGACATTTTCATTTGTATGTTGCAAGCATATTGCTATTGGTTCATATTGTTTTAATAATCTTTGAATTTCTCCTATTTGTAATCGTGTTTTTAAACCATTTACGTTCCACTGAATAATATAAGAGCTGAATGTTATTGTGGGGGAAGGCCTCTCAAAGTATTAAAAGTTAATATTAAGGTAGGCTGAGGTATTCTGCTATTATCAACCTTCTTTGCCATCCTGTCCACCTTTATTACACCCTGGTCTTAATTCTGTTAAAAGTTTCTCCTCAGAGAAAGCCATCAATGAGGGGCATAAATCAAGCCCTTGCTGGAGTTCAGGCTGGAGTGGGGAGTGCACTCAACCGTAACTCCTGCAAGGTCTGACAATCCCATCAACTTAATGCTTTCCTCTGGGGAGATGCTTTCTACTAGAAGCATATTTCCATTTTGAGGTGTTATTTTGGGTTGTCTGCCACAACATTTCACTATTTCTCTGTTTACTTGAAAAATATCTATATTGTCACCTTCAAGCTTTAAATTAAGGTATTATTAAAAGAATTGGTACAAAGACCCCAGGAGCTATTTCATACTTCTTATTTCTCTTCAGGGCAAATGGTTCCAGTGTGACAATACTGGAGCCAGATGCTTTTTGTTGAGATTTCCTGGTCGTATATCTTCTTGCATTGCTTTGGGTCGTCAACTGTGTTTCCTCTGTCATTTGGTCCAGGGGTACTACATTGATCATGGGGACCGACCATGACTGACTGAAGTTCGGGTTCCGTGGGCAAGTCCTTTGAACAAAAGCATAGGGTCATCAGCAGCAGATAGGGGTGGTTGCCATAATAACGTAAAAAGTTAATTCATCCAGATATTCCCCATACCCACCATGGAGTCACACTTAAGAGGACGGGTCGTCCCTTTAATTAGGGTCGTCCTAGGGGTAATTACTGGATATACACCCTATCTCCAGTGCTAAGGCGTCATGATGTCCGTCGAGATCAGACCCGGCACTGAGGATAGGGTTTGACATTAAACTTTCCCTCAGCTCGACCACGTCAGGTACTCGAGTTCTACGGGTGAGGTGGATGCCGTCCATCCTCACCCTCCTTCAAATCCCAAGATTTAGACTAAATCATGTCCAAACCAAGCAAATAGTCATCATCATAGAATCCATACCTTATTGGGGGAGTAAGGGAGAAAGATGAAATGTTTTAGTAGAAGGAAAAGGGCTGACTAATTTAGTTGAATCAACAGCTGGGCACCAAGGCCCAGCGAGAAGGCAGCTCCCACCAGGCATCAGGGCCCAGCTGCTGAACCCTAAGCCCCCCATCCTCGGCAAGGCTTCAGCATCTGGGGGGCTTCTTAGATGGAACTGCAAGGGCTCATATTCAGCCTCCCTAGAGAGATGAACTGCTCCAGCGAGGAAAAGGGTGCCCAGAAGACTGAGCCCATTCCCTCGCTGAGCTTCGTTTCCTTCTCTAGGAAGACCGAGATTTTTTCCAAACCCTTTCAAAATTCTTTCCTGGGATGGATACGCTCGAAAACCCTGAGAATCCATCCGAATCCCCAGATAGACGATAGTCTGACTGGGGATTGTGTGAGACTTCTCGAGGTTTACGAGCAATCCGAGAGATCTGGTCAATTGAAGAGCTATCTCCAAGTTCTCTAAGCACTTTTCTGTTTTGTCTGCGCTCTTATAAGCCAGTCGTCTAAGTAAAGAGATATCCTCACCCCCCTTCAGATGTAGCCATCTTGCTACGTTCCTCATCAACGCTGTAAAACACCTGAGGAGCCGTCGAGAGGCCGAAACACAAAGCCCTGAAACTGATAAATCCCTTCCCTGCACCATGAATCGAAGATATTTCTTCGACGAATGATGCAGGGGGACGTGAAAGTACGCATCTTGCAGGTCGAGGGAGACCATCCAATCTCCTGGACGGAGAGCAGAGAGAACCGAGTTGGATGTCTCCATGGAGAACTTTGTCTTCTCCACGAAGCGATTAAATGCACTCACGTCCAGGACCGGCCTGGTAGGGATAGACAAACTGTTGAATGAGATAGGTAGAAAGGAGAACTGGATCTTCAACTTAAGATTAAGCAGAGTCGGGGGAAACTATGTTACCCGCCGCAACTGCTGAAAATTTCAGAGCTTCCAAGGACTTTAAGTAATGACGCTTAAATACTATCGGCGATTTCCATCCAGTATACTTTTTCAAATCATCAAAATTCATGTGTTGGAAATAGTTAATTGAGGTGGCAACTGACCTGACATCATGAGCTTTAGGGAAGGAATCAGGGTTGGCTTGCTTAATAAAGTACAGGATCTGTTGCCTGATACCTCTAATAGATAAAGTACCACCTTTTTCTCTCTTAAAGAGAGGACCCGACGAGGATGAGGATGTCCTGGACAGAAAGGCTCGTAAGGTCGATACTGGACAAAGAGAAAACATCTTGCGGAAGGGGTATCACCTTCCACGGTTCCCACCTCAACAAAGGATCCTCATTCTTTGCTAAAAAGCTACGTTCCGGAGAAAGTAGACTTCCCTGTGGGAAGAAATTCTATATGATTCGGATCTCTGGATAACGCCGACAGTTCTGAAATTCTAGCTCCCTGAAGCCAAGCTTAATAAAAAAATAGAGTTTTTCTTAAGAGCATTATAAATGAATATGTCGTATTGTCTGTTCTGAAGCCAGCTTTAGAACATCATTCAAGAACCACGACACTGACATAGGCCTCACTGAAGGTCTAAGTCTAGCACAAGCCTTGGGAATAGACGAGAAGTAAGAGTCTGTCAAGTCTATGTTGAACCCGAGTTGAAAAATCTTCTTCAAGGCTGACTTGTTTGTCGTAATAGTGCTAGCTGCTAAGCCTTTTTCAAATAAAGATCTGAAAAAGGATATAGCTGAATTGATTGTCATGATTCTAATATCTGATTCTCTCAGGAAGATTGCCAACTTTTGACTGCAGCATCATACTGTCTCAAAGTTGAATCCCGTTTTATCAGATTCCAAGAAAAGAATATTCGTGGATCAATATCTGCATCTTTTTTAGCCGCAAACTTCATGAAGTCCATAAAGTTAGGGTTTTGAGAATTCCTGAGGAAGCGAACACGTCTTCGTTTGTACCTGACTGGGAGAGCCTGGGATTGGGAATTCGAAGAGGACGAAGGGACCCAGTTCCAGAATCAGAGGGTACCAATTGCTCTCTTCGGCCAGTCTGGGGCTACTAGAGCTACTTGACCCTTGAACATCTGAGTTTGTTCAGTACCTTCAGGAGAAGATACTGGAGGAAAGACGTAAATCTTCTCCCAGTTGTTCCAATCTATGGACAGGGCGTCCGTGGCATAGGCCAGAGGGTCCAGGTTGGGGGCCACATAACATGGGAGTTTGTGGTTCGCTTGAGATGCGAATAGATCTACTTGTAGACCTGGAACCCTCCAGAGAATCCATTGGAACGAACTGTTGTCCAGTGACCATTCCGACGTCCAGAGGAACTGAGCGGATAGAGCATCTGCTATGACGTTTCTCACTCCAGCTATATGGGTGGAGGAGAGGTGCCAACTGAACTTGTCGCCAGGGAGAAGATGGCTCCATGACATGATTCAGATGTCGTGACTTGGAGCCTCCCCTGTTTACGCAATGGACTACCACTGCGCTGTCCAGAACTAGCTTTATGTGGGAGTTCTTTGGCGGACATAACCTTTTAAGAGTCAAGAAACACTGCCATCGCTTCTAATAACGTTTATGTGAAGCTGGCGGAACTGGGGTGACCAGGTTCCTTGAACCTTCTTGAACTGAGAATATCCTCCCCAGCCGCTTAATGAAGCGTCTGTGTGGATGGTAATCCCCGGAGGAGGAAACTGAAGGGGTACTGATATTGGACAGGTTCTTCACTTTTGCCCAGGGGCGTAGACGATTCCGTAGAATCTGTGGGACTGATGACAACTTGTCCCTGGATCTGACATTTGCTCGTGAGCGCCAGATTCTGGTTAGGTCTTTCAGTTTGGGGCTTTCATCAAGATGTTTGTCACTGAGGGCAAATTGGAGGGAACCCAGGATTCTTTCCTGGCTTCTCCTGAAGCAAATTTGTGCTTTAGAAATTGCTTTACTGACTTCGCTATTTCCTTTCTCTTGGCTGATGGAATCGACAGAGTATGGGAGGATAGATTCCATTGAATGCCCAGCCACTGAAAGTTGGACTCCGGAGTGAGTCTTGATTTTGTCCTGTTTATCGAACCCCAGATACTCTAGGAACTGGATTACTTTCAGTGTGGCTTTGTGACATTCCTCGACTGTTGGAGCCCAAATCAACCAATCGTCGAGATACGCTACTACCATTATCCCTGAGACCTCAGTTGTTGGACGACTACTTCCGCCAACTTCGTGAAGACCTGGGTGCCACGTTCAGACCGAAGGAACTACCTTAAAGGAGAATGCTTGATCTCCTATCTTGAAGCCCAGATAAGGGCGAAAGTGTCTTGCAATAGGGATATTGATAGTATGCGTCTGTAAGATCGATGAGGTGGTGACGGCCCCACGGGGAAGTTAGGTCCGCACCTGCGAGATGGTCAGCATTTGAACTTGTCGCAGCGAATGGCCAAGTTTAAGCGGGAAAAGTCTAAGATTACCCTTCTTTTTTGTGAGCCTTTCTTTGGAACGCTGAATAAGCGACCTTGAAATTTTAATCTGTTGACTCTCGCTATTGCTCCTTTCTGAAGGAGGTCCTCCGCATACTCCGTCATTTCTTTTGATGGAAGTTGAAGGAAAGGTCTGGATGGAGGGGGATCCGCAACCCAACTCCAACCCAGGCCTTTCGACACAATACTCTGTGCCCACTTGCTGAATCCCCACCGGTGCCGGAAGAGAAACAGTCTTCCTCCTACCTTCGAGCTCTCACTGCTGCTGGGTTGAGTGACCTCCACGGAAGTGTTTTCCCCTGTTGAGAGACCTTCCTGATCCTCTCTGACGAAAAGATCCCCTACCTCTGCCTCCCCTGCCAAGCGGTCGTATTGCTGAAAGGCCTGGCCTTCGAAACACTTGGTTGAAGGCTGGGGAGACAGCGTAGGAGGTGGAAGGTTGAGGCTGGGGGGAAATCACGTAGATGGGCTGTGATTGAGCCTAGAAGTAGAGGGTTGGGCTGATTGTACTAACGGAACAGCCGAAAACAGCCTGGGTGAAGCGTTGCTGCTTTTTCTGGTAAGGCTGATAACGTTTCAGTTTCCTCTGAGACTTACCTCTTGCTGCTTGGTCTTGGCGTCTCTTTGCAGTAAGACCCCAACGATCCTTAAGGCTTTGGTTAAGCCTTGTTGCTTCCGCCTGGACCTCCTTTACCATCGAATCAGGAAAGAGGTCTGCCCCCCAGATGTTGGATGAAAGCAACTTATTCGGCTCATGACGAATAGTTTGCTTCCTGGAGGACATGTTTCCGGCAGTTAGTTCTGGCTGTAGCGAACTCAAACATGTCAGACTGGACTGTTTGCGTCAGTGACTTGGTGAGGAGCTTGAAGAGCGGCTCAGAACCGTAAGAAATCGTCGCTACTTCAGTCATTGCCATGGTATTAATGGACCTGGCGAGCCTAGTCTTGGCCTCAAATTCAGCTTGAATGAGGCTGTCCGGAAGCCTAGGCAGCTTCTCACCAAACTGATCATAGCAACAGTCTGGTTTGAGTTTGCCAGCCGAAAAGGTGTTGGCAAATCTTCCCACAATTCTCCGAGTGAAGGGAGCAAAGGAGATGTGGGGTCTGCTTCCCTTAGCTGTGGCAACGACTCCCCCTTCTGGGCAGCTGGAATAGTGACCGTTGCTATCTTGCTGAGAAAGGGAAGAGGAGTTCCCTCCTCCATCGTAAAAATGGTGAAGGGACTCTTGAAGGCTTGAATTCTCGTATTTGAACAATCCATATCCTCTAAACACCTGAGCCATTCTCTTTGAGCCTGGTCACATGAGTAGAGGACTGTCTCCTTAGGGACTTTGTCATCTATAGTCATGGCTGCGTCAGTAAGTCTGGCGTAGCCAATGAACGGTGGTTGGAGACCCTCCGGGTAGAACTCGAAGTCCTCAATCCTTCGAGTACCACACTCCGGAATGGAAATAAGACCGTCCTGGAAAGGGGCGTATGACGCCACCCTCCAGGGGTTATTCATAGAGAACGGAGGCAGAGAGTCATGAGGTGGGAGCTGAGCTAGTCCGGTGCCGAAAGCTGGGGGAGTAGCTAGAGGGGCCTGATTAAGTCCGGCGATGATATTGTCCTGAGACGTAATCCTGTCGGACAACCGGGAGAACATCTGCTCCATGCTGCTCCTCAGACGAGCCGACCAAGTCTCCCATGTGTTGCAACAGTCCAGCATTGGGATCCAAAACCCCGGAGCTGCTGTGGAGGTGGATGGGTAACTTGGAACAGGTACCAAGGGGAGAGGAGAAACTGCTGGCTCAGCCGGAGTACGGGGCCTCTCCTTGGAAGACCTGCTCTTTGAGGATTTGGAGCTTGAAACAGAAGCTCTAGACCTCTCTGCTCCGGGGTTTGCAGAGCCGGAGACTTACGAGACGTTGACGCCGACAAAGTCTTTTGGACGACGACGACGTCTTTTTGAGGGTTTTTACAACCTTCTGGCCCTTGACCTTAGGTTTTACCGAAGCGTCGGGTGAAGTATAAAGGAGCTCAGCTCCTGTAAAGCCTTGGAAGGAAGCTGGAGAATTAGCAGGAGTAGAAGACCCAGTGGCGCCCAAGGGAAGCCCTTGGGCGTCCAACGTACCTACCTCGACCAACAGGTCGTCAACACCTACCATGGGTTCTATATTCAAATCAAGTGTCGCGACATCCGACGAGATATCTTGGCCTGGTTCCTTTATTGAAGCGGCGAGCTGTTGATGAATCGCCGCCATAGTCGGGGGCTGCCTCTGCCGGGTCGACGTAACCCGTCGACTTGCCGCCGGGGAAGATTAGGACAGCCAACCTCTTCTCTAGAATGTAGGGCTGTCCCTTGGCGGCGTTCTTCCCGAATCCGCCGACCCAAGCCCTCAGGGTTGCTAGAGCGGTATCTCTAATGGTGGGAGCCTGGAAGAGAGGGCGTCATTATGTTTTAAGTTTAAACTTAAGATTAAAACACTTAACTAATATTAGGCTTAGTCTAAAGACATAGGGGATGTACCATCCAATATAAAAATAGCTTAAGCTTAAAAAATAAAAGATTAAAATTAAACTTAAGATCTAAAACATTTATTGGAATTACCGAACGGAGTTGGGAATACTTACCCCGTCTAAGAACTGACTCACGAGATCGTAACATATGGTGCAGGTTTCGTGGAACCAGACCTGCAGATTCCCGTGCGGAGTCGCGCATGGAGCGTGGGACTGCAGACTTCATGTCCACAGGGGTCCTGGAGCATGGCGTTGCATCCTGGATGCTCACAGTTGGTGGTCTGTAAGTGAAAAGATACATGAGTACCCTACAAGACATCACTTACAGGCTAATAGGCTAATAGAACTCCGCTGCATGCCGGAGCGCGAAAAAAATTTTGGCATAACCCCTCCCTTACCGCTGAATAGGCTATAACCCCGGAAAGATCCGGTGTGACAACGTAGGTAAGGGAGGGACTCGGCTTAAGCTAGCTTAAATTAAACTTATGATAGCTTAAAATAAACACAAATACACTTAAGCCTAATTAGCACTAAGTACCAGAAAAATTCCGGTTCGCGGCGGTGTTCGTCTCGCGATATCAGCGAGGACGGGATGGTTAGAAAAGACCAACTGTACGCCTGAGGTCCGCCCGCAAGGGGGAACTAGCAACCTTCCACGTGATTGACGGAGCTCCGGTAAGATAAAAAGCACCAACAATCCGGGAAGGAGCGAGAGGGCGAAAACAGACTCGAGCAAACAACGGGGCAACAACGGATAGTAGTAACAAAGGAGGGGGAAGGCCAATCCCCTACCTAGCCACCCCAGCGGCACCGTGAAGCAAGAGAACGGTCAAGTCCAGTCCTGGTCTGTCCAGTCTCCCCTACTCCCTCCGCCTAGGGAGAGAGGGAGACAGGCACGGGATGAGCGAGCGAGGACGGACCTCCCTCCCCCCGGCTCTATGGGAGAGCGGGAGGAGGGTAGGGTGACTGGACGGGCGCCTGGCTGCTTCGCGATCACATGGTGACCACGGAGCGGTAACATAAGAAAACACATCAATAAACATAGCCTAGGTTAAAGCAACCAACTAATCAGTGAGATGCTATAGAGAAGCAACAAAACTGA
>NC_061100.1:8618484-8633722 GCF_015104395.2 Macrobrachium nipponense
CAATGTTGTAGCCCTTCCAGAATTGCTTCAGTGTCCACTCCTTGTTAGCTCTATCCCGGCCCTCAAAGCAAAATGTATGGTCCTTCTAAGGTAGTAAGCCTTGAAATTAGCAATTACTCCCTGGTCCATTGGCTGTATCAGCGATGTGGTATTGGGTGGGAGGTACACCACCTTCACATAGGGTGCATGTTGCTCAAATTTGAAGGGTGACCAGGGGCATTGTCCAGGACTAAGAGGGCCTTAAAAGGCAGACCCTTCGAAGTCAAATACCGTTCCACTGCTATCACGAAATGGTCATTGAACCAATCTTCGAAGACCATCAAGGTAACCAAAGCCTTCTTATTTGATTTCCAAATCACAGGGAGTTGACTCTTGAAAATGCCCTTGAATGCCCTGGGATTCTCGGCCAAATACACCAGCAAGGGCTTCAGTTTCAAATCGCCACTTGCATTGGCCCCAAACAGCAAAGTCAGTCGCTCCTTTCCAGCTTTATGGCCAAGGTGCTGACTTCTCCTCCTTGAAAGGTACGTTCGATTTGGCATTCTTTTCCAAAATAATCCAGTCTCATCCACATTAAAGACTTGGTCAGCCGTGTAACCACCATCCTTAATTATCTCGGCCAAACCACCAGGAAAACTACCTGCTGCTTCGCTATCAGCACTAGCAGCTTCACCTGCAGCTTCACAATTAGCAAATTTGCACGAGCCTTAAAACGTTTAAACCAACCTCTACTTGCGGAAAATTCACCACGCCAGCACTGCCTTCGCCAAACTTTTTCACTACTGCCTCATGCAGCGCTCTAGCTCCTGGATCACTTAAGCTCACCGGAACACGTCGCTGGTTCTGGTCCTACCAGCCAGATCATGAGCAATTCTCCATTTCAACAATGCTCTGGCTACGTGCTTCTCGTTTATCACGTTGACTTCATTCGGTGCAGCATCCTTAACGTGCTTCAGAATACGTTCTTGTCCTCCTTCACAATGGGTTACCACCGTGGTCCTGCTCAAGCCTAAAGAACGGCCTATTTCGGTGTTAGTTTCTCCCTTCTCCGAACGCTTCACTATGTCATATTTTACCTCCATCGTGATGACCTTCCTCTTCTTGGATGAACTATCATCGGAGGAAGTACTTTGGCGTTAGGAGCCATTGTAAATTTGCGAAAATGGCAAGGAAAATCAGCAACGTCTTAGCACACAACCGACTGAACTTCAGGCAGACACGCGATTGAAGTGGCGTCCTTTGGTATTGTTACGCTTAGCGTCCTCGACCGTCCGAGGTCGTTGTTCGGTCAATTTACCATACAGTTTAATAGCGTTAATTAATTTGTTTTATGCGCCTCCGCTCAAAACTAGTTCTGCGTATGAGGTATCGTTTAAAAAGGCATAACAAAACGTCGTAACCTTGGAATTTGCGTGTAAGCTAACCAGAAACTTAGTTTTTTCAATTATGTACTGGAAACAAGCAATGATTTTTTCATTATTTGCGCTTTTGGACCGGGTTTTTTAAACTGTGCATCCCAAGCTAGTGTATTCATTCGCGCAAACTAGTTCCGCATTTGCGGCGTCACTAAAAAAAAATTCAAAAAAATACGAAAAAAGTGTCGAAAATCATCATAACTTCAAAATTTTTGTTTTAATGTAACCAAAAACATATTTTTATTATATACTGTGCTAAACTATGAAGGATTTTTATCATAGCATGCGTTTTTTAAAAGCGTCGTTAACTCGGAGCGTCGGAAGCGTCAGCGTCGTAACCTCGGAACAAGCGTCGTAACCCAGGACGGATTTTCCATTGAATATTTAAGAAAAAAGCGTCGTTACCTCGGAACGTCGTAAGCCGGAACCGTCGTAAGCTGGGGACCGCCTGTAGATCTCTTTATATCTTTGGTTCAAAGGTTTTAGTCCATTCTCTTAGAATTCTCCTATTATTCGGAAATGGATTTAGGTGGCAAACTCCCAGTCAGTTACAAACTTACCTCCCTCCAATAAGTAAGTCTATCCTAATGTTAAGACCAAAGGTTTGTTTCGTATATGAACAAATGACAAATTGGTAACTAATTTGTATTTTTCATAACTAACAAACCTAAGGTCTTAACAGTTAAAGGGCACAAAGACTGTAGAGTTATAAGTGAATTGGATGGAACGTTCTATCCCTGGGCACAAATGAACAAAGCACACTTTTAATGAAAATTCCATGAATGCAAGACTTGGTAAGAAATTAAGACATTTTTTGTCCATCTTGACCCTTATAGAGTGCCATTACAGTAAAATTACCCAAAAAGAATATTGGTAAGCAGTCTCCAGAATGGCGTGAGAAATTTTACCAAGATATAGCATGCTCACATTATGGATGTTATTGTTTAGACCAGGGGTTCTCAAACTTTTTAACTCCTCAACCCCCTTATGAAGTTTCAAATTTTCTATCGACCCCCTAGACTAGCATTTAATATTTCATAAAAACAAAAAACCAATGTCAGAATCAATTAGAGTAGTATTAGTTTAGTACTTGACATTCAGTATGATGAAAAAAGAAGTAACAACTAGTAAGAAAATATGTTTAACTTAATTCTCCGACACTTTCGTTATTCATCGACCCCTTGGATGGTCCTATTGACCCCTGGGGATTGATATCAACCACTTTGAGAACCCCGGGTTTAGACCATTCATAGACAACTACTTACTGTTATGGTACCTGTACCCAACACAACTATGGCTCAACAGTTAGGCTGTAGGACATACTATGCAATTTCATAAAAAAAAGGTTGGTAACTTGCACAACCTTTCCTGCAGTATTAGATTGATGAAATCTCCAAATCTGCCAACACCAGTGATACCAGAATCCTTTGTCCTTGTTTCCACTAAAATCCTAGAAATAGTGTCAGGTGTTATGTTAATCTATCTAAAATCAGCCACTGTTGTTTGAACATTTGCATTCACTGTATCTCAGCTATATAATGGACCCATCCATACACATGGTCAAGTACAAGTTGAAAAAGTTCCTGTATATCTATTGGGAGAGCCAAATCAATGCCACACATCATTTTCTTCTGTTCAAAATACAGGGTGTATTCATTTAAAAAAATCAGATCCAATACCATTGCTTTTATTAATGGGACAAAAATCAGGTAATTTTTTTTCTACTACATTCACTGATAGGTTGTAGCTTATGACATTTTAAAAATAAGATACAACGCTTGCCATTTCAGTGCCAGGTGCATTAGTAATGAATATGAGGCTGACAACATTTATCATAATTTACTTTTTCCTTGTATATATTCTCAATGTTTTGTATAATGTTAATTTTTATTTAGTCATCATGAAATTTTTTTTATTTATTGATTTATGAAGTATTTGCTCAGGTTATGGAAAAAAAAGAAAAGGCGTAGGGATGATGATGGAAGTGCCACAGAGACAGAGGGTGAAGAAGAAACCGAAAAAGAAGCCTGGTGAAGAAGGTTAGTAAAGTGCGTGTATTTGCATATCATGACTGAATGACTGTTAACACAGTAAAGATCCCTCAACTTTTTCGACTACATATGCATTCAGAACTTGTGGGACTTATCCTTATTACCAGTGCAAAATATTAAATAACACTCAATAGTGGACCATTTTTTGTATGAATGTCAATACCATTATAATCAACAAATGTAATTTCTTGGAAAATCAAAGAAATTTACTCGATTGCGTTTTGAACCCAAGTATAAAATTTTCAAGGAGCTTTAATGTGATAAATAAAACCTTAAACTTTCGTGTCAGTAAAAAGAAATGCCTTCAAAGCAGCTTGTAAGAGCTAATTATTTCATTTGTCCCTTAGGCATATGATCCATAATGGCATTGAGAGTGCTGATGAAGGAGGCCCAACATCACCAACACCAGCATCTGTTGGAGCACTGTAGTCTGGCAGTCTAGATCATCAGATGATGCTACCTCAACTCCCATCCTTAAGGAAATAGCTGAAGACAGACTTTCGGCGTTCCGCACTTCGTTGAGCAAATTATTTGCATTGGTAATTATTACAAATCTGACATTTCAAACACTATAAGAATCATGTGACGTTTTGTTTCTCTCTCTCTCTCTCTCTCTCTCTCTCTCTCTCTCTCTCTCTCTCTCTCTCTCTCTCTCTCTCTCTCTCTCCTCCAGGCTGTCTCTTGATAAATTTGAATGAATTGTGAGGTAACAAATTTGAAAGTAATTTGTATTTTTCCTAGGTACTATACAAACCAGAGCCTTTTATATTAGCGTATCCTTCAGCATGAGCATTAAACTGCAGTTGAAAACATGGTAGCATGATAGTTAATTGATGGAGACGGGGGTGAGTTGGGAGGATCCCTTTCTTGTCAACCAATCCACTATTTTTTCCTTCAGCCTATGGGACTAAGTGGGGCAGTTGATGTGGGATTAAAGTAATATAAAAAGGG
Source organism: Macrobrachium nipponense (assembly GCF_015104395.2). NCBI lineage: Eukaryota > Metazoa > Arthropoda > Malacostraca > Decapoda > Palaemonidae > Macrobrachium > Macrobrachium nipponense. The sequence continues at coordinate 8,622,902 of NC_061100.1, forward strand.
TTTGATTGTATTTACATATGAAAAATACAAATTACTATTAAATTTATTTTATATAAGGCTCTGTCTAGCGAAACAAAAAAAAATGGCAATTATGGTCAAATGAGCCAATTTCGGTTATCAGCGTCATAAGGTGCGATAATAGAATTTTGGGCCATAACATACCCTAACAGTGGCACCATTTAACCAAAACTTGGAGCCCTAAAAGTGCCAAAAGGTTGGTTAAAATGGCAGTTTGCTTATCAGCACCCTGCAGAGAAGGGGACCCCTGCCGATAACCAGTGACTGCCTGTGCAAACTATTGCCTTTTATGTAGGAGACTTACTTCTTAGGAAGGAAGCCAATTTCCATAATTGATTGGAATTGAGAACAGTCACAGAATTGCCATGCTCCTTTTACTTTGCAATCAGGGGATGTCATGATCCATGCAGTACAAGAAGGTATGTACTTTTGTAAGTATGAGGGCAAATTGTAGGAGAATGAACTATGACATCTGTAAGAGACTTACCAAGTGAGGGAATCTGGATCAAACTCTACCATGTCCTCCATCACCACTTTATAAAAGTGGACATGGGCCACACCAGCTAGTCACAAGGACTAGGACAAGATGTCCCCAGTGTACTCAGCTGTATGTTGTCCACCTACAGCTTGTACTTTGGGCTAGATGCTGCTTAAAGAGGGGAATTGATATAAGGGAACTTTATCGCTCCTGAGACTCACAAATAGGTTCTTGAGTACTTTGGATGAGATACTGTTGTTCCGAAACAGAATGTGGTTGCCAACACAACTTGTTGGCATGAATCTCCACAGGTCTAAGGTTTTGTCTAAGGATGACTTGTGGGTGACATCCTTCAGGTAGAAGAAAGGTAAAGGTAGTCTGACAAAGTTGGATTACATTGCCCTCATTGCCTGAGAAACTTAAATGTTCTTAATGAAAAGTGGTTGGACAAACCCATGCCTGGACTTGTAAGTTCTCAAGCAGGGCAAGGAGGTAAAGCAGTATCATCTAGATCACAACCAACGAAGTTTTCAAGGGTAAGGAAATTGAGAAATTGTAAAGAAACCTTTCTTGTCTGAAAGACAGATCTTGAGCTTTTCCACATTCTGTTTAAAAAGTACCTAACAGCATGTACTGGGCAAAGCAACATCTCATTGAGATCACCATTAATGAAGTCTTAGGGAAGGAATTGAGAAAGCAAAACCTCTGGTCTAAAACAGACAGATCCTCAATCGTTGCCAAAGCTAAATGAAGTAGAGGTTTCTGCCTTCAGCTTGAGACAGGGTTGAAGGTACTCCCTATAGAAACAGGAACAAGTGCCTCTCAGGGGTACTTAAGTTCCTGAGGAGAGCAGATTATTCAAAACTTCTCATAAGCATAGACAACTCCACCAGAGTAGATTGGTGGAGCCCCTTCAGCTTGAAAACCTGTGATAGGCTGAGCAACAGCCCTTTACTGCAGATTGAAAGGAGATTGTCTCAGCAAAGGTAAATGGGAAGTTTTGATCTACTGATGAACAGACACCCTGACTTCATAAGCTTTCAAGCAGGGAGGTTGCCCTCTTCCTTAGAGGAGATTCAAACCCATCTGATATCTTTGTAAAGTCAGAAAGAAGGGAAGTTTGTAGCATCCATTCCCTGCACTTAGCATTGTGTTAATGAAAAAAGCCTCTTGCACTCAGGTTCTTGGTGGGTTGGGTTTTTTTTCAAGATAGTACTCAACAGTGTGTACTGGGCAAAGCAGCATCTCATTCAGATCACCAATAAAGTCCCCGAGAGAAGGAATTGAGAAAATAGAATCTCGTCAGAAATAGACAGATCCTAAATTTTTGCCATAGACTTGGGAACGAATGAAAGAGAGCAAGAGATCTCACTATTGAGAGTGCTAAGTTATACTATGTCAGGTCATGTAACTCCCTCCTTTTTGCCAAGGCCCAAGGTAAGTCTACTAAAATTTAAGGTCTTTTGTCTTTAATTTGAGACAGGCTTAAAAGGTACTGGTAAGGCTCCATAGAAACAGGTGCATCCCACCCTCTCCTCAATATGTCTTGCCACAAATACATTTCTGAGACGGTTGTCTGTCCACCAGGTGAAGTCCTTGACCTCTCAATCAAGAGGAATAAGTCGGGATGATGATCCCAGGATCCCAAAAGGCACTCCAGGACTGCTTCAGTTGCCACTGAAGCTTCGTTAGAGATGACAGACATCCCAGTACCACCTGCTAAAGCTGGGCTGGTTGTTCCTGTTGGCACAGGAACTGAGCCACTTAATATCCCTGAGCTTGCTCACTTAAGAGTTACTGGTAGGCTGTCTTTGCTGCTGAATCTGAGCTGTCACCAGTCTGAAGCATAACAGCATGAACTGGTAGATGGTTCCACTGCAGAGAAAGTGTAGGTATTTAAAGCTCTGATGAATGGTTACTTCAAATTACATATTTTTCAGATCTATCAAAAACATGAAGTCGTCCTCTCTGATGGATTCCAGCATGGATAATGCAATCTTTATCTTGAGTTGTAGTCTGTAACACAAACTTATTCAGGGAAGAGAGGTTGAATTGAATTGTTTATTTAATTTAATATAGAACTGAGGCCAAAGGCAAGCATTGGGACCTACAAGGTCAGTGCTGAAACAGAAATTGACAGTTAAAGGTTTGAAAGGTGTAATAGGAGGAAAACCTTGCTGTTGCACTATAAATCAATTGTTAGGAGAGGGTGAAACATAACATGGAAGAAAGAGAATATGAAATGAGGTACAGTAATAGGAATGAAAGGGATTGCAGCTAGGGCCCAAAAGGCATGCTGTAAAGAACCTTAAGTAATGTTGACCACCAATCCCCAGTGAATCTGAGCCCTTGAATGGAAGCCTGTAATCTTCCAAAGGACCACTACAACCCAAGGCTCTTTTTCCTGTTTCTGCCCATTGCCCAGTGGTGAGACAGGTAACCCCCTACTTGTCCCCTCCTTTCTTGGCACTGCCAAAGCAAGGAGGACAAAGGTGCAGGGAAGATTCCCTGTTCTTTCCTAGAAGAAGAAGGCTGAACTACCTGTTTAGGCTTCTGAGGAGTCGGCTGCTTTGTAAACCCAGACATGGAGGGTTTTTAAACCTGCAGACTTGAAGGCAGTGTAGGTGATCAGGGAATCTTGGAATTCCAAGGTTCTGTATTCAACTGGTTACTCCATACTATTAAGAAAAAATAACAATGAGCCCAATATTGAACTATTTGCTAGTGAGGCTACTCATGCAACACTTGGCTACAGAGAAGAGAGGCAACTATGTCCTGTATTTCTTCTTCATGGGACCAGATTTCTACTGATGGCATTTGGGTGAGCCAGGAAGATAATGACCCTAGCCCCAGACACCAGCAGTCACCTGAATAACTACTCACCACAAGACAGTCTGAAGAGATTCCATGGAGTGTCTCCAAGGCTTTAGCCTCTGCAATGGAGAATGCCAGTCAGTCTCTCCAGCAGGAGTGTCAGCCTCTGGCACATAGCACCTCATCTAATATGAAAGTGGCAGGAAAGGCATTTGTTCCGTATGTTAGAGGTAGGACTCCCTGACTGCAGATTAAGGCATTTGCCTCCTCCAAGACATTACAAGCTCACTGAGACCATGCCAAGCTGACCATGGGCTGCACATCTGGAGCATTTCCAAAGGTCAGTTCAGCAGACCAGATAGCAAATGCAGAAATGAGGTTGCCTTCTCAAGGTTATTTTGAGTATGGAGGAATGTGATCATCCAGTCCTTCCAGATCCCTTGGGAGTTAGTTGTATAATCTGACAGGAGTCACGACAGATCTCTTGCAACTGCCATATACACCATCATCCAACTAAGGTTGAACAGAGCAACCAAGTTGCTTGGACTCTGGTGTAGGCCTGACAGCTCATGGTAGGATGAGGCAGGAACAAACCTCAAATCTAAGAAAGTTGATGCAAAAGCGCCATCTTCACTAGAGGTATGATCTTACACCTTCCTACCCTTGAAGAAGGTGGTGCACAGGAAGCTGATCCCTGGTTATCAGCATCACTGTTAAGTGGGGATCAGTACCGAAAATAAATCCAGTTATCATTATTGGTAGACAATTGCCATAAAACTGGGTCATGATACCAAGGACTGCCTGTTCAGGAGTTACTCGTTATAGGCAACATAAACCTCCCACAATATTGCTCATGATTTTTTCTCCATGTGGTAATAAAACAAATAAAACTGGGGAACAAAAAAAGGAAAAGCAGAATTAAAATTGATGAGCAATTAGCATTTGCTCATTAAGTTCTCAACCAAGTAGGAACAATTTGAGTGCAGCACATTCGTACTTACGTAACCTTTCAGCCAAAAGAAAAGTTAGCTTGTAAAGTTGATCCAACTAAATAAGTCGGCCCTTTTCCTTCTACTAAAACATTTCATCTTTCTGCCTCTTCCCCCTATAAGGCATGGAATTTATGATGATGGCTATTGGCTTGGTTTTGGACATGATTAGACTTATTCTTGGGATTTGAAGGAGGGAGAGGATGGACGGCATGCCACCTCGCCCGTAAAACTCAAGTACCTGACGTGGTCGAGCGAGGGGAAAGTTTAATGTTAAATCCTATCCTCAGTGCCGGGTCTGATCTCGACGGACTTCACGACGCCTTAGCACTGAGGGTGAGGTGTATATCCAGGTAATACCCCTAGGGCGGCCTTTGTAAAAGGGATGACCCCGTCCTCTAATTGTGGCTCCGTGGTGGGTATGGGGATTACGCGAATGAATTATATCTTCGCGTATATATGGCAAACCCCCTCTTTTATCTGACACTGGCATGGAAATGGACTTGGCAATGGATAATTCAGGTTCGAACATCGTTACGATGGAACCTTTTTCTTTTCCTGTTTTGGAAAGAAAGAAAAATGCAAAAGTGAATTCAAGGAGCTTAAATATCCAGATTAATAAGAAAGGAAAAATGGAGATTATTCCTGGTATGTATGAATTAGTTTCATACAATAAGTTTATAGTTCTTAGGCTCGAGAGGATGTAAAAATGGAGATTATTCCTGGTATGTATGAATTAGTTTCATACAATAAGTTTATAGTTCTTAGGCTCGAAGATGATGTATTGCAGAATATCAGTGTATTTAAAGCAAGCAGAGAAATTAACGATGTATGTAACATTATGCCAAAAATTCGTCCACAAGATGATGGGACCCTATTAGTTGAAGTCTCTTCACCTGAACAAAGTGAAAAATTGCTCAAGATGAATACCTTAGTAGGGCGAAAAGTTACGTGTTTCCCTCATCCTATTCATAACCAAAGTCGAGGAGTAATATATGCCTCCTGAACTGCTATTATTAGACACCGAAGAAATTCAGCTGGAATTAGAGGAACAGAATGCGGCAAAGGTGGTCAGAATGAGAAAGAGGGTGAGAGATCAGATTGTTCCCCTGGCAACACTAATCCTCACTTTTAACACCTTTAAATTACCTAATGCTATTAAGGCAGGATGGCTGAACTTCAAAGTCAAGCCATACATACCATCACCTTTGAGATGTTACCACTGCCAGATGTTTGGTCATTTGATCCAGAAATGTAGAAAGAAAATGAATGAAGAACCTGCTTTATGTTGTAATTGTGGCAAAGAAGCACATGGACCATGCAATGAACCACCATCTTGTATTAATTGTGGAGAAAACCATCCTGCATCCTCAAAAAGTTGCATGAAATTTATTTTAGAGAAGGAGGTGCAAACAGTTAGTTATGGAAAAAATTTTGTTTAAAGACACTAGAAAGAAAGTACTAGAACTTCAAATAAGACTGGGAGTTACATTTTCATCAGTAATTAAGAAGCCACAGTCCAGTGTACAAGTGCCAGCTACTCATTCAGTGCAACAGCAACCATCCGCTGCAGTCACAAATTCAAACCAGGCTGAGACAATGCCACGTGGAGAGGAGCATGGTGATGATAAACTTAAAGCAGGATGTTCTTTAAATAATCAAAATAGCACATCACTCCAGCAACCAAAACCACAGGTTCTTAAATCATGTACAGCAGAGATACCTAACGAAATACAATTGAATACATCCAATGGAACTCGGCCCAAATCAGATCACAGGAAAAGAGAGAGAACATCAGAAAAAAGAAAAGATAAAAGTGAAAATGAAAGTAATGTACCTTCCTCGCAGAAATCCATTGTTATCCAGAGCAATATCCCAAGGTTAAAACGTGTAAAAGATAATAATTAATTATTAATCGTAATGGATCGCAGGCTTTCAATTTTGCAGTGGAACTGTCAGGGGATGCAAGCCAAATATGAATCTCTACAAATTTTAGTCAAAGAAAACCTACCAGTATGCATTGCCCTGCAAGAGTCTATGCTTGGAGAAAAAATCATATGTCCTAAAGAATACATTTTTTATCATTGATTATGATGAGCAAGTAGGGATTCATGGTGGAAGTGCTGTGTTAATGAGGCGAGATACAGCTCACAAAAAATATCCACTGCAAACAGACTTGCAAGTAGTTGCTGTTCAGATTTTTTGAAAAAGAAATATACCATATGTTCCCTGTATTTACCTCTAAATAGAACATATCATAATCTGACTAGAGAATTAGAGGGATTAATAAATCAGCTTCCAAGGCCTTTTCTTATTGTTGGTGATGTTAATGGAAGACACCCCCTGTGGGGTGATGTAATCTCCAATCCTAGAGAAACAATATTTATAATTTTATTGAAGACCAAGAGCTTGCAATCCATAATTCTGGAGAACCAACACATTTTCATATTCAAACTGGGACCTTTCCTGTGATAGATTTATCAGTATGCAGTCGTGATTGTTATCTTGACTTCTCTTGGAATGCAATGAGCGAAGGATTAGGAAGTGATCATTTTCCAATATTTATTAATGTTGTAGGTGAAATTGCTACACCAAGATCACCTCGTTGGATTTTGGATAAAGCCACCTGGGCATTATTCAAAACCCTAACTCTTTTAGGAATGGATGTTGAGGATTTCCAGTCCCTGGATGATACCCTGGATATCCTTTGTAAACTAATTATTAATGCTGCCCAGAAGACAATTCCTCGTACAACTGGAAAATTTAAAAGAAAGCCAGTTCCTTGGTGGAACCTTCAATCTCAAATAGCTCGTAAAGCAATGCGAGCAGCTTTTACGCGCTATTCCAGACATAAATGTTCTTATTATTTAATCTTATTTAAGAAGGCACGAGCCAAATTTCGATACCAAGTAAAACAAGCCAAACGTCAGTCATGGGTAGATTTTATCTCAAAAATTAATTGGAAAACCCCTTTACCTGAAGTCTGGAATAAAATAAGAAAAATTAGTGGCAAATATGTACCAACACCTCCACCAGCTTTATTAGTAAATGGAAACATGGTTGTCAATCCAGAGGATGTTAGCGAGGTTTTTGCTGACCATTTTGCCAATGTTTCATCTAAAAACCCAAGCTCACCTTACTATGAAGAACGTATTCAAAAGGAAAATAAAATTCTCGACTTTACATCCACGCAAAGCGAATCATATAACCAGCCATTTACCTTTCAGGAATTTTTATCTGCCTTGTCATCATGTAATGAATCTGCTCCTAGTGCAGATGACATAACCTATTCAATGATAAAAAATTTCCCACACGTAACACAAAGATTTTTGCTCAGTATCATTAATAAAATATGGAAAGAAAATGTATTTCCAGCTTTGTGGAACATAGCTATATTACTAGCTTTTTTGAAGCCACAGAAGGATGGTACTACTCCGTCTAGTTATCGTCCTATTGCTCTTAACATCATGCATATGTAAGTTGATGGAAAAAATGGTCAATGTACGACTTATATGGATCTTAGAAAAGAAGGGCCTTATAACTCCAGCCCAGAGTGGCTTTCGCCAAATGCGTTCTTGTACCGACATCTTAGTGCGTCTAGAAAATTCAATATGCGAGGCTTTCATCTCCAGAAAGCATCATGTATCAGTTTTCTTTGACCTGGAGAAAGCTTATGATACAACCTGGAGATATGGTATTTTGAAGACACTCCATGATTATGAATTCCGAGGAGAATTGCCATTATTCATCCAAGCTTTCCTAAAAAATCGAAGGTTCAAGGTTAAAGTTGGAAACTCATTTTCATCTCTTTACAGCCAAGAAGAAGGAGTTCCACAGGGAAGTGTCCTTAGTGTGACACTGTTTGCTTTGTGCATTAACGGCATTGCCTCTGTGATTCCTAAGATATAATGTTTTCCTTATTTGTTGATGACCTCTCTTTATCGTTTGCAGCCTCACGAATAGCAGTGGCTGAGAGAAAAATGCAGCTGGCTATTAACAAAATTGTGGAATGGGCAGAAAAAAGGGGTTTTAAGTTCTCTGCATCGAAAACTGTTGCTGTACATTTCTGCCACATTAAAGGTATACACCCTGATCCTGACCTCTACGCACATGATCAGAGGATATCATGTAAGGAAGAGACACTTTTTTTGGGATTACTGTTCGACAAAAGAATGGCTTGGTACCTCACCTAAAAGATCTGAAAGTCATGTGTATGCAAGCTCTGAATGTTTTGTTTTAACAGTGCTTTCCCATATCTTGGGGAGCAGTAGGAATCACCTAATGATCCTCTACAAAGCCATAGTGGCATCAAAATTAGCATATGGTTGTGAGGTATACTCTTCAGCCTCGAAATCAAAACTAAATATATTAGATTCGGTACATAATGCAGGAATTAGGATTGCAAGTGGTGCCTTTAAATCATCTCCAATCCCAAGCCTTTTGGTAGATTCAGGGGAACTGCCTCTGGATTCATGTCGTCAGATATCACTTGTTCGATACTGGCATAGAATCCAGAGGGTTCCTGACTCGTTAACTTGCCAAGCAGTTTTTAATAATAAATATTTTAGCCTTTATGAACATAATCTGCATTATCCAAAACCTTTTCGATACAGTTTTAAAAATTTTAGAGGATTACTCCATTCCAAAGGTCAAAGTCTGGCCGTTCAAGTATTCTGTTGTGCCCCTTTGGAAGCTTCCTTCTGTGGAGCACTGCAGGTTCTTCACTGGTAGCAAGGAAGAAATGAGTGCTGAGATTCTGCGCATCTCCTTTTTAGAACATTTGCGGACCATGATGGTTCACTCATAGTTTTTACAGATGGATCCAAGTCTGACGCAGGCATTGGCCATGGAGTTGTATTTCCCAATATTAATAAGAGTGGAAGGCTACCAGATCAGGCATCCATTTTTACAGCAGAGTGTTATGCAATCCTAACTGGTCTTGCAAGGCTATGCTTAGTGAAATCATTTAATCACATCATCCTATCGTTATTGAAATTTTAGAGTGGCTTCAGTTGCTTAAGATTAGTGGTAGGAAAGTATCTTTCTGTTGATCCCCTGCACATGTCGGTGTGGCAGGAAACGAAGTAGCAGACTCACTTGCCAAAACAGCTGTCAACCAAAGTAACATAAATAGGTGTGCACTCCCTACAAATTATATGTATCCAGTCATTAAATCAGCATTCCTTGATTCCTGGAAATTTGCATGGGAGCTGGAAAACCAAAAGATGAAAGAAATAGCTACAACCATCTTTCTCTGGAAGTATTCATCAATGAGTAGGCAAAGGGAAGTAATACTCTGTCGGCTTAGAATAGGTCATACAAAAATGACACATGGCTTTCTGATGAGTGGGGATCATCAGCCGTATTGTGACGACTGCTTGGTACCAGTGACAGTCAGGCACCTGATAGTTGAGTGCCCCAGTCTTTCAGATGAGAGAGAGAGAGGTACTTTCCTCCATGTTACAGGGGAACTGAAGATGGTTTTTCCCTTACCAAGATTTTAGGGGCAGACTTTACTGAAAGCGCCCTGTTTAATTTTGTTAATGCCATTGGTATTTTAAATAAAATTTAATTTTTACTATTTTGTAAGTTTATAGGTTTTACAATTTTTAATTTTTTTTTATATCATGGGGATTTTCTTTTGTGAATTTTATTTTATTCTATTTAAATGAGTTTTCAATGTTTTTTTATTTTAAGTTAATAATTTTGTCATGTGTATGTATTTATGTGCATAGGAATGCATTTGATCGTTTGGATATGCATACATATGCTTTGTATATTCTATTGTAGTAGCGTCAATAACCATTAGCAGTTGTGACGCCTGATAATCTTTAATAAATCAATCATTCAATAGCTTGTGAAGGATATTCCCTCTTATCCATTTGTCTTCTTTGTCAGTTTTCAATGATTCCAGATTGGTTTGTATTTTCATAGGAGCAGACAAAAATTAGATTTCATATCTAATATAACTGTATACTAATAATCTACAATACAGTAATAACAAACTTGAAGTACAGTGGAACCTCGACATGCGAAAGTCCCAACTTACGAAAAATTCAAGTTACGAAAGCAAATGCGAAGATTTTTTTGCCTCTGCATACGAAAATAATTCAGGTTACGAAAGGTTGTTGCTGTAAAGTCCCGAGATTCGCCCGGACCACTAAGAACAATTTTAAAACTTGCGCGCCGCCAACTGAGTAGACTCGCCACCATCCTCCCGCTCTCCCATTGGTTACTGCTGCTAGTCACCGCTGTAAGATCCTGCTCTCCTATTGGTCAGCATCTACCCCATCATGCTCTACATAAAGGCGTTCTTTGGCCACTCGGTAGCAGCATCGTTATTGTAAGCATGCGGAATTCATTCGTTCGTATACGATTTCGTTTGTTAATGTAAGTTCGTGTTAGTGATTTCGCTTTGTACTTTACATGTTGTGTGAGAACTTTAGTAACTTAATTATGTACGTATAGTCATGGGTCCCAAGAAAGTTGCTGAAGTTCACAGAAAGAAGAAGATGCTTTCTA
>NC_061100.1:8634222-8673608 GCF_015104395.2 Macrobrachium nipponense
ACTGGTAATAATAATGATAATACTATTAATAATAATATGTAAGTAATAATAGTGTGCTGAAAAGACGATCATTTTTGTGATAAGAAAACCGAGTATTGCTAATGATAATAATGATAATAATAATGTAATAATAATAACAATGGGAATAATAATAATAATAATAATAATGATAATGATGATAATAATAGTAATAATAATAATGAATGATAGTACAATAATATTAGTACTAATAATGACACTGATGATGATAACCTTTCATCATCATAATACATCGATACTTATAATCAATCACAAGAAAATACTATAATAGAATAGTAATACTATTGTCATAATAATAATGATAATAATAATAATAATGATAATAATAATAATAATGATAATAATAATAATGATAGAAATAATAATATTATGATGGTTTAATAATGATGTTGACGATGATAACCTTGAATCACTATGATGTTTAACCATCAATAATACACAATAATAATATCATAATTTTTTTTTATTATACTACTACTACTACTAGGCCCCCATCCAATAATAAGCAAGTGCAATGTGAAGGGGACTTACTCGATCAGATTGCAGTCTGTTAGCTCCAAACATCGCTACCAGCTGTGACCCTCATCCACTACTATACTACTACTACTACTACTACTACTACTACTACTAGTTACTACGACTATTATTACTATTTCTAATAATGTAAAAAATGTGCACGACATCACTATGCTCACATCACTGCAGAGGAAGACATAAGTGACTCAAATAAAGAGTAATTTAGACAAAATAACAGCACAACACAACGGATAATCGTAAATTAAATCTCCCGCTATGATCACTGAAGGTAGATTTAAACATTGGCGGAGATTGTAAGCTGTGCGGTGATTGGTCGATGCTTACACGGCGCCTAGGGGAAAAACGCTCATTGGCCTAGAATTCGCTACCCGCCAAAGTGACGCGCGCTCTCATTGGCTTAATCAGCGCTAGTGATATGCGTCTATCTGGTCCTCATGAAGCGTCCGAGCGGCTGCCAGCACCGCTCGAAGTCATGTTCTTTCCTGTAGCTAATATCGATAATTCCGACTGTCCAGTAGGGAATTTCGACCGTATGTAAATGGTGGAATGGCTAGAAATGCCTCAAATACACAGAGAAAAGGTTGTCAAATCTACCAGTAGCATAACTCCAAATCCGTGGAAGTGGCATATACGACTTTCTGGTTCTGGGGCCCTCATATGATGTCCCCTAAAAAAAACATCTGGACAGTGAAATGGGTAAGAGTTTTGACAGCAAGGTTGGAGAAAGTGATATATGAAGAAGAATGAAACAATTATAAGTAATAGAAATAGGATGAGAGAAATTTAGAGTCAAACTGAGGAAAAAACAAAAAATTCCCCAGTTCGAGAGCCCTCTTGCCCATCACCACGCTTCAGCACGGGAATGATATGCCGTGAGGAAGCGCAATGACTTCATCAAGGCATTCTCTCATTAGAGGGCCACTTTGGAATAAATCTCACTACATACCAGTTTGCTTAGTCATTGGACATATCTGATTCATCATCCAAAGCCTGCCATTTATTAATGATAATAGTTTTAAAAACCTTCAAATCATCCTGTCTCATGATTTGTAGGAAGAAATGCTCTTGATCTGCAACTCAGGGCAGCAATTGAAAAACACCAAGTATTAAATCTAAATTCAGGTAAACAGAATAGGGAGACAGCAATATTCAGTGTTACTTAGGGGTCCAGGGCTGGGGCAAAAGCCCTGGCCATGTAAGGGCACGGCACCTGGTTAGGACAGTAAGGTCTGATAGATCAGGACAGAATTCTAGGAATTGTTAGGATTTCTCACGCCTTCCCATTCCTACAATGCATCTGTCCCTAAATTCAATAAGTCCATGGGATTGTGATGTGACAACATAAAATTTATAGTAAGCTGTACAAATTAAACATAAGGAAATATATTTATATTTCTCAAAATGCCTTGCTTGTTCACGCACTGAACTATTGGCAATTATCCTGTCGAAAGGCCAACACCATAAACAAATAATTATCAATACTGTATAAAAAAGAGCATGAAAACTGTATAAAAATATATGCAATTACTGATCATAATACAGTAGGGGCTATATTTCTTTGAGAAGCACACATGTTTTCAATGATAACTTTTGTTTTGTTACAGCTACTGACAACAAGTATGCAGCGTTAGATGTAGCCTCTGGTGTGGCATGTGAGAATGGATTACCCAGAATGGTATCAATATAATCATAAATTAACGACAAATGAAAACCTTTAAATGCTGTTAGGCTTGAGGGAACGCCCACTTCAACTCTCTCTATGCCTTTTGTGTACTATATGTCATCAGATTTCCTCATCTACTTGAAACTTGCAAACAAACAAGACATATCTTTTATTTAAAAGATTACTGTTGTATCTGTCATGGTAAAAGTACAAACTTTTACCTCTTTTCAGGAAGGTGTTGTAGCAACGCATATACTTTACTGTATCATGGATTCCAGTGTTAAATATTAAATGGTGCAACACAACACATGGACTAACTGGTGACAGTTGGTGAACTGTAATGCTGAATACTGTATCTCCCAGACAGCTACTAACTGGCTGTAAAAATGAATGGTAACAAAAAAATTAACCTTGTTTGTTCTGCAAACAAAATTCAACATATATTTCTTCATGCTCATATTTATATTACGTATAGATGATGTCTAATAAGGCATATAATTACTTTTTTTTTTAAGGATGACCACTTGTTAGATGGTCACAGGAAATGATGAACAGAAATGTTTGGATAAGCAATGGCTATAGACTTTGGTACATCCTCCTGCCTAAGAAGTATCAAAGCAAAGATGTGGATGATTCTTGAAAGGAGAACCAACTGTTATTTCCATAATGATAAATACAGAGTGATTTTCTTTGATATTGGACATTCCTCTGCCAAAAAAAAAAAAAAAAAAAAGTTACCCTGTACAACATTTGAAAGCCTGAGTACATGCAAAGCAAGGCCCAAAAGCAATACACCATGCTCATGGTATAAGGCAATTTTTATATATTGTACCACAGAATTTTACACACAAAAATAAGACATATCAAACTGATATTTACCCTTTCCAGGACCAAAAAGGGATTTTGACGTGGGAAAAATCTATTTCTGGGCAAAGGGCCCGTGTCGCCCAGTGAAATAGGTTCCTTTAGCACTATTTCTAAGGTAAAATATAGTTTTAATACCAGAGAACCGCTAAATTGGAAATGCCAGAATATTCTGGCTCGCTCACCTTTATTAAAAGGCGTCGGTATGGTTTCTGGGGCGAGTGAAACCACTACCACGGGTCCTTCTCCAATTAGCCTCTCCTACCTCAAAAAACCTCAAGAATAGGGGAGCAGACCTACGGCTCACTACCTGCTACCGTGTAGCTAGCGCCTGTGACGTCATTCCTTTGATAGCACTACTACGCTGCACACGCGTTTTCTTTTGCTGTGTTGTGTTTCTCGCTTTTTGGAATATTACTTCACCATGGATTGTCAATCTGCTTCTGCATTCAAGTTAAGTACTGCTATTATGGTTGACACTATTTAGGGAATGCCTTTGGCCTTTTTTTACAGAATTATTTAGGTTTTTCTGAGTCGTCTGCGAGTCCAACACTCAATGAATCTGATCTGAACTCTCTGTAGGCTCTGTGAGCTTCAGATTCGTTATTGAAAAATACCCAAAATTCAAAAAACCCATAATTTTTGCCAAGTCTATTCCTTACTTCTTTTACTTTACCAAATTTACTAAATTCATTAAATACTGTTTCATAATTCCAGTCTAAAGGGACTGGTTTCACATATAAAATGTTTGTAACAAGGAGGTCCTTTGAAAAAGGCTCCAAAGTCACAATGGAGGAATTAACAGAATTTTCCTTGTCCTTATCCTTGCCTAAGTCGTCAACAGAAGGTTTTAATGTCTCCATAAGACGTAGAATTGACGACCATCCTCACCCTCCACCAAATCCAATGAGAAAGTCCAAATCATGTCCAAAACCAATCCAAGTCATCAACATAAAATCCATGCCATATAGAGGGAGGAAGCAAAAGGATGAAAAGTTTTAGTAAAAGGAAAAGGGCTGACTTATTTAGTTGGATCAACAGCTGGGCACCAAGGCCCAGCAAGAAAGTAGTTCCCACCAGGCATCAGGGCCCAGCTGCTGAACCCTAAGCCCCCCATCCTCGGCAAGGCTTCAGCATCTGGGGGGATAAGGAGGAGGAGTAAAGGAGTTAAAGGTCCCAATGTTCAGTTGGATCCACAGCAGAGAGAGTAGGCGTAAAGGGGCATACTCTCTCTGCAGTGGATCCCTAAGCCCCCCACCTCGTCAAGGAGTTGGGATCAGGGGGAGCTTCTTTGATAAAAGAGATAATGTTATTAATGCATGCGCTTTCTCCCAACAGTTTTGCCATGCTACAATTACCCCCTGCTCCACTACTATAACCTAAAAAACGATTCCTAAGTTCCACCAGACTGGGACACTCAACCAGCAAATGCCTAACGGTTAGTGGAACTAAGCAATCGTCACAGAAGGGCTCAGGTCCCGAAAGAGACCGTCATCCTCTCTCGGGACCAAGCTCAGCAAGTTTGGATTCGTAACCTTGACGAATGGCAGTGTGTAAACACTAAGGTCACAGCCTTCAGGAGTCCATTCACTATTTTTACTGTTGATGAGGACACTCCAATCCCGTTCACATCTAAAGTGGCAGAACTCACTCTGCAGGCTGCAATATATTATTCGTACACTACACACATGATGGATGACATACCTTATGATCATCAGCACTAACCTAAAAGGCAGTCATGTTTTTGCAAATAGATTTATTGACAAATATAATGACAGAGCTGCTAAATATTGTGCTTTCCAACAGCAGCCAAGCTCCGTCAGAAGAAAAGCTTCTGTTCTCAGGTTACGGAATTATACTGTTGACTGTAAAATGTACTCCAAAATTGTAAACTGCAAAAAGTACTCCAGAATTCTGTTTTGGGTAGCCTTAAGTTTGCAAACAAACCTAATGACAAATTTAACGCCTAATTTACATTATTAGTCTTGCATATTTGCATGAGTCTAACAACTAGATCTTTTCAATATGAATTTTTGGTTTGGTTCGTTTACTTGAATACCGCAACTCGAAATTGGAGATTTTATGCTGTGCTTTCAAGTCTCTTAAATCACTAATAAGAAAATCAACCTATCGCAAGTTTACTCCTTAAATCATTTAATAAAAAAATTAACCTATCGCAAATTTACTATTGCTAAGATATTTATCATCTATTGTCAATGTTTTAGCTTTCATTCCCATGGGACTGGTACTAAACAGTGCTCATGAGAATGACAGTGGTATCAAAATAAAAAATTACCAATCTTTTAGTGAAAAGGAAAATAACATAGTGAATCAAATGAAGTAAAATAAAATAAATAAATAAACATGCTGGAGAAAAATGCAGGCCCTGTGGTGTGCAACACTGCCAAAATTGAGCATGTATAACTTCAAACTTGAATAACGTAGAAGGTTTTCATTTCAAACTAAAATTAGGGGTGGGAGGAATAAATAGTACGTAATATAAACTAAGTAAGGGTGAAGCTAATGCCATCTAAATCAATAATAATAATAATAATAATAATAATAATAACAGAAGCTAGAAACAGCACACATAGTGAGAAAAGTGATGGACTCCCAAGGAGGCAGGATGCAACCCGGAACCCCACACTATAAAAACCACCCAGTCGAATAAGGATGACTGTGATACACCAAAAAATGAGCAAATATCACTTACTAATCCTTTTATTTTTGTAATGTCTCATATGTACGTATATGGGCATTTTCTGTGGAGGCCTGTTATATAAGTCATATTCCACTTACTTACTTTACTTTATCTTCCCACCACTGGCCAGTGGCATAAGGCTGATACAGTTCCTCTTCATCTGTGTCTATCCCGAGCCATTTCCCTTGCTTCCTCTAGGTTATGGATTTCATCGTCAAGATCCCTGACAATTATGTCTATCCACCTCGTTCTTGGTCTACCCAGCGGTCTTCTTCCTTTTTGTACTACTTTCAGTCATCTCCTGGGGTCTCTATTCCCATCCATCCTCTCAACATGTCCAAACCATTTCAGCCTGATACTGACTGAGCAGGGGCATTGTCCAACACCAGCAGACATTTCATAGGGAGGTGCTTCTCTTCCAAGAATTTCTTCACTGTCGGGCTGAAACACAGATTTACCCAATCGGTGAACAAAAGCCTTGTTACCCAGGCTTTCGCATTAGCCCTCCACATCACTGGAAGCTTCTCCTTAAGCACTTTGTGGGCCTTGAAGGCTCGAGGAGTCTCCGAATGATACACATGTAGGGGCTTCACCTTGCAATCCCCACTTGCATTCGAACAAAGTGCGAGCGTAAGCCTGACTTTCATAGGCTTATGCCCAGGTAGCTTCTTCTCTTCCTCAGTGATGTACGTCCGACGAGGCATTTTTTTCCAAAAAAGGCCAGTCTCATCACAGTTGAAGACTTGCTGAGAACTGTAGCCTTCGCTAATCGTCATCTTGTCGAACGTCTTAATAAAGGCTTCGGCCGCTTTCGTGTCCAAGCTGGCAGCCTCCCCATGCCGCACCACCGAATGGATGCCAGTCCGTTTCCGGAATTTTTCAAACCACCCACGAGAAGCCTTGAAGTCTGGGGTTGGCATCGATGTCCCTTCTCCTCCGTCGTCTTCGGCCTGGGCAATCAAATTGCCGAAAATAGCACTGGCCTTGTGGCAGATTGCCGTCTCGGTTATCGTATTGCCAGCGATTTCTTTGTCTTTTATCCATACAAGAAGCAGCCTCCCCAGCTCATCGTGCACGTGGCTCCTCTTGTTGGACAAAATAGTCACGCCCTTGGAAGGTGTAGCTGCTTTCATGGCATCCCTCGCTTAAGTATGGTGCCTATTGTCGACGGATTTCGGCCGTTTTCCTTAGCGATCACACTCAACCGCATACCAGCCTCATACTTCTTGATAATCTCCATCTTTGTCTCCCTAGAAAGCATCCTCTTCTTTCTGTGAACTTCAGCAACTTACTTGGGACCCATGACTATACGTACATAATTAAGTTATTAAAGTTCTCACACAACATGTAAAGTACAAAGTGAAATCACTAACACGAACTTACATTAACAAACGAAATCGTATACGAATGAATGAATTCCGCATGCTTACAATAACGATGCTGCTACTGAGTGGCCAAAGAACCCCTTTATGTAGAGCATGATGGGGTAGATGCTGACCAATAGGAGAGCAGGATCTAACAGCGGTGACTAGCAGCAGGAACCAATGGGAGAGCCGGAGGATGTTGGCGAGTCTACTCAGTTGGCGGCGCGCAAGTTTTAAAATTGTTCTTAGTGGTCCGGGCGAATCTTGGGACTTTACAGCAACAACCTTTCGTAACCTGAATTATTTTCGTATGCAGAGGCAAAAAAATCTTCGCATTTGCTTTCGTAACTTGAATTTTTCGTAAGTTGGGACTTTCGCATGTCGAGGTTCCACTGTACTTCAAGTTTGTTATTACTGTATTGTAGATTATAGTATACAGTTATATTAGATATGAAATCTAATTTTTGTCTGCTCCTATGAAAATACAAACCAATCTGGAATCATTGAAAACTGACAAAGAAGACAAATGGATAAGAGGGAATATCCTTCACAAGCTATTGAATGATTGATTTATTAAAGATTATCAGGCGTCACAACTGCTAATGGTTATTGACGCTACTACAATAGAATATACAAAGCATATGTATGCATATCCAAACGATCAAATGCATTCCTATGCACATAAATACATACACATGACAAAATTATTAACTTAAAATAAAAAAACATTAAAAACTCATTTAAATAAAATAAAATAAAATTCACAAAAGAAAATCCCCATGATAAATAAAAAAAAATTAAAAATTGTAAAACCTATAAACTTACAAAATAGTAAAAATTAAATTTTATTTAAAATACCAATGGCATTAACAAAATTAAACAGGGCGCTTTCAGTAAAGTCTGCCCCTAAAATCTTGGTAAGGGAAAAACCATCTTCAGTTCCCCTGTAACATGGAGGAAAGTACCTCTCTCTCTCTCTCATCTGAAAGACTGGGGCACTCAACTATCAGGTGCCTGACTGTCACTGGTACCAAGCAGTCGTCACAATACGGCTGATGATCCCCACTCATCAGAAAGCCATGTGTCATTTTTGTATGACCTATTATAAGCGACAGAGTATTACTTCCCTTTGCCTACTCATGAGAATACTTCCAGAGAAAGTGGTTGTAGCTATTTCTTTCATCTTTTGGTTTTCCAGCTCCATGCAAATTTCAGGAATCAAGGAATGCTGATTTAATGACTGGATACATAAAATTTGTAGGGAGTGCACACCATATGTTACTTTGGTTGACAGCTGTTTTGGCAAGTGAGTCTGCTACTTCGTTTCCTGCCACACCGACATGTGCAGGGGATCAACAGAAAGATACTTTCCTACCACTAATCTTAAGCAACTAAAGCCACACTAAAATTTCAATAACGATAGGATGGTGTGAATTAAAATGACCAATAGCTTGCAAGACTCTCAGTGAATCGCAACATAAAACAAACTGTTCTCCAGAATGACAAGCAATCTCTTCAAGGCCAGTTAGGATTGCATAACACTCTGCTGTAAAAATGGATGCCTGATCTGGTAGCCTTCCACTCTTATTAAAATTGGGAAATACAACTCCATGGCCAATGCCTGTGTCAGACTTGGATCCATCTGTAAAAACTATGAGTGAACCATCATGGTCCGCTAAATGTTCTAAAAAGGAGATGCGCAGAATCTCAGCACTCATTTCTTCCTTGCTACCAGTGAAGAACCTGCAGTGCTCCACAGAAGGAAGCTTCCAAAGGGGCACAACAGAATACTTGAACGGCCAGACTTTGACCTTTGGAATGGAGTAATCCTCTAAAATTTTTAAAACTGTATTGAAAAGGTTTTGGATAATGCAGATTATGTTCATAAAGGCTAAAATATTTATTATTAAAAACTGCTTGGCAAGTTAACGAGTCAGGAATCCTCTGGATTCTATGCCAGTATCGAACAAGTGATATCTGACGACATGAATCCAGAGGCAGTTCCCCTGAATCTACCAAAAGGCTTGGGATTGGAGATGATTTAAAGGCACCACTTGCAATCCTAATTCCTGCATTATGTACCGAATCTAATATATTTAGTTTTGATTTCGAGGCTGAAGAGTATACCTCACAACCATATGCTAATTTTGATGCCACTATGGCTTTGTAGAGGATCATTAGGTGATTCCTATCTGCTCCCCAAGATGTATGGGAAAGCACTGTTAAAACATTCAGAGCTTGCATACACATGACTTTCAGATCTTTTAGGTGAGGTACCCAAGCCATTCTTTTGTCGAACAGTAATCCCAAAAAAACGTGTCTCTTCCTTACATGATATCCTCTGATCATGTACGTAGAGGTCAGGATCAGGGTGTATACCTTTAATGTGGCAGAAATGTACAGCAACAGTTTTCGATGCAGAGAACTTAAAACCCCTTTTTTCTGCCCATTCCACAATTTTGTTAATAGCCAGCTGCATTTTTCTCTCAGCCACTGCTATTCGTGAGGCTGCAAACGATAAAGAGAGGTCATCAACAAAGGAAGGAAAAAAAACATTATATCTTTAGGAATCACAGAGGCAATGCCGTTAATGCAAACACTTACTTAAGGTTCTTTACAGCATGCCTTTTGGCCCCTAGCTGCAATCCCTTTCATTCCTATTACTGTACCTCCTTTCATATTCTCTTTCTTCCATGTTATGTTTCACCCTCTCCTAACAATTGATTTATAGTGCAACAGCGAGGTTTTCCTCCTATTACACCTTTCAAACCTTTTACTGTCAATTTCTGTTTCAGCACTGACCTTGTAGGTCCCAATGCTTGCCTTTGGCCTCAGTTCTATATTAAATTAAATAAACAATTCAATTCAACCTCTCTTCCCTGAATAAGTTTGTGTTACAGACTACAACTCAAGATAAAGATTGCATTATCCATGCTGGAATCCATCAGAGAGGACGACTTCATGTTTTTGATAGATCTGAAAAATATGTAATTTGAAGTAACCATTCATCAGAGCTTTAAATACCTACACTTTCTCTGCAGTGGAACCATCCACCAGTTCATGCTGTTATGCTTCAGATTGGGGACAGCTCAGATTCAGCAGCAAAGACAGCCTACCAGTAACTCTTAAGTGAGCAAGCTCAGGGATATTAAGTGGCTCAGTTCCTGTGCCAACAGGAACAACCAGCCCAGCTTTAGCAGGTGGTACTGGGATGTCTGTCATCTCTAACGAAGCTTCAGTGGCAACTGAAGCAGTCCTGGAGTGCCTTTTGGGATCCTGGGATCATCATCCCGACTTATTCCTCTTAATTGAGAGGTCAAGGACTTCACCTGGTGGACAGACAACCGTCTCAGAAATGTATTTGTGGCAAGACATATTGAGGAGAGGGTGGGATGCACCTGAGAGGGTTTGTTTCAGGAGTGTGGCCGTAGGATTTACCTCATATGCACAGAAACATGCTGGTGTTGATGGGCAACAACACAACCATGTGGTGGCCTTCATTAACAAATGTGGAAAGGGCCAGTGTCTTTGGACCCTCTCAGTAAGCACCGAATATGCAAATGTGGGCCCAAGCTGTTAAGTTGACTGCAAGGTACATTCTGGGCAGGCACAATGTTACTGCCGATTAGCTGTTATCCGAGTTAGGTTGTGGGGAAGGAGCGCTCTCTTCATCCTCAAATTACTAAGACATTAATAAAGTAATGGGGTCTCATATTCAGTTTTCTGTTCTCCAGTTCTGGTTCCATAGGCAGTGATGGAAGATCTTTTTCACCACTCTTGTAACAACCTGAACATACAATCATTCCCTCTGATCAGACTTCTAAACAAGGTGATAAACTTATTTATCACCTAAGGTCTTTAGAAGACTAGTGGCTCCTCATTTGCAAGCTGAATGGTGTCCCAATATGCTGTCTCTACTGGTCTAGGCACTGAAAGAACTACTCCTTGGCCCTCCCACCTGTGTCAACCACACATTCACAGGTACCATCAGATGATTTGCTCCTTGCACCCTCACACTTGGGGGTTATCCAGCATCTCCAGAGGTTTTTCTTGCAGGGCTGCTGCAAGGAAGATGTCAGAGTCCTTTTGCTGTTCATCAGAGTAAGTATCCAAGGGAAGTAGGCTGGCATAAGGCCAGCTTAATAAAAAAAACAACTTAGACCATTTGTAATTGCTGTTATAAACAGGGTATCTCTAGAAGAGGTACCCTTTTACATCTATTCAGTAAATTGCAGGCTTCCTTGTTCAACCTTGGCTGAGACAAGTTCTATTCAGTCTCTTTAGTAATGGGAATTACCAGTCCACTATGGCAGATTTGCCTTGCTAGTGAAAAGTTACTAGTCTTTCCTCAGGAACTCAAGCACTCTCAAATGCTATTTTCCCTGTTTCTATGGAGCCTTACCAGTGCCTTTCAAGCCTGTCTCAAATTAAAGACAAAAGACCTTAAATTTTAGTAGACTTACCTTGGGCCTTGGCAAAAAGGAGGGAGTTACATGGCCTGACATAGTATAACTTAGCACTCTGAATAGTGAGATCTCTTGCTCTCTTTCATTCGTTCCCAAGTCTATGGCAAAAATTTAGGATCTGTCTATTTCTGACGAGATTCTATTTTCTCAATTCCTTCTCTCTGGGACTTTATTGGTGATCTGAATGAGATGCTGCTTTGCCCAGTACACACTGTTGAGTACTATCTGAAAAAAAACCCACTCCCAGAGACCTGAGTGCAGAAGGCTTTTCATTAACACAAGTAAGTGCATGAAGGATGTCTACAAACTTCCCTTCTTTCTGACTTTACAAAGATATCAGATGGGTTTGAATCTCCTCTAAGGAAGAGGGCAACCTCCCTGCTTGAAAGCTTATGAAGTCAGGGTGTCTGTTCATCAGTAGATCAAAACTTCCCATTTACCTTTGCTGAGACAATCTCCTTTCAAGCTGCAGTAAAGGGCTGTTGCTCAGCCTATCACAGGTTTTCAAGCTGAAGGGGCTCCACCAATCTACTCTGGTGGAGTTGTCTATGCTTATGAGAAGTTTTGAATAATCTGCTCTCCTCAGGAACTTAAGTACCCCTGAGAGGCACTTGTTCCTGTTTCTATAGGGAGTACCTTCAACCCTGTCTCAAGCTGAAGGCAGAAACCTCTACTTCATTTAGCTTTGGCAACGATTGAGGATCTGTCTGTTTTAGACCAGAGGTTTTGCTTTCTCAATTCCTTCCCTTAGACTTCATTAATGGTGATCTCAATGAGATAATGCTTTGCCCAGTACATGCTGTTAGGTACTTTTTAACCCTTAAACGCCGAAGCGGTAAAAAAAAAAATGTCTCCCATGTGCCGGAGGTGTTTCAGAGTGAGCGCGGAAGCGGAAAAAATATTTTTTTCAAAAAATCGCAGCGCGCTTAGTTTTCAAGATTAAGAGTTCATTTTTGGCTCCTTTTTTTGTCACTGCCGGAAGTTTAGTATGCAACCATCAGAAATGAAAAAAATTATCATTATCATATATAAATAATGCAATATATGATAGCGTAAAAACGAAATTTCATATATAATTGTATTCAAATCGCACTGTGCGCAAAACGGTTTAAGGTAAAAAGTTACTTTTTTTTGTTGTAATGTACACTAAATTGCGATCATTTTGGTATATAACACATTGTAAATCAATCAAAGCAACACAAAGAAAATATTATCACAAAATAATGCATGAATTCGTAACGCGCGGACGTAAACAAATATTTTTTTCAAAAATTCACCATAATTCTAAATATTGTCCTAGAGACTTCCAATTACTTTCAAAATGAAGAAAAATGATTGAATATTACTATACTGTAAGAGTATTAGCTTACAATTGCAGTTTTCGACCATATCTGACGAGTTAAAGTTGACCGAATGTTGAATTTTTTTATATATATATTTTTTATATGCAATTATTTCGGAAATAAGAAAAGCTACAACCTTCAAATATTTTTCGTTTTATTCTACATGAAATTGCGCACATTTTCATATATAAAACTCTATGAAATGCCTAATATGAAACGGAGCAAATATTCCGAGAATGGTACGTACGTATTTCGGAGATTTGTGGCGGAGAATCCGCGCGCGGAGGGAAGGAAAGATTTTTTCTTAAATTCACCATAAATCTAAATATTTTGCTAGACTTCGAATTTGTTTCAAGATGAAGATAAATGACTGAATATTACTAGACTGTAAGAGTTTTAGCTTACAATTGCGTTTTTCGACCATTTCGTAGAGTGAAAGTTGACCGAACGTGGTTTTTTTTGTCTATTTATCTTGTGATTTATATGCAATATTTGAAAATGAGAAAAGCTACAACTTCAACTTATTTTTAGTTGTATTCTACATGGAATTGCGCACATTTTCATATATAAAACTTTATGTAACGGCTAATTTAAAATGGTGCAAACATTACCACAATCGCACGTATGATTTTTTCGGAAGAGTTACCGCGCGGACGTAAAGAAAATGTTATTTTTTTCATAAATTCACCATAAATCGAAATATTGTGCTAGAGACGTCCAATTTGTTGCAAAATTAAGGTAAATGCTTGAATATTACTAGAATATAAGCGTTTTAGCTTACAATTGCGTTTTTCGACCATTTCGGTAGAGTCAAAGTTGACCGAAGGTTGAAATTTTGGCAATTATCGTTATTTATATGAAAATATCTCAAAACTGATAAAAGCTACAATCATGAGTATTTTATGGTTGTATTCTATATAAAAATGCGCACATTTTCATATATAATACTTCATGTAACGGCTAATTTACAATGGTACCAAAATTATGTCAAAGTGAAGAAATAATTTCCGAGATGTGTCACAGATACTTTTTAGTGCGGCAAAAAAGAAATTCGCGCTTGCGCGCCTGCGTATCAATTGTAAACAAAACAACACCTTGATCCGTGAACTCCCAGCATCCCCCAAGGCGCGTGATTCAAGAGTTTTCGGCTGGTAGGCCTAAAAGTATTTTTCCGCGAATTTTTAAAAAAACTTTTGTATGTCGACGTAAAATACGTCCAGTCGGCGTTTAAGGGTTAAACAGAATGTGGAAAAGCTCAAGATCTGTCTTTCAGACAAGAGGTTCTACAATTTCTCAATTCCTTACCTTGAAACTTGGTTGGTTGTGATCTAGATGATACTGCTTTACCTCTTTCCTGCTTGAGAACTTACAAGTCAGGCATGGGTTTGTCCAACACTTTTCATAAGAACATTTAAGTTTCTCAGGCAATGAGGGCAATGTATCCAACTTTGTCAGACTACCTTTACCTTCTTCTACCTGAAGGATGTCACCCACAAGTCCTCCTTAGACACAACCTTAGGACCTGTGATTCATGCCCAACAAGTTGTGTTGGCAACCACATTCTGTTTCGGACAAGAACAGTATCTCATCCAAGTACTAAGAACCTATTGTGAGTCTACAGGAGCGATAAAGTTCCCTTATATCAATTCCCCTCTTTAAGCAGCATCTAGCCCAAAGTACAAGCTGTAGGTGGACAACATACAGCTGAGTACACTGGGGACATCTTGTCCTAGTCCTTGTGACTAGCTGGTGTGGCCCATGTCCACTTTTATAAAGTGGTGATGGAGGACATGGTAGAGTTTGATCCAGATTCCCTCACTTGGTAAGTCTCTTACAGATGTCATAGTTCATTCTCCTACAATTTGCCCTCATACTTACAAAAGTACATACCTTCTTGTACTGCATGGATCATGACGTCCCCTGATTGCAAAGTAAAAGGAGCATGGCAATTCTGTGACTGTTCTCAATTCCAATCAATTATGGAAATTGGCTTCCTTCCTAAGAAGTAAGTCTCCTACATAAAAGGCAATAGTTTGCACAGGCAGTCACTGGTTATCGGCAGGGGTCCCCTTCTCTGCAGGGTGCTGATAAGCAAAAACTGCCATTAACCAACTTTTGGCAATTTTAGGCTCCAAGTTTTGGTTAATGGTGCCACTGTTAGGTATGTTATGGCACCAAAATTCTATTATCAGCACCTTATGACGCTGATAACCGAAAACTGGCTCATTATGACACCATAAATTGCCATTGCCATTTTTTTTTTTTTTTTTTTTTTTTTTTTGCTAGACAAGAGCCTTATATAAAACTGGATCGCCATTACCAGAGTCCCCCAATAACCAGGGAATGCGTATTTCCATAGAAACAAATAAATATAATAAGTTATTTGTATTTTTCATATGTATACTGTGTTGGTGTGTAACCACCACACTATATACTTATCCAATTATAGATTATACCTGTATTCACTAAACAGGATACGAAATTCACAAGGTGTGAAATCGTACCACAACCTTAAACCACAGTGTGCAAATCAATTCAGGGGTGAAAATAAACACTTGAGAAAAATAACTTAAATTTAATACATAACTTTTAGGCAGAAATCACACCTGAACCTCTATAATACAAAAATATATGAATAACAAGCACACTTAAATAGTCACTAAAAACAAATCCCAAATACTCAACTAATAACGGACCGAACACATTCAAACATAAAAAGGAGGGGGCCTCCAGAAAGGAGGATAAAGACAAAAAGACAGAATAACCTAACAAATACACGCTAATATTCCTAATAACTCTCTGTATGTTTTAAAGTTCTCCAGTTTCAAGGCAAGGTACGACTCCACGTCTGGAGGGACAAATCAAGGTGATTATCAGCGCTGAATCCAGAAATGTTAAACAGGTGGCTGGCAAGTATCAAAACTGTCCACTGAATACGACAGCAGAGAAACATTTGCGAGAGCTTATCAAATGTAAATAATTTACCTTGGGACAGAGAGGTCCCTTGGCTTTATAAACTGAACCAAAGGCGTTAAGGATAAATCCTGAAGCTGCAGACTGGGAGATCCAAAAAGTAAGTAGGGGTGAATAATCTCCAGTCCAAGTACATATGCAGAGGCCAATAATCAGTACCAACGGACAATCCAAACAGCGCCCAAGCTAAGGTCCAGGAAACAACTGGCTCATATCACCACCGAAGACTTTCATCTCCCCACTGGTCAGCAAGAGCCGGGGGGTTTGGCGGGGGAGAAGGCCACTCCCAGAGAAATCCCCAATATGGAATTTGAAAAGGAGGATTAGTAAAAAACATACAACAAGCCAAAACACCGGAGAGGAGAAAACTAGCAATTACCATTCTTTACTAATTAACAGTGAAAAAAAAATCTAATACATTATCAAAAATAATTAATACATCATTCACCTATCATTAACTGGCAACAAGATGACACCTCCTCTCCAAAGAATTTTTTTTTTCAAAAAAAAAAAATTAAATAACATTCTAAATAACGCAAAAATATGAAATAATCATATGCTGAAACAAATACAATCAAACAACATAAATACAAGGTTTCATTCATAGCTGAAAAAACCAAAATTCCCATTAAGAAAATTGCACTTATAAAACATGACAAAAAAAAAATAAATGGGGGTTGGGGTGGCAAAGAAACAAGGATACAGCTACAATTAAGGCACCCAAATTATCAAAATATCATTAATATACACCAGAGGATTTACTACACTGAAACCTCACAAACCAACTCAAAAAAAAAAAAAATTCCAAAGAACTACAAGGCTCTCACATGAGTACATACTTTAGAGCTACACTGTTTTAAACCGGATTCCACATATCTGTTCATAGGTCATAACTATTTTACACACTCAAAGTTGTTTCACTTTGTTTCTCATCGCTCATTATAACAATGTTCAGCGAACAATAGTCCTGTCTAGAAACACCATGACAACACACTAGATCACTATAAAAGCGTCCTACCGAATACATATACCAAAACTGGACAACACAGAGAAAACCAACACAGTTTTTCCCCTGTGCAATCTCAACACTCAAAAATTTCGTGAAGCGTAGTTATGCCTGAAATAAAGAGTGCATGGATAAGTAGCTGTCAGCTAACAATGTAAACTCTCCGATTAGTACCCTAACCAAATTAATCACCCCACCGTATTGCACATATGCCAATGATCAGTAAATACATACCACCATCCTTGTATACCACCATCTCAGTAACAACTTTACGATATTAAACTTATCGTGTCCTATAACATCATTCCATAACGCATTTTAAAAGCATCACCAACCTTCATTAAAATAAACATTGCCACAAAATATGAACACCGAGTAGCACCTTTTACCTTCACCTGTGGTCGTAATATTTAATCAATTTCTTTTAATTTTAGCTTCTGCCTTTACTCAACTCCTGTGAAGGAAAATTCTGATTAATACATATTCGTTATACAATCAACTACTCTTTGCAATAAAAAAAAACCTAAGCACCTACTTCAACAGCACACATACAGTAATTAGAACGATACAGATACTACCTTAATATCCGCATAGCCCCTCCACAAGAATTTCTACTCAACGCTCGCGAGAAAGAACATCGGCAAACAATGTTAACTTTTCCAGGGATATGTAAAATTCCAAATTCCACTCCTGAAGCAGGAGACTCCACCGCATCAAACGTTTGATTTTTATTCTTGTACTGCTGATGAAGGTCATGGGGATTATGGTCCGTCATAATCTTTATAGGAGTTCCTGTGGAAGAGAGATAAACCTGGAAATGATTAATGGCTAGCACTACAGCAAGAGTCTCCTTCTCCACAGTAGAATATTTACGTTGGGCAGAGGACAATTTTTTTGAAAAGAATGCGACAGGGTGGGAAATTCCCCTGTTCGTCATTCTGCAATAACACTGCCCCTACTCAAACGTCACTTGCAATCCGTGCGCGAGAGAAAAAGGAAGGTCAAAAATCAGGAGCTCTCAAGACAGGATAATTAAGAAGTACCCTTTCAAATTATCAAAAGCCCTTTGCGCTTCGTCAGTCCAGACAAAAATTACCTTCTTTCTTAGGAGATTCGTTAAAGGGTCGGCGATGTCAGAAAAATTCTTAACGAACCTCCTGTATACCCAACTAATCCAAGGAATTTTCTGACATCTCTCCGACACCTAGGAATTAACATTTTTTCAATACAATCAACGTTAGCTTGTTTTGGAGCAACCTTACCATCACCAATTTCATGACCTAAATATACGACCTTTGCTTTTGCAAATTCACTTTTCTTAAATTAATCACCAAACCAGCTTTCTTCAATATTTCAAACAAGGCCTTAATACGCTTTAAATGTGTTTTCCCAATCATCACTATAAATAACAATGTCATCAATATAAACGACGCACCCTTCCAAACCGTACACCAACGTATTCATCAACCTTTGAAAAGTAGCGGCTGCATTTTTCATACCAAACGGCATACACGACATTGAAACAACCCTTGAGGTGTTACGAAGGCTGACAAGGCCCTTGCTCGTTTCGACAAAGGAACTTGCCAATACCCTTTTAATAAATCAAAATTTACTATATATTTAGATTTACCCATCCGATCAATGCAATCTTCAATACGAGGTAATGGATAACAATCAGATTTAGTCAACTCATTAATCCTTCTGTAGTCAATACTAACCTAAAATCTCCATCGGGTTTCTTTCTTTTCCAATACAACAGGAGATGACAAGGACTTTGACTATGCTCAATTAGACCGTGTTTTAACATATAATCAACCTCCTTAGCAAACAACTTCACTCTTGAAAGGATTTAACCTGTAAGGAGATTGTTTCACAGGCGTGGCATTACCTACGTCCACGTCATGCTCAAGGACTGATGTCCTTCCTGGGACGGACTCTGAAAAACAATTGTTTATAATCACACACCAACTTCTTCAGAGAACCTACGTTTCATCAATACAAATGAGAAACTGAACTACCAAAATTTTTGTTTCTAAAGAAGACATATTACCTGATGGCCAGTTACCATCATTACCATATTTATTCTCATTACGTTCTTCCTCTGAAAAGGAATAAAGGTTATTACATGTAATAATCTCTCCAATTGTTGCCACAGGAATACCTTTCTCCCGTTCCATATATGCCTTCAACTATTTATATGACAAAGCTGAAAAGGTTTTCCTTCTCTCAGGAGTCTCTACTAAATAATTAACATCAATAATTTTTTTCAAAATTTTCCAAGGACCTGAAAATGAAGCTTTTAATGGATTACCAGGAAAAGGTAACACACCAACACCTTGTCGCCTTCAGCGAAGTACGAGTCTTGGTTTGCTGTCAAAAAAGTACTTCATTCTTGTTGACTACACAACATATTTTCACGAGCAAATTCCCAAGCCTCATCATTTTATCACCCAAATTAGTCATGTAATCCAACAAATTAATATCAGGAATGTCACCTTCCCATGACTCTCTTACGACATCAAGAGGACCACGAACACAATGTCCGAAAAACCAAATTGAAAGGAGACAAACCTAATGATGACTTGGAGCCGACGAAAAGCAAACAAGAGATATGGTAATTCTTTATCCCACTCAGAACCGTGACTTAAACTATATTTCCTAATCATCGATTTCATGGTTTGATGAAACCTCTCCAGAGCACCCTGACTTTCAGGATGATAAGGAGATGAAGTCACATGTTTATACTAACTCTGCCCTTTTCTCTTTAAAATACTTGCTGACGAAATTAGTACCACAGTCTGATTGAATTATCTTAGGCATCCCAAACCTGGTGAAGAAATCAATTAATACCTCTACAATCTTAACACTTTTTATGGTACGTAGTGGTATTGCCTCAGGATATCGAGACATTTTATCCATAATAGTAAAATATATTCATTACCACTACGTGTCTTGGGCAATGGTCCAACAACATCAATAATTACCTCTTTAAAAGGTTCAGAAACAAGGGGGATAGGACATAGAGGTGCTTTTGGTATAGACTGATTGGGCTTACCCACCTTCTGACAAACGTCACAACAACTATTGACAAACTTTTTTACGTCTGCCTTCAACTTGGGCCAATAATAATTCATAAGCAACTTCCCCGAAGTCTTATGAATGCCAAAATGACCAGCCAAACCACTGTCATGTGCTAATGATATTAACTCATTCCGTAAACAAAAGTAAACAAAGGTACCATTATCTCAAAATTTCATGATCAATATTATCAGCCTCCATAGGCCTACTCAACCTATATAAAATATTATTAATTATCTTAAATCTTGGAACAGTTACATCAGACACCTCACCTGACTCAATGGGGAGATCCCGAAAATCCTTTTTCTGAGCTTTAATAAGCTCTTCAGTAGTCCAATTCAATTTGTCCTTCCAAAATCCAATATCCTCCCTACAACTAACGCTATCACTACGTTCTAAACTACTCAAATCTACATCTGTTGCTGCTCTGCAGCGTCAACAACACTAGCTCTAGAACGAGTAACTACAGCAATTTCATTATTTAATCAAAATTGGATTATGTTATTTTTATAAGCCACATCATTTCCTACCACTACATCCACGTCCTTAACAGGAAAACTTATTCACAATGGCCAATTTCAATATTCCTGAAAAGGAAGGACATTTTAAATGGAAATTACCGATCGGATAGGACTCGACCGAATCGGGAAAACCAGACAACAACACAAACTCTTCATAATCATGGACAAAAACAAATCGCTAGGTAATGCTTCTCGTAAAATCAACGATGAGCGGCACCAGTGTCTCGCAAAATACGAACCTCTTTAACTTTGGATGAATTCACAGACGAGACACTACCATGGACCAAATACCTGTTTAAAGCAATTGGATAGTCATTGTTCAGCCGTTCTCGTTTTGGCGGGATCGCTCTCTCTCTTTTCAATGCCATAACTGGTCTTACCATTAGCTTGCAGGGGACTTCTTGAAGGCAAAACATGACTTTTTACATGGCCCTTTTATTACAAAAGAAGCATGTCATGCCTCTCAACTTTTCAGGATTATAAACATTATACCCCTGTTACCACTATTAGGAGAAAAGCGATTATTATTGGGAGAAAAGCGATTATTATTGGGAGAAAATTGATTATTATTCATTATTCTGCCTCCTGGGTTGACTCCTATTAACAAAATTAGGCCTACCACAAGCATTATTATTATTATTATTATTATTACCGCTCCGGCCCGTTCTAATCCAGCCAGACTTCGCGTGATTAATCACCCCTAACTCATTTTTATGTGACAAATAATATTCGTCACTTGAACAATGGCAACCTCCTGTAACGTCTCTATTTTCAAGTCCTCTAAATGTACTTTAGTTTATCTGGTACACACCGCTTAAATTCTTCTACTAACAATAACTCCTTCAACTTGTCATAATCATCACTTCTTTGGATTTGAACCAGTCCTCTGCATACTGTTTTTTCCCCCCCTAGCAAAACTCTACAAATGTTTGTTCATTGCCTTTTTTGTAAATTTCTAAACCGCTGGCGATAAGCCTCCGGCACCAGTTTCATAAGCCTTTAAAAAAACTATATGGCTTTCACATTTTCATAGTCCGAGGATAAAGATTCGTCCAAGGTCACATAAACTCTCTGGGCCCTACCTACTAACTTGCTTTGGATAAGGGTGGTCCAATATTCCCGTGGCCATTGCAACCTAGCAGCTATCCTTTCAAAGGATACAAAAAACTCAGCGACATTACATTCCTGAAAAGTAGGCACAAATTTTAAAGCCTGTACCAAATTTATAACAGGCGTTACAGATCTACTGGGAGAAAGAGGAGAAGGGGGTTCCAAACCCTTCATAGCAATTTCATGCTGTCTTTCCTTTTCTCTCTCCTCCGCCTTAAACTTTTCCATATTAAATTCCAACATTTTCAATTCAATTTGTTTGTTCAACACTTCTGCAGTTAGCTCCTGCTTAACCTCCTGATCACCATCTGGTTTTACATTTTTGACACACTCATAAATTTGTAACAATAATAATCCTTTCTTTACAGAGGCATCAAATTCTATCTCTAAATGTAGAGCCACCTGCTCCAACTCAGGCCTTTTAATTTCTCTGCGAGCCTTGCTTGCCACCCCTCTCCACTCAAAAGTTCAATTATATTAGCCACCTCCATTATGACCAAAAATCACAAAAAGGAATACTTTCAAAAAAACCTAACTCACGAAGAGGTGTAAAAATGTTGCCCAAAACAAAACCCCTAAAATTAATTTTGCACACAAGTGAATACACACAGGCACGAAAAATCCTGTCAAACGGTCGCCAGTTTGTGATGGCGTGTTAACCACCACACTATATACTTATCCAATTATAGATTATACCTGTATTCACTAAACAGGATACGAAATTCACAAGGTGTGAAATCGTACCACAACCTTAAACCACAGTGTGCAAAATCAATTCAGGGGTGTGAAAATAAACATTGAGAAAAATAACTAAATTTAATACATAACTTTTAGGCAGAAATCACACCTGAACCTCTATAATACAAAAATATAGAATAACAAGCACACTTAAATAGTCACTAAACAATCCCAAATACTCAACTAATAACAGAAACCAACACATTCAAACATAAAAAGGAGGGGGTCCAGAAAGGAGGAGAAAGACAAAAAGACAGAATAACCTAACAAATACACGCTAATATTCCTAATAACTTCTCTGTATGTTTTAAAGTTCTCCAGTTTCAAGGCAAGGTACGACTCCACGTCTGGAGGACGAATCAAGGTGATTATCAGCGCTGAATCCAGAAATGTTAACAGGTGGCTGGCAAGTATCAAACTGTCCACTGAATACGACAGCAGAGAAACATTTGCTGAGAGCTTATCAAATGTAAATAATTTACCTTGGGACAGAGAGGTCCCCTTGGCTTTATAACTGAACCAAAGGCGTTAAGGATAAATCCTGAAGCTGCAGACTGGGAGATCCAAAAAGTAAGTAGGGGGTGAATAATCCTCCAGTCCAAGTACATATGCAGAGGACAATAATCAGTACCAACGGACAATCCAAACAGCGCCCAGCTAAGGTCCAGGAAACAACTGGCTCATATCACCACCGAAGACTTTCATCTCCCCACTGGTCAGCAAGAGCCGGGGGGTTTGGCGGGGGAGAAGGCCACTCCCAGAGAAATCACCAAATATGGAATTTGAAAAGGAGGATTAGTAAAAACATACAACAAGCCAAACACCGGAGAGGAGAAAACTAGCAATTACCATTCTTTACTAATTAACAGTGAAAAAAAATCTAATACATTATCAAAAATAATTAATACATCATTCACCTATCATTAACTGGCAACAAGATGACACTGGCAACAAGATGACAATACAAATCAAACCCTTTCATATACTTTAATCCCACATCAACTGCCCCACTTAGTCCCATAGGCTGAAGGAAAAAATAGTGTGTTGGTTGACAAGAAAGGGATCCTACCCAAATCTCACCCCCGTCTCCATCAATTAACTATCATGCTACCATGTTTTCAACTGCAGTTAATGTCATGCTGAAGGATACGCTAATATAAAAGGCTCTGGTTTGTATAGTACCTATGAAAAATACAAATTACTTTCAAATTTGTTACCTCACAATTCATTTAAACTTTATCAAGAGACAGCCTGGTAGGAGAGAGAGAGAGAGAGAGAGAGAGAGGAGTAGAGAGAGGAGAGAGGAGAGAGAGACGAGAGAGAGAGAGAGAGAGAGAGAGAGAAGTGAGAGAGAGAGAAAACAAAAAAAAAAAAAAAAAAAAAAAGTTCAAACATGATTCTTATAGTGTTTGAAATGTCAGATTTGTAATAATTACCAATGTAAATAATTTGCTCAACGAAGTGCGGAACGCCGAAAGTCTGTCTTCAGCTATTTCCTTAAGGATGGGAGTTGAGGTAGCATCATCTGATGATCTAGACTGCCAGACTACAGTGCTCCTAACAGATGCTGGTGTTGGTGATGTTGGGCCTCCTTCATCAGCACTCTCAATGCCATATGGATCATATCCTAAGGACAAAATGAAATAATTAGCTCTTACAAGCTGCTTTGAAGCATTTCTTTTACTGACACAAAAGTTTAAGGTTTTATTTATCACATTAAAGCTCCTTGAAAATTTTATACTTGGGTTCAAACGCAATCGAGTAAATTTCTTTGATTTTCCAAGAAAATTAACATTTGTTGATTATAATGGTATTGACATTCATACAAAAAATGGTCCACTATTGAGTGTTATTTAATATTTTGCATGGTAATAAGGATAAGTCCACAAGTTCTGAATGCATATGTAGTCGAAAAAGTTGAGGGATTTCTTTACTGTGTTAACAGTCATTCAATCATGATATGCAAATACACGCACTTTACTAACCTTCTTCACCAGGCTTCTTTTTCGGTTTCTTCTTCACCCTCTGTCTCTGTGGCACTTCCATCATCATCCCTACGCCTTTTCTTTTTTTTCCGATAACCTGAGCAAATACTTCATAAATCAATAAATAAAAAAAATTTCATGATGACTAAGTAAAAATTAACATTATACAAAACATTGAGAATATATACAAGGAAAAAGTAAATTATGATAAATGTTGTCAGCTCAATATTCATTTACTATGCACCTGGCACTGAAATGGCAAGCGTTGTACTTTATTTTTAAAATGTCATAAGCTACAACCTATCAGTGAATGTAGTTGAGAGAAATTACCTGATTTTTTGTCCCATTAATAAAAGCAATGGTATTAGATCTGATTTTTTTAAATGAATACACCCTGTATTTTGGAAAACAGAAGAAAATTGATGTGGTGGTTATGGCATTGATTTTTGGCTTCTCCCAAATAGATAATAGGAGGAAACTTTTTTGTCAAACTTGTACTTGAACCATGTGTATGGAATGGGTCCAATTCTATAGCTGCTGAGATACAGTGAATGCAAATGGTTCAAAAAAACAAACAGTGGCTGATTTTAGATAGATTAACATAACACCTGACACTATTTCTAGGATTTTAGTGGAAACAAGGACAAAGGATTCTGGTATCACTGGTGTTGGCAGATTTGGAGATTTCATCAATCTAATACTACAGGAAAGGTTGTGCAAGTTACCAACCTTTTTTTTATGAAATTGCATAGTATGTCCTACAGCCTAACTGTTGAGCCATAGTTGTGTTGGGTACAGGTACCATAACAGTAAGTAGTTGTCTATGAATGGTCTAAACCCGGGGTTCTCAAAGTGGTTGATATCAATCCCCAGGGGTCAATAGGACCATCCAAGGGGTCGATGAATAACGAAAGTGTCGGAGAATTAAGTTACATAATTCGTACATCTAAAGTTCCAAACATATTTTCTTACTAGTTGTTACTTCTTTTTTCATCATACTGAATGTCAAGTACTAAACTAATACTACTCTAATTGATTCTGACATTGGTTTTTTGTTTTTATATATTAAAATGCTAGTCTAGGGGGGGGGGTCGATAGAAAATTGAAAACTTCATAAGGGGGGCCTAGGAGTTAAAAAAGTTTGAGAACCCCTGGTCTAAACAATAACATCCATAATGTGAGCATGCTATATCTTGGTAAAATTTCTCAGCATTCATGGAGACTGCCTACAAAGATTCTTTTTGGGTAATTTACTGTAATGGCACTCTATAAGGGTCAAGATGACAAAAATGTCTTAATTTCTTACCAAGTCTTGCATTCATGGAATTTTCCATTAAAAGTGTGCTTTGTTCATTTGTGCCCAGGGATAGAACGTTCCATCCAATTCACTTATAACTCTACAGTCTTTGTGCCCTTTAACTGTTAAGACCTTAGGTTTGTTAGTTATGAAAAATACAAATTAGTTACCAATTTGTCATTTGTCATATACGCAAACAAAACCTTTGGTCTAACATTAGGATAGACTTACTTATTGGAGGGAGGTAAGTTTGTAACTGACTGGGAGTTTGCCACCTAAATCCATTTCCGAATAATAGGAGAATTCTAAGAGAATGGACTAAAACCTTTGAACCAAAGATATAAAGAGATCTACAGGCGGTCCCCAGCTTATGACGGTTCCGGCTTACGACGTTCCGAGGTAACGACGCTTTTTTCTTAAATATTCAATGGAAAATCCGTCCTGGGTTACGACGCTTGTTCCGAGGTTACGACGCTGACGCTTCCGACGCTGACGCTTCCGACGCTCCGAGTTAACGGACGCTTTTAAAAAACGCATGTATGATAAAAATCCTTTATAGTTTAGCACAGTATATAATAAAATATGTTTTTGGTTACATTACAACAAAAATTTTGAGGTATGATGATTTGACACTTTTTTTTCGTATGTTTTAAATTTTTTTAGTGACGCGCATATGCGGAAAATAGTGTTTGCGGGCGAATGAATACACTAGCTTGGGATGCGCAGTTTAAAACACCAAAAGTCTCCCAAAAGCGCAAATAATGAAAAATCATTGCTTGTTTCCAGTACATAATAAAAAAACTAAGTTTCTGGTTAGATTACAACGCAAATTCCAAGGTTACGACGTTTTGAAAAAATAATGCTTTTTAACGATACCTCATACGCAGAACTAGTTTTTGAGCGGAGGCGCCTTAAATTAAACTTAACGCTATTAAACTGTATGGTAAATTGACCGAACAACGACCTCGGACGGTCAAGGACGCTAAGCGTAAACAATACCAAAAGACGCCACTTCAATCGCGTGTCTGCCTGAAGTTCAGTCGGTGTGTGCTAAGACGTTGCTGATTTTCCTTGCCATTTTCGCAAATTTACAATGGCTCCTAAACACCAAAGTACTTCCTCCGATGATAGTTCATCCAAGAAGAGGAAGGT
Organism: Macrobrachium nipponense; assembly: GCF_015104395.2. Lineage (NCBI taxonomy): Eukaryota > Metazoa > Arthropoda > Malacostraca > Decapoda > Palaemonidae > Macrobrachium > Macrobrachium nipponense. The sequence continues at coordinate 8,661,060 of NC_061100.1, forward strand.
CATCACGATGGAGGTAAAATATGACGTGGTTGAAGCGTTCGGAGAAGGAGAAAACTAACACCGAAAATGGCCGTTCTTTAGGCTTGAGCAGGACCACGGTGGTAACCATTGTGAAGGACAAGGAACGTATTCGAAGCACGTTAAGGATGCTGCACCGATGAAGTTCAACGGTGATAAACGAGAAGCAACGTAGCCAGAGCATTGTTGAAATGGAGAAATTGCTCATGATCTGGCTGGAGGACCAGAACCAGCGACGTGTTTCCGGTGAGCTTAAGTGTGATCAGGAGAAGGCTAGAGCGCTGCATGAGGCAGTAGTGAAAAAAGTTGTTTGGCGAAGGCAGTGCTGGTGGTGAATTTTCCGCGAGTAGAGGTTGGTTTAACTGTTTTAAGGCTCGTGCAAATTTGCATAATGTGAAGCTGCAAGATGAAGCTGCTAGTGCTGATAGCGAAGCAGCAGGTAGTTTCCTGGTGGTTTGGCCGAGGATAATTAAGGATGGTGGCTTACACGGCTGACCAAGTCTTTAATGTGGATGAGACTGATTCTTTTTGGAAAAGAATGCCAAATCGAACGTACCTTTCCAAGGAGGAGAAGTCAGCACCTGACCATAAAGCTGGAAAGGAGCGACTGACTTTGCTGTTTGGGGCCAATACAAGTGGCGATTGAAACTGAAGCCCTTGCTGGTGTATTGGCCGAGAATCCCAGGGCATTCAAGGGCATTTTCAAGAGTCAACTCCCTGTGATTTGGAAATCAAATAAGAAGGCTTGGGTTACCTTGATGGTCTTCGAAGATTGGTTCAATGACCATTTCGTGCCAGCAGTGGAAACGGTATTTGACTTCGAAGGGTCTGCCTTTTAAGGCCCTCTTAGTCCTGGACAATGCCCCTGGTCACCCTTCAAATTTGAGCGACATGCACCCTAAGTGAAGGTGGGTGTACCTCCCACCCAATACCACATCGCTGATACAGCCAATGGACCAGGGAGTAATAGCTAATTTCAAGGCTTACTACCTTAGAAGGACCATACGTTTTGCTTTGAGGGCCATAGAAGCTAAACAAGAGTTGACACTGAAGCAATTCTGGAAGGGCTACAACATTGCTGATGCAGTGAAAATATGCAAGTGCTTGGGACGAGGTGAAGACGACACTTTAAATGGGGCCTGGAAGAAACTGTGTCCACAGTTTGTGCACAGTTTTGAAGGCTTTGACCAGGCAGAAGACGTCGAGACTGTGACGAGGAGATCGTAGGGCTAAGCAGAGGCTGAAACTAGATCTTGAACCTGATTATGTAACAGAGCTGCTGGCTTCCATGGTGGACGAGGAATTGTCTGCAGAGGACTTACTTGAACTTGAACAACAATGATTGAGGAAGAGGCGGCGGCACCAGAGCCAAAACCCAGGTCATTAACTGTGAAAGGCGCTTTTGTCAGAGGGGTTTTACTCACCCTCGGATAAGAGCCTTGGCTTCTTTTGAGGGCAGAAGACCCTAACGTTGCCAGGTTTGACAAAATAAAACGTGGAATGGTTTTAGACTTAGTAACCTTTCTACAAGGAGACCTGAAGGAGAAGCAGACGAAGAGAAGTGTGCAGTCCAGGCTTGACACTTTTCACAAGTCTCCAGTACCACCACCTCCCACCCTTTCCTAGTCCTGGTAGGGAATTCGAACTGTTTTACTAATTTATGTGTTTACATAGTGTACATATAAAATGTGTTAATTTTTTTAATGTAACAACTAAATGTAAGAGTAAATTGTAACTTCATTGATGTTCATCATTGTAATTTTATTGCAGAAGTGGTGACAGTTCCAGATCCCCTGGTGTGGGACAGTTTCCAGATCTCCTGTACTACCTGTGACAGTTCCAGATCCCCCTAGTACCTGGACCCTCTGTAGCAGCCCGTCCACCTGTACGTGTACAATCAGGTAAGCAATTTCATTTTTCTCATTTTCATGTTGGAAATTGTTTACACCCATTACATACATACGTACACTAACTTACATAGTGGTACAATGTGTTAGATGTTGCATAACCTTATAATTTTTTTTTTTTCATTTCGACCCCTTTGATAGTGACAGCGACCCAGATGACCTGAGCCTTTCCATGGTTTTGATGCCTCGCCCTATTCATCAGTAAGGAATCCTTAACAAATTTGTATAAAATGTTTTATAAATTGCTAATAGAAATTTTATTAAAAGTGTACATATGCTACAGTTACATCCACCTTATATTTATGTACCCTATCATTCTTTCCAGATCTAGATGTTCCCTCATCAGTTGATACGAGTAGTATCACCTCTCCAGAGCCCAAATCAGTTGATACGAGTAGTATCACCTCTCCCATTCCTTCAGGTAAAAGAATTCTTAATTTTTTATATTGTACATACGTATTACACACTACATATGTCACACAGTAATAACATGTGCAGTAGTTACAGTAGTAACTCTATCATTTTATATATATCATTCCAGACTCCCAAGCACCTGCCCATCCCACTCCATAGCCCAGCCACCACTCATCTACCATATGCCCATCCCAGTAAGCAAGCCAACCACTAGAATTTGGTAAGGACATTTTTTTTTATTAATGTTTTATTATTACATATGTAATAACCATGTTATGTATGTAACATACATACTATAATCATATGTATTACATATCATTCCAGACTGGCATGCACCTGTGACTTACATAAACCAGACCTCTACATAGCCTACATGTCTTCATTTTGCTGAAGGTAAGGAATTCTCAGTTGTGTTTAATGTTTGCATACGTACAATAAATTTTGTACACCTAAGTGGTTACATACTGTCCTTTAATATTAATTCTTCATTCCAGACTGCCCATTTGTACACTAATTTTGTTACTTTTTCCTTCCAGAACCAACATTTTTCACACAACTCCAGGTTGTTACTAACAAATTACAAGTGTCATCAAGGGATAACTACAAGTAGAAGCACCATTTTTGGATGGAAAAAACCCTTCAGGAAAGTATACGTATCAAATGTAACATGTAGTGTAACAAAGTATGAACAGTAAGGTCAGTAGTATTACATACGTACATAACTTTTTTTTACAGGAATTTCCAACCAAGTTTGATTATGTACATACATGTTATAAACCACTGTACGTATGGTTACTGTATGTAACTTACTAAACATACATACATGACTTAACTTTGATACTTTTTTGGTACATTCCAGAAAACCAGGACCCCCTCCATGATGCAGGCTATGGGGCCACATAAAACTTTGTCCAGGGTTACTACTACATAACATAGCACGACAACAGTAAACTACTACAGTACTAAAGGTAAGGAATTATACATAGTAGTAATTAACATACATTAAGTAAGTTTTATACTAAAAAGTGACCAAGATCTCTCACATGGGATAAGTGATTCAAGGTCCCTCATGGAATTACGTACTGTACACTCCCTGCTGAACAGGGGTGTAGACCAATCATTTACAACATGCATACCAGTTGATATTAAACCACTGTATGGTGCATATTACTGTATGTAACTTACTATGCATAGAGTACTTACTGACAAAATTATTTTTTGTACATTCCAGAACCCCCTGAATGATGTAGGCTATGGGGCCACATAAGACTTTGTGCATCCAGGGTTACATAGAACGACAAATTTAAACTAAAAGTAAGGAATTAATTCACATACATTAACTAAGTTTTATAGTACATGTTATATATGTGATATTAAACCACTGTATGGTGCATATTACTGTATGTAACTTACTCTGCCAATAGAGTAACTTAAAACTGACATAAATATTTTTGTACATTTTCTAGAACCCCTGAATGATGTAGGCTATGGGGCCCACACAAGACTTTGTGCATCCAGGGTACATAGAACGACAAATTTAAACTAAAAGTAAGGAATTAATTCACATACATTAACTTTTTTTACTTTTGATATAACTCAAAAGTAAGGAATTATAAACTAAAGTAAGGAATTAATTAACATACATTAACTTTTACTCTTGATATCTATAATTTACATATTGCATTCAGGACTTTTAGTATTTTGTACTAATTGTGTTATACTTTTACCTTCCAGAGCCACCAGACTGGGATTTTAGTGTACTCCAGGATGTACTACCAAGATTACATAGTGTATAGTGTACTATAGTGTATAATCTAACCTAAGGATTAAGTGTATTAGTGTATATTAAAGTCAACTAAGGACTTGGTAATACTTCAAGATTGTGCTTTATAGTGTCACAAGAGTATAATAAAGAATATATACCTTCAACAACCATCCTTTGGCATTGAAATAACCACACTACACATCATGCAATACTTGCATGTCACACAGGTAAGGTCTCTTTAAGTTTTTATTAGTTTAAGGCATATTTCCAAGTGTTGTTCCGGCTTACGACGATTTTCGGCTTACGACGCGCCTCAAGAACGGAACCCCCGTCATAACCCGGGGACTGCCTGTATTGGTTTCCCTCACTGGGTGCTGGTATCATGCCATGGTTTATAAACTTTGGGGAAATAGGGGACCCCCTATTCTCATAAACCACTCTGGTCCCTTGTGTCTGGATCTACCATCACCCCTCCCTCCCAACTACCGAGAGGGGTGTGTTGCTACTGGAAAGTATACTATACTCTAACATAACTTTACAGTATGGCCTAACACCTCACCTGCATCTAGTCCGTTCCAGCTCATGATGGAACTCTCCTTCATACTGCCCGTAGGTAAAGGAGTAGAAAGAAAGTAGTAAAGACAAAAAGACCAGTCATCCCATTCATTCTACTTTCACACTTTCATCTTAGACTAGACACAAACTGACCCGCCAGGGGTACTGGATGAGCTATACCATTTGCTGGGCTTTCACCACTGGACCCAAGGAAAAGTTATCCAAGGATCTATCGGCAACATCTTTTAAATAAGAGGAAGTGAAAGTCGTTTGGCGTTTCCAAACACCAGCTTTCAAAATTCTCTCGACAGACATATTCTTCTTGAATGCCAAAGAAGCACTCAAGCCCTTAATGTCATGAGCCCTAGCCTTCTCCTGGCTATCTGACTCCTTGCCTTCTGTCATGTAGGCATTCCTGATCGTTTCTCTTAGCCTAAACGATATTGTATTCCTGGACACTTCCTTTTTGTTCCGTCCTGTACTTACGAACAACCTCCTGCACCCCGCCCTGAGGTGCCTTGTCCTCCTTAAGTACTCTATGTTACCCTGACGGGACACAGAAGCACCTCATCTTTGTCATTATCTACAAAATCAGCCAGAGAAGGTATGGAAAAAAAAAAAAAAAGTCAAACCGTCCACTACTGATGGGTTTTGAGTCTTGGCCACGAATTCTGGCACAAACTTGAATTCCATTGACTTCCAACTTCTCGAGTGCTTTACCATAGAAGACAGGCCATGTAGCTCCCCTACCCTTTAGGTTGAAGCTAGGGCCAATAAGAAGACTGTCTTCAGGGTCAGGCTCCTATCTGTGGACTGCCTTAGTGGTTCGTAGGGGGGTTTTGTCAGACTACTCAGTACCATGGTCAAATCCCAATCTGGGGCTTTCAGTTCCTTTGGTAAACATGACTGCTCAAAGCTTTTCATCAACATGGCCAACTCCCATGAAGATGAAATGTCCACACCTTTCATGCGTAAGACCGAGGCTAGAGCCGCCCTGTACCCCTTCACCACAGACACAGACATATGCCTTTCTGTCCTGAGATATATCAGAGTGTCTGCTAATTGCTGAATAGTGGTACTGAGTGGAGAAAAGTTCCCTCTACGACACCAATCACAGTATGCTGACCATTTCCCTTGGTATACTGCTGCCGATGACTTTCTGATATTTCCTGCCATGTGCACTGCTGCTTTTTGCGAAAATCCTCTCGCTCGCAAGAGATACTCGACAGTCTCCACCCGTGAAGTGATAGGGACTTCACCAACCGGTGGTACCTCTCCACATGAGGCTGACATAGCAGGTTGTTCCATGGTGGTACTTCTCTTGGTACGTCTATCAGAAGTTCCAAGAGGTCCGGAAACCATTTCGCCTTTGGCCATAATGGAACTACCAGAGTCATTCTGAGGTTCTGAGACCGCATTACCCTGTTCAGAACCTGACGGATTAGACAAAAAGGAGGAAATGCGTAGACGTCCAGATTGTCCCAAGGGTGTTGTAGAGCGCCTTCTGCTACTGCCTCTACGTCCGGGACTACTGAACAATACACTCCCAGCTTCTTGTTGTACCTGGTTGCAAATGATCGGCCTTTCCCACAACCTGAGCATTCCGTCCACAACTTGTTGGTGCAAGGACCACTCCATTCCCAGGATCTGATCCCTTCTGCTCAACTTGTCGGCCACTACGTTTCTTTTTCCCGGAATATATCTGGCCCTGATGTCTACTACATTCTCTACAGCCCACTGATGAAGTTGAACTGTCATCATACACTAGATTATTATTATAAAGTTAAGATTTACCAGCCCAATGAGTCTAATCAGACTCTTACAGTGCTGGCCCGAAATCATTCGGGACGAAATTATTTAAAAATTTACGCTCATAAAATGTTATGTCTACAACATGGAATAGTATGGAATGAAGTTAATGAATTATAATAAATTAATGATAAATGAGGGGATCGTTCAGTGATATATGAGGTTGGAATTAAAAATATGAATTGAACTTATAAAAGACTGAAATAGATAAAAATGACAAAAGTCATCTATTTAAAAGGGTATATGTTAAATCTTATTAATCAAATTAGTCTTTTTTTAAAATATTAATACTCTATATAAAGAAAAATGATCTGATTCCAGAATAGGTATTCCCTTATAATGATTTATTGCCTAAATATAAATTTCTTTCTCTATTAAAACTTAGGCATTCACATAAAATATGTTTGACTGTTAAAATTGTATTGCACACATTGCAATGAGGGATGTTCCCTTGTGGAGTTATCATTAACCCTTTCGCTGCGAAGAACGACTATAGTCGCCACAGATGCCTGCACCTTCGCTGCGGAGAACGACTTTACTCCAAGTCACGTGATAAACTTTTTGCTAAGCGTCTCTTTCAGACGACATATTTGGCTTCTAGATACTGCCATCTGTTGCCGAATTTATGAACTATTCGTGGCCCGGTCGCTCGTTCAATCTTCTCTCAAGTCAGTCATTGACTTTGGTACGTTTTTATTTTCTTACACTTATTCATCATGAAATCATGATATATATCCATATTTCACGATAGCAGCATATATATTTTGCTATATAAATCAATATTATTCATGGATTTATCGTCTAACTATAACGCATATCCAAAGTTCCCTTTCCACCGAAAGTGAACGCTTGTTTACATTACGATCTGAAGGGTTACCATGACAATTACGTGACAGATAATGGTGTTTCCAGATACTAATATACTTATTTACTTAAGTAAATGAATAATATTCAAATGACAAGCACATTTAGAATAAAGAAGCTTTGTTTTTGTAAGCCAGAGGATTTGTTTACATATGTCAGCTGTCTTGTAGGCTAGCTGCTTTGGCTGGCTATCGGACCCTTCTTTGTTTTTACGATACGAGGTCAAATTTGTAGATAAATTCTTGTTTTTCATTAGAATAAACCTTACATTTAGTAATAAAATTAAATATGATATTGTTATGATACAATAAAGTTTGTTCATACTTACCTGGCAGATATATATAGCTGTATTTTCTGAAATCCGACAGAATTTTAAAAACTTCCGACACACGCAGTGGTCGGCCAGGTGGTTAGTACCCATTCCCGCCGCTGGGAGGCGGGTATCAGGAACCATTCCCATTTTCTATTCATAATTTTTATTTCCACTGTCCCCTGAGGGGAGGTGGGGGGGTACTTGATTATATATATCTGCCAGGTAAGTATGAACAACTTTATTGTATCATAACAATATCATTTTGTTTCATGAAACTTACCTGTCAGATATATATATTATATAGCTGAATCCCACCGTTTGAGGTGGGTGGGGGAAGGGACAGAATAGAAGGATTTTGGGAAACAAATGCATGCAGATGATTTACATCTTGGTTCCACCTGTTAGCATAGCTGGCTTCGTGGTTACTGCCATGTAAGTCTGCTTGTGCTACTAGAGTTGCCAGCGAGGTAGAGACCTATATAGCTGGTGCACTCCAGATGATCTGTCAACAGGGGCGAGACCACGACGTGACTAGAACCATATTGACATACCATGAGGGCTAAGAAGTAAAAATAAATATATATATATATATATATCACCAACCTGACCAACCTAGCCAAAGTTAAGGTGTTTTAACTAAGGCTTAAGAGTTAAGAAGTCGCCGTTGTCGGCGACTCAACAAACTAAATTAAGAGCTCTTCCTAAACCATTTCTACAGGATTAGGATGAGTGGTAACTTCTTGCCCCCAAGATTTGGTGTCTGCCAAAACACGTATGGCCACTATGCGAGCAGCAGATCTCATATGCCATTCTTCACATCCTCGGCAGGGCTGGTGTGCAAGTGAACACAGAGTTGCTTCGCTAAAACATGGTACTCAGGATGTTGCTGAGTGCCATTCTCTGTTGAAATGCTTCCGAGGCCGCGCCCTCAACCTCGTTGAGCATTCAGATAAAAAGATTTCAAATCTTTGTGCAAACAAAAATGAAGGAGCATTTGAACGAACTCCTTAACACTAAACCCACAGGGTGTTCTTGAAAAATGGGACAAGTCTGGTCTTTCGGAACACTGCAGATTGCCCGAATGACTTCGACTTTCTTGAGTCTTATGTAGATAAAACTTGAGAGACCCGACAGGGCACAGGATGGCACTAATTTGTGCCATCCTTGCTTCCAAGCTCCTGGCACGAGGAAAAAACGGGTTTCCATTCTTAGGCCACAACGGAAGGTTTAGAGAGCACACCGCCTTGTGTTCTCTAAAGCCAAAACTTGTGACGATGGCTTAAAATCTCACTATCCCTCTTTGTCGTATCTAGGGTGGTTAGAAGAAGGCCTTCCTGATCACATGCAAGAAGTTAACAGGTAGGAGAGGTTCGAATGCTTTGACATCAAGAACTTCAGACTACGTCTAAGTTCCAATATTGAAAGCTTCGATCTGGACATGCACAGTCAGTCCGTCTGTACTAAAGTCAGGTGACCGAACCAGTTGACAGTCAGACGAATCAAGGACAGTAAAGGCTGTACCCTGACGACCATAAGGCACTATTCTTCGCTGAAGGATGAGTGCCTGGACTGCCTGGGCGATTCAATCTAAGCAAACTTGGGGGGTGTATCAACGCAACCCAACGTCGTCAGCGAATCAACTCCTGAGCAACTCCTGACTCGAGCTTCTGGTGCCAGGAGAAGGAGCGAGGAGCAAAAAGGCAATTCAGTCCCGAAGGAAGAATGCCTGACAGTCCAACCTGGTCTCATGTTACACGATCATCGGGGGTGTATAAACGCAACCGACTTCGTCAACAAGAAACTCAGGGCTACTATATGTCGCCTGATCTCGCACGAGTGTCTGACTCCGAGAAAACAGGTGAGACAAAAAGTAGATGGTGAGCGAGTTTCGAGATTCCACAGAACTCAAAGATCGTGAAGGGCTTTGTTGTTTGACAGAAGCAAATCTCTGAGCCCAAAGGCCGTCAACAACATATTTGCGTATTCTTTAATAGTTGTGACTGCCAGCTTATCCCATTCTTCAGACGGAAAGGGAAGACGGTAATCTTATTCCGGGTGTAACATCTCGATAGTCTGAACGTAGTCAGACTCAGAGCGGAGAGGTTATAGGTACCTTTCGAGTTAGAGTAGACCGACTCTTTCGGAAAAGGTCCTTGGAAAGTGAACTAGGAAAGGACGTGACCTCTGTGAATCCAGGATCCTGAAGGCCAACATGGGGCGATCAGCGTCATTGTCGCTCCGTGACATCATAAATCCTCTTATTACATTTCCTAAGCGATTGAAAAAGGGGAAAAGAGACTAAACATCCATCCCCGTTCAATATCATAGGATGGCGTTTAATGGTACCTATCCCGGATCGAGAATAAGGGAGCAGAGAAGAAGAAGCCTCTTCGTCCTCAACATATCAAAGAGAAGAATGAAAGGGCGTCCCTAAAGTCTCCACAACTCTCAACTTACTTCTAAAGAAAGATTCCACTCGGAAGGCAATAGTTGCTGCCGTCGATCGAGACGATTCGTACGGACTTTTGCAATCCTGTAACGAACCTCTAGAGGATCGTTACATTCTACGCCTGTTGTATAGCTCTTTCTCGTAAACTCTAACAGGGACGAGAGAAGGTATTCTTAAGATATGAGAGAGCTGTGGAATATCAGTTGATCTGGACCACGGTTCCAAAAACTCGTTTAGAGGACTGGAGGGACGACCGAATTGCTTCTACTTCTTTCAGATTAAGATCCAGGACATCTGAAACCCTATCCAAGATTGTCCGGCACCTTCTTTCTATCACCTCAGGTGATAGACGCACTGACAGATGTTCAGAATCATTCCTAGATCTTGAATAATATTTCAGTTTCCCGGTAGGAAAAAACTGTGGAGGTCTGAATTGCAGTCTATTCAGGGAAACAAACTTCTTCAGGAAGGAAATGGTCCCCAGCAAGCTCATCCATTCCCTCCCCGAGTATGCTTACTTCCCTAATAAGGCTGCGCTTTGCCTAAGAGAGAGCGATATAAAAGTGCAATGTTGCGGTAGACACGTAGTTCTATACCGTGCGGTAACGAGCACTGAAAGGATTAAGAGATATCTCTGTTGAACATAGTAAGGCAAAACGAATGCAATGTTTATTCATTCACGTAAGAAATCCCCTAAATCTTAGGCTAAAGTCCGTGATTGTAGGACAGAGATACAGTTAGTCAGTCAATCCCGCAGGAGAGACGTAACCGCCAGCACAGAGATAAGGTTAGTCAGTCAATCCCGCAGGAGAGAGAGACGTAACCTACCGCTCATGACAGCGCACAAGCTGGTACTGGCTCGGTTGGACTGGAGGACAGACACAGCAACAGCTAACGAACGTCGTCTCTTAACTTTATGTCTGGGTTGCCAGGCTACCCTATTCTACGAAGAAATAGGTCCGTTATTTTTTTAGCAGAAAGAGACTCTCAAGCTGGTATATTTAAGCAAAACAGAAAACGCTAAATATATAGATGCGTCATGACGTGTAGGACGTCGAGCTTTTACATAACCCGTAACTGCCTTATCACAAAGTCTTGACTGCGGTAGAGCAAACGAGATCTTCCCTTGAGCTTTCCTTAACTCCATCCACCTATACGAAAAGCAATATTAATTGACAGAGACCTCTTGAATTCACGAAACCCGATGTCTTGCTGGGTTTTGAAGAAGAAGTTGTCTGTTCACTTTAAGCTTCCTCCGAAGCACTGCCTACTTCACATTCTTTGCAGGTGAGGTAGAAGGTATCACCGAAGGTAGAGGTAAAAATTCTTTAGGCCCAAATCTGAAACAAGAGCTTGAAGAGTTCAACAGAAACGTTCAGCCAGGCGACACACACCTGGCGCGCGCTGGTCACGCTCGGCGTCCATGGGGCGCGCTCGGCGTCCACTGGCGCGCGCTCGGCGTCCACCGGCGCGCGCTCGGCGTCCACTGGCGCGCGCCTGGCGTCCATCCGAGCGTCCCGTCCAAGTCGAGAGGGAACGCCTTCTTATTCTCACAGTAATAAAGCTCGGATGTCCGCTCTCAAAAGCATCCTGCTACTATGACTTCTTTTACGTATTTCTCGGTGGAAAGACGGACACGTGTTCAGGCGACGTTCGCCTTCTTACTTCTCACTGAAACGCATAACGAGAGAGAGAGAGAGAGAGAGGACGTGAAGCGTCCTCTTCTATAAAGCTTCTATTTAGAGGGCGTGAGTCCTTCCGAAAGCTCCAACCCCTGCACGGGGAGGACGCTTCGGAGGACGAGAAGCAATCCTTCAGGATTCGTGCACGCGCATGCACTTTGGCAGTCTGGGGAGTTTCATCAGATACTGCCGAAGGCACGCCAGATCGGTGAGGGTTCCTTGTAACCCTCCTTCAGCTTTCGACATGCTCTCTCCCCGGGTCCTGGGAGTCAAGCAGAGGTCCCGGCCTAGAGGCAAAACGAGGCCGATCTGGCGCACCCTCCACTACACAAGGGGTATCACTGCACTTCTGCACTTCACTTTTGCTCTCTAAAGCAAGCACTTTCTATTCTAAGTTACGAATCGAAAGAGTATTAGAGAAAGGGCAATTCCTCTACAGACACTGTTTTAGGGCCCGAAGGCAACACTACAGGGTTAGGAGTAACAATTACAGAAGTAGCACTCTTCACAGCAATGAAGGAGAGCGAGCACCTCTCGCAGACATATTCATAGCCCGTAGGCCATACTACAGGGTTAGGCAAAATAAAGTCTACAGGAAGGTTAGCAGGTTCACTACCCTGACTTTTGTTACTGATTAATTGCGTACATACGAATCATACGTCTTCCTTACGGAATAGTCAAAGTCTCACACTCCTACATGACATATCTCAACAAAGAAGCAAGACTCATACCCCTCGTGCATACCAAGTGCGGATCTACCGAAGCTTTCGGTA
>NC_061100.1:8674108-8751608 GCF_015104395.2 Macrobrachium nipponense
TATATATGTGTGTGTGTGTGTGTGTGTTTCAAATTGGAAAACAAGCAAATACACCAACAATATGTCAAAATAAAAAAAACAATGTGCCAAATCGAAATTTTGGATGCCAATCTGGTTTGAAAAGTGCCACATACATATACAATATATGTGGATTTGTGTGTGATACTTCTCAAACATAATTGGTATCCAAAATTTTGATTTGGCATTTTTTTTTTGTTTTTTTTTTTTTTTTTTACTTAGCATATTTTTGGCACATTTTCTTATGTTTGCCAAATTAAAATTATGTTAAACCTACTCATTTGAAACATTCCAAGACACTATGAAGAGAAATATACTTTTTGCTTTTATTGTAGACCTTTTGAAATAGGAAAGAATTAAAAAAAAACTATGGCATTACAGAGAGAAAAAACTTTACCAACACAGGATGAATGAAAAGTAAGCAAGGGAACATTTTTAAAGACAAATCCCGCCTACACTACTACTACACTCGCTGGGTGTTCAACTTCAAAACTGTAAAGAACAAAGGTACAGCAACGCAAACATCATCACTCTCGAAAGTGCAATGCTACTGATCTGTTCTACGAGCACAAAACCATAAAGATCTCCAAGAAGAATAGCTTCCCGCGTAATAGTTATATAGATCTACCGATACCTAACATAAACAAAAGAGGAATACAACAAGCAAGGAGGAGCCGTTTCAAAGACACACAACCGCCTACTACTACTACTACACTCACGTGGACTGGCTGAGGTCAAATTTAAAACTATGAAATAGTCTTGTCTCTGAAGAGCACTACTGCTGACCATTTCTGCAAGCGCAAAATCATCACCAAGAAGATTAAACGTGCTTTGGAAGACAATTGTGAGTAGCAAGTGTTTGCATATTAGGTTCATGTGTTTAGCCATGTGGGTTAGGCTATCTGAGGAACAAGTACCTATGAATAAGCTAAATTCTTTAAAGAGTAGGACAACCTCGGAATGGTAGCTACTAAGTTGTGTTATTAGAGCGGGGTCCAGACTCCAGATGCCCCTAAAGCCAGGTCAGGGCACGGAACCCTAAATCGATATTGGATAGGCAAGTTCCGGATAGGTCATGAGTGGCATTCTAGGAAAACTTAGGGTTAGTTCCTGGATCCTAAGTTTTACTCATTAGGTATTCAGTTTAACTTTGTTACTTAAAACTGTTTACAGGTATTCTCCTACTTATGGAAAAATCATATCTCAAATATACCCTAGCCTACACTAGGGTAATTGGCACCATCACTACATATAGGGTAGCCTAGCCTACACTACTTTATACATAGGTATACAGCATAATAATTATTAGTTTTCAGCATATTTTCTAGTTCAATGTAGGCTAGGGTAAAAAACCACATGTACAGGGGTGGACCATGTATGATCAATGTGTACAACCCCAAGAAAAGTACATTATAATGCGTCCTGACACCTGAGTAGAGGTCTTTAGCTCTGTTTCTCACCAACAAGAAGTCGCGTCTGATGCCCATCTCCGATGTCAGGACGCGTTATAATGTACTTTTTTGGGGGGTTGTACACATTGATCGTACATGGTCCGCCCCTGTACCATGCGGTTTTATACCCTATATGTGCTTGTGAAAATTCAGTACGAAGAAATTTGACTAAAATTAAAGTGTTGGCCTAGTGAGACATACGAATACAGTAGCGTAGCCTACAGTATTCTCTATATTACACATACGGTATAGTAATTTATTAATTGATATAAGCCAATTCTGGAGGTTCAGTGCATTCTGACTATGATATATTAGTAGGAAAAAAAATTGGACACCAAAACGAGAATCAGTCAGACATTAGTACAATGAGTGATGTCAGGCTGCTGATGGCTGCATATAATTATAAAATAAGTTCTACATCACTTCACTGTATCCAATAATATTGTAGGTATTCTTGTATTATTGCATTATAAAATACTAACATATAGGTAGTGGTCAATGTTTTGATTTAGAAATCAGTTGGTGGCCCATACAAGTTTATTTCGCCATATTTAACTCAATTATGAGCAAATTTTTCTAGCTTCTAGTTAGCATAAATGAATATCCAGATACTTTACTTATATGAGACAAGGTCATTTTTCGTTAGACAACGTGTTTAAGTTGAAATATGACTTGAATACATTTGTTGTGAACTAAATTATTTTTTTCATGAAAAGATTGCATCAGGGGCATGGTTTTTTTGTGTAAAAAAAAATTACAGGATTCTGTTCACTATTTTACTTGGTTTCAGCGTAATACAAGCTTTGCGTTATCTTTTATTGGTCTAAAAAACTGTAAATGTTGTTCTTTCAAGCCCAATAGTTTTGATAAATGAATTTTCTCTCATTTTATCTACGATGTGTTCGATAGCACAATTTATCTAAGGTTGTGTTTGATGGCACAAGTTTACAGGAGTTTTATCCTTGTTGCTATTGCATGATAGTCATTAGCAGTATATTTCCTTGCTGAGCTTTGATCTATAGCAAATAAACTTTCTGCATAAAAATATCATTCCTATGCTACATATCATCATTTATAACATGACTACGGTAATTGCTTACTATCATTCGGTTGTTCATGACTATACATTTACACAATTATAACGTTAAAACAATACCTTCATCATTCTCTTTTGTTGTTTTCAGACTCTTTAACTAGAAGACAGGATAAATTTAGGCTATTGTAATTTGGTCTCTCTCGCTCCTGAGTGTACTCTGCTGCCTGCGTTTCATTGCGAGTGAAATTTTAAAATATTTTCAAAAATTGTTTGTATCAGTATTAATTGTTAACCCCATCGTAAAATCGGATTATCGTAAGACAAATTATTGTAACTTGAACACTACCTGTATTTTAATTCATGTCTATTGTCCTTTTCTGCAACAATAGTAACCCCCCAAAATTAAAGATGTTTCCAAATTAGATATAACACAATATTTCTACTTTAATTTTAACCCAACCCCCTTTCATTTCTTTTTCTTAATATAACTGAGGCAGGGCAATGCTACTTAGCTTTGACATCCATCGCTTCCAGGTATAAGAACATTCTTAATTTTGTGGGCTATCCTTATGTATTCCCCCAGTTTTCTGCTAGGGGATTTCCGTGTCTATATTTATGTCCTGATCTGTTTTTTTAATTGATTTACACATGAATAAATGTTCGGTGATGTCCTCCTCCTCTGTATATATCCCAGACCTCGTCCTGAAATTTACCCAGGAAGCTAGCCTTTAAGTTCAACATATTCAGTCTGGCTTTCATTATGATACATGCTTCCTTTGTTTCCAGTTCCCTTATGTTTTTTGTTTTCCTCGCAGTTTATCTGTGAACCTCAGCTTCTTTATTTCTTTCCTCTTTTGTTTGAAAGTCTCTTAGATATCTTGATTAATTCTTATCTTTATTTCCTTATTCAGTGCTTTTTTGGCATACCTCATTCCATTAATTTCTATTATTATATTTGGTACATGTGTTCACCAAGCTTTTTGTCCGACATTGTCCATAAGGGGCTCTTAATTGCTCTTCTACTATTTCTTTGATTGATCTTTGTTTTGAAAAACCTGCACATATACTGCTCATCCTGATCTCTGCTTGCTCTTTTATTCTGGTTCATAGTCAACTTGTCTCATTTCTTGGTACCTTTTTTGCATATCTCATTCCGTTAATTTCTATAATATATTTGGTACATGTATTTACCAAGCTATTTGTCCAAAATTGTCCATAAAGGGCTCTTGATTGCTCTCTGCTATTTCTTTGATTGATTTTTTTTTTTTTTTTTTTTTTTTTTTTTTTTTTTTTTAAACCTGCACATATACTGCTCATCCTCATCTCTGCTTGCTCTTTTATTCTGGCTCATAGTCAACGTGTCTTATTTCTTGGTACCTTGCCTTTCCATTTATTATAGCCCTATTTTGGCTTCTGATTCTGTGACTGTATTTACAGTTTTCTACCATATTTGCAGTGCCCTCTTTGAAACGCATACATTCTCATCTTTGGTCTACTTAATTTTGTCGTACTATAGTCCTATTCTGGCTAATGACTCTGTGGCTGTATTTACAGTTCCTGTCATATTTACAATATAACCTTCTTTGTAGAACTTATATACTGTCCTTTGGTTTACTCTTTTTCTGCCTTGACTGTTCTGGGATCTTTTATAAATTCTGCTTTTCCACTTGTGCAGGTACTCACAAGTCTCCTTTCTTGCACTTTCCTGTCGTAAGTGCAGGTACTCACAAGTCTCTCCTTTCTTGCACTTTCCTGTCGTAAGCGCAGGTACTCACAAGTCTCCTTTCTTGCACTTTCCTGTCGTAAAGAACCTGCACTCTGCTCTTGTTAGCTTATCCTTATCTTTAGGTGCACTTTGATTTTCCCATGTTCTTTGCTTTCTTTCCAACCCCTCTGTTAATCGTGGTCCCTTTAGGGTTTCGCTATTCAAGCATTGCTTGTTTTTGTCAGGGTTAGGTGAGTTACTCTTTAGTCTTGACATTATTTTTAGTGGTCCTTTCCGTGATTGTACCTTGTTTGTTTTCATATTCTTCACTAGGTTTTCATTTAGGTTTTCAGGTCTTCCATGAAGCTCCCAATGATTGCTCACTGTCCTGTTTTCTGCACAATCTCCGTTTCTTCCAATTGCTTTTTCTAATTTTTCTTTGTATGATCTGCAATCTTCTTTAGTACTTTAGTTCTCCAATTGATTTATTCTCCTTTTTTACTTTCTCTGCACTTTTTATTCCATCCAATACCATATTTCCAAAATTCTTGGTGATCTGGGATGTTTCCTCTATCCTTTCTCATAGCAATTTCCTCATCCTGACTTATTGACCCTTTTTGCCTGTACCCTCCATTACATTTTATACAAATACTAGTGTTTTCTTCCTTAGCAGCTCTAGCAATACCTATATAAGCTTGTTTTCAGCAATTTCTCAGTTTCTTCAATTGCTTTTTCTAATTTCTCTTTGTATGATCTGCAATCTTCTTTGAGTAACTGCAATACCAATCTAGGCCTTTTTCCTTTTCTGTCATTTTTATCGACCTCAAGAAAGTCTTCATTTGAGGCTTGTTTAGGTCTGTGCAGAACAATTTTTTGCATTTATCACACTTGGCTTTCGTCTTCTGGGCCTAGCTGGACCTTGCATTGCCCACATGGCATGACTTCTTCCTATCACTTGTCGATTTCTTGTGGTGGATGTAGGTAAAAAATCATCGTTGTGGTCTAAACTCTATTAGCTTACTGTTGTCATGAGCCTACCTTTTAAACATTCTTTGATGTCTAACAAGGAGACGTCACTCCTCTAGAGTTTTTATCTATTGCTTCTTTTACTTTGGCCTTTTCTGAAGGGTTGACCTGCCTACCCGTGAAATTCATTCTGACTTCAATTTTCATGACCGTTGTTTTCACTCTGCATGTTGTTTCCCTGACCTGGCTGGATGTCTCCACCAACAACACACTGTACCTTACCTTTCAATCCAGATCTGAATTCTCCCTCTGCTAATTAATTTACATCACACCTCCCACTAGTTGCTTTGCCATTCATAAAAATTGGTACCCACTTTCAATTAGGACAAGCCAAAGTAAGCTTTTCCCACACCATACCTTGATATTTTTCTGTCTCAGGTCCCCTGTATGTTCAAGAATTGTGAAGCGTGGGGATTGTTCATTATGGCAAGTACATGGACCTTGAATCGTCATGCAGAAAGATAATATAAGGAATATAGAGAACTTTGCATGGGAAATAAAAAGCTACTGTAGAAAATAATTCACATACACAAGCAAACTAGTGGTGAAATTTTTAACAACGATGGATGTGAAAATAATGTCTTCTCCTAGCTTACTAATTGCTTGGCAATCTGTGTGTGTGTGTGTGGGGCTATCAACCTTTTTTCTTTTGCTTATACAGATTTCCAAAGAGTATCTGTTTGACAGTTTCCTCAATTTTCAGTAAATTGAATATTGTAAATCATGATGGTACCTGTGTAACAATAAAATCAGCTTTTATTTCCTGTGTTGGTGAAGCTATTTATGAAAAGAGATTTGTGCTAACTACATTTAAATTAACACACTTCTGGTTAGATATTGGAAAATATTGATTTCTTTTTCAGTCTTGCAACCTCTTATGCTGGAAGTGATGCGACCTCTTGTGATGATAATGACAAAATTGGAAAGTAGGTGCAAGATCAGCAGAATTCACTAGAAATAATGATAGTACCGGGTACCATCGAACATTTGAAACAAACTCGGGCTGCTGCACCCACTGGACCTGATTTATCCTTGCTGGACGGATTGCTACCAATACAAAGATATGTAGACTTTGAGGACTTTGAACAACAGATAAATGGGGACAGTGCCCTTAAAGTCACTGGTAAGCAACATGTCAGTTACCATGATATGCACAATGATGTTTATTATGCTTCAGTACTGAAAACTCTTACTTTGACATTACTAAAGATAAGAAAAGGCCATAGTGTGTAGAATGATTTCATTTCTAATGATTATCAAAAACTTTTGTATAACCAGTCTTATTGAATGTTATTTCTAGGTACATCGACTCCAGATTCTTGGGGGAGCAACCGTCAAAGCAGCAGTCAAACCATGATTGACTCTTGCATGACAAGTGGACTCCAGTATGAGTTCAACTGGAAGGTCGTCTTGGCTGGAAAACACGAAAACAAATACATGCAAGAAAGGGTTCGAGAACACGACATTGTGTGGAATTATAATAAGTGAGTGCTGTATAATGCTGTTAGGTGTAGGGTATGGCTTTTGCAGTGTGTAAATTGGCACTTTGTAGTACTGCCTATTGCTAGCTTTTAGATGGGGATGCAGATGCAGTGAAGTGCCATGGATGCTGGTAGATAGTCAAAATATAAGTACTGTATGTGAAATCTTCAAAACATGAGTTGCATTTGTATTTCATCCACACATTCAGTAAGGTTTAAAAGTAATGCAAAGTAATCCATTATAAAAGTGCAGTGTAATGTTAAAGCACAGAAACCATAAGTGCCATTATCATTTAGCCTTGGCAGGGGTTAACACCAAAATCAAATCCCACAAAGTTAAAAAGGACTTAAACCTTAATTGTTAACCCTTAAATGAATTAATACTTTGACATCAAACTTCTAAAGTTGGATACTGCCATAGCCTCTGTACCAATGTCTTCCACTGTCTTGGATTTGAGTTCACTTGCTTGAGAGTACACAAAGTTACACCATTTTTTTATTGTCCACTTTTACCTTCCTGTATAGGGTTACTTTTCCTACTCGACCCCTTGGGTTCAGAGGTTTATGCTTTTCTAACTTAGATTTTAACTCAAATTGTAATAATAGTGGTATAAGTAACTGAATATAAAGGCTTTTATATTGTTGGACTATGCGTAGTACTGCAGATATGCAATTTACTAATATTGATTATCCTTTTCAGATATTCTGGTGACAAGACACAATTATCAACTGATGAAACTGAAGAAGGGAAAACTATGATGATTTATCTAAAAAATGCATGTGACAGATACGTGGAAGGAAAAGACCAAAAGACTTGCACAGTCAGCAAAGTCAAGATGAGAGTCCAATTCATCTCAACCTAATTCTGGTTGGGATCCTGAAGGAATATAATATAGAGCACTTCTGCTGACTGTTGTCAAGGAAATTATAAATATTCATGTAATTTGTTTATCAATCAAATTTATCTTATTATTGGCAGTCTCTTTTGATTAGATTTTTATAATATTTAAATGAATATTTTTATTATATTTAAATGAATAATTTGATGTAGAGAAGTATCATTCTTTTCTGTCTAATGTTTGTTGTGACTTCATGCAAGATGCTACATCCATTTATCTAGTACATACAGTGCTGTACTTTATGAATGGCAATTTGTGTTCCTGCATTACTTTTTTTTTTTTTTAATTAAATGGATGTACCATCTTTGCACGAAGTCACAACAAACATTAGACAGAAATCCATGAATATTTATAATTTCCTTGACTGTATCATCAGCTAGTTTTGTAAAATATTGTATATAGAAATCAGATATTAAACATTAAGGAGAGTTTATGTAGTATGTTAGTGAGATATAGAGAATGCAGTATATATATGGTACTAGTTACTGCAAACTGTTTTTGTTAACCATTTTTTGCCTCGAATAAAAATTTTAATTGTGACTATGTATTTTGATGTTAAACACCAGTATAATGGAATCCATTTTTTTATGTGTTAATGCATTTATTGAAATTATTGTTTACATGACAGCCACAATACTTGATCACAGAACAGTTTTTAGTATTGATTTGTTTCTTGACTGATATATGTTTTGCATAAAAGTGTTTAAATTATTTTCAAAAATAATTTTGTCAATACCTAAATACTTGCCACATCACCCTATACTACTTTATCAAAATAAATTAAGATGAATATTGCAACATACAGATACATAAGGGTATACGTTTTGTCCAGAAGACTATGAAAGAAATGTTTTATATCTATGTACATCACCTGTTGTAGCTAAAGTTTGAAAAATAAACTATACAATGTTTTATGCATGTAACTATATGCTGATAAAAAGGTAAAGTAAGGAGATCGAGCTTCTAACATTTCTTCCAGTGGGGTTCGATCACGTGTCTAAGACCACTGAACAAAACTGCCAAAGGAGTCCGTTTTTTCATTGTATAGTTTATTTTCAACTTTAGATACAGCAGAGTGATGTACATAGATATCACATTTAATTCTTTCATATCATGCATTGGAATTATCTGGCAATCCGTAATGAAACATAAATTGATACTGGTAATCGTACCAGTATCTGCCCAAAATAGGAAAGTGGAAGTCCAGAGTTGTTCCACTACTGGTCCAACACATGCATTGGCGTGATTATGGATTGCATGTATTGTCCCAACATTCTTTCAACACAGTGCCATTAAGGGCCCGGTGTGCAAACGGATAATGGATATAAATTGGACCGATGCTACTGATCATTTGTACCGATACCCGAAAGTCTGGATCTCCGGCAATGGGTCAATGTATGACCAATACTTGTGTGTTTGCTGGGACTAGCCTCGGCTGGTACATGGTTTGACGCGCCGCGAGGACGCTCACACGGTCTCACCGCGACAGCGAGCTCTGCAGGTCGCCGGACCGCCGCTCCCATCGGGACCGGGCGGAATAGGTAACCAGCAGCAGCTCGTCTTGACGCACGGGATCAGGGTCGACGTTCTCAGTCGAGCCGCTCGCCTCGGTGACCGCACGGCCATACCTGGCAGCTCGATCCCCACCACGGGTTGGTGATCGCTTTGCAGCCCTCCAAGCACGCTGGTCCTGCCAGCGAGCGAGGAGGGAGCGCAGGTCTGCCTCTCCGATACCTTCAACTTCCTCGGAATACGCCGGAAAGAGCGAGGTATCCAGGAGTGATCGTTGAGGGGTGCGCCCCTCGCGATCCGCTGCGATGCCGTATGCACCAGGCACGGTTTTAGGACCAGCCAGGAACGTACGCACAAGTAGCAGGAGGCGACCGTGAGGGGTCTGTTGCTGCTCCTCCTTCTGAAGGGGAGGGTCTCGAGAGCTGCTCTTGTTGGAGGGACCTGACGGTCCTACTCCTCAAGATGCGGTCACTCCCGAGATCCAGAGGAACTTTGCCGAGGTCATTCCGCTGATTCGGTCAGCACAACGGCCTTGGGGAAGGATCGCCACTACCACCTACTGAGCCCACGTCCCGGCTCGAGTCATTTTGGGGCCTGAAGAGGGAACCCAAGATGACGGGGGTCTGGGCCGCGATCGGAGCTGGCTGACTCTCGGTCCTGGACCAAGTGGAGAATCTCGTCTCAGGGCGAGAGGATTCGCTGAAGTCAGGACGGTCTTCTAAACTACTTCCACCTCCTCTACAGCATCAGAGGCAATTTTACGTGCCATCGGAAGACCCGATACCGCCTAAACAGGTTAACCCGGAGCTAGCAAGGCTAACTCCAGGTGTGTCCCTGCAGCAGCTCCTGTCGGAGACCTCTGGTTCTCTGCAAGCAGGAGGCACTCGCCCTGGAATCTACCGCTATGCAGCATTCCAGGCAGTCTCTTGGTTGGATCTGTGGACCCATCACAGTATCCAAAGCCTGCGGCCGACTCCGAGTTCTGCTCTCGAAGACGACCCCGGCGTTCAGGAGACTGTGCCAGTCTGGGAGGTAGAGCCATCTCTTACCTCAACCCATCAGACTGCTAAAACCTGTGGGCCAACTTGGTTCTTCGTCGTAGGGACGCAGTCCTTACCCGACACCAAGGGGGCTGGCGTGAGGCGGCACTCGGTCTTCGTAATGGACCTATAGGAGTTTCCTCCTCTCTCTTTCCTGGAGAGATGGTGGACGCTGCGGTGGAGAGACGGCGCACTGATGACAGTGACTGTCTGGTTTCACCAAGGCAGTCTCGAAGGTTTTTCTGGGCAACCTCGAGCTACTGCGGCTAAGCCTAAGAGTTTAGCTAGCGCTTCCTTGCCTGCTAAGACGGTGGCCCGTTTAAGCCCCGTGGGAAGACTCCTGCTGCTTCGACTTCTGCAGGGAGGCCGACATCAGCTCTCCTCCCCCAGCCCTCCTTTCCCCAGAGGAGGTGGTGGGAAAGAAGTCGAAGCGAGGTGGGGGAAACGCTAGGGACGGCGTTCCCCATTCCCCCTCACCTGCTGCCGGAAGTGCGTGCCTGGCGTGGGCAGCCATTGTGCAACTTGGCAGCGCTACGGCGCTGAGACCTGGATAGTAGACGTCCTTCGGGAGGGATATCTACTACCCTTCGAATCTCGGCTACCCCTCATCTCCAACCGGTCCATCTACAAACCTATGTCCGGGGTTCATCAAAGGACAATGCTCTTCAACAGGAGATCAAGACCATGCTGACAAACGAGCTGTAGAAATCTTAGAGGATCAGTCACCGGGCTTTTACAGCCGCCTTTTCTTGGTGGAGAAGGCATCGGGGGCCTGGTGACCGGTGATAGATCTCTCTCCCCTGAACCGTTTCGTTCGCCAGACTCGGTTCACAATGGAGACGGCACGATCCGTGCTCAACTCCATCAGGAGAACGATTTCATGCTTTCAGTGGACCTGAAGGATGCGTATTTTCAAATACCCATCCATCAGTCCTCCAGAAAGTACCTCCGCTTCATCTTCGACGGGACGGTGTACCAATTCAGGGCACTTTGCTTGGGTCTGTCAACCGCCCCACAGTGTTCACGCGAGTGTTCACTCTGGTGTATGCGGTTGGGCCCACTCGCACGGGATACGTTCCTCTTTGAGGTATCTCAACAATTGGCTGGTCCTGGTGAGCTCCCGCTCGCAGTTGCTGCAGGACAGAGATCGACTCCTAAGTTTTGTCGCGATCTGGGGATCGTGTTAAACTACGAGAAGTCCGATCTCGAACCCAAGCAGAAGATGAAGTACCTGGATATGCTGATCGACACGGTAGCAGGGCAAGTCTTTCCGCAGACTTGCGGATCAGCAAATTCAGGGAGGCAGCCGTCCAGTTTCCTGTCTCGGCAGGAACAGGCAGCTCAGCAATGGCAAGTCGTGATCGGCCACCTGTCGTCACTCGAGAAGTTAGTTCCTCACGGACGTTCTTCACCTGCAGGTCTCTCAGTAGGAGGACTTAAGGGAGAGTTGGTCACAGGCAAAAAAAAAAAGGGGGGGGGGGGGGGGATCCCCCACCTTACTTCCCCGTGTCTCTCACAGAGAAGGTGAGCAGGACCTAGACCCCCCCCTGGTGGCTTGCGACAGGAACTCTTAAGAGAGTGCCTCTCCGCACTCCCCCCCCCCCCCCCCCCCCCCCCCCCCCCCCCCCCCCCCCCCCCCCCCCCCCCCCCCCCCCCCCCCACCCCCCCCCCCCCCCCCCCCCCCCACCCCACCCCCCCCCCCCCCCCCCCCCCCCCCCCCCCCCCCCCCCCCCCCGGAGATGTTGCTGTTTTCAGACGCATCGACCGAGGGATGGGGTCGCACACCTGGAGGAGTTGCTGACTGCAGGTGTGTGGGACCATCACGACAAGCACCTTCATATCAATGTCCTGGAACTCAAGGTGGCGTTCTACGCTCTCCAAGAATTCCAGGACCGCTTGGTGGGACACTCGGTGGTGTTGATGTGCGACAACACCACAGTAGTGGCATACGTCAACAAAAAGCAGGGGGACCTAGTGTCTCTCCCGCTACACCAGTTGACCGTGCAGGTGCACGAGTGGGCCACGGCTCACTCAATAGAGCTGTCCAGCAACGCTACATTCAAGGCAAGAGGAATGTAGTAGCAGACAAGCTCAGCCGTCGGGATCAGGTGATAGGAACCGAGTGGTCTCTACACCCAGATGTGGCGGAAAGGCTCTTCAACCTGTGGGGGCGACCAGTCGTGGATCTGTTCGCCACCCGGCACAACAGAAAAAAACTCCAGGTTTTTCTTTTTAGCCGTGCCGGACCCATGGCAGCTGCAAGAGGACGCTCTTCAACACCCCTGGGATAAACCTCTTTTCGTGTACGCCTTTCCTCCCTTCTGTCTGATTCGGAAGTGATCAGCCGAGCGCTGGCCACTCCGAATCTCAGGATGATCCTGGTGGCTCCCAAACGACCACAGGCCATTTGGTATCCGACCTGCTGGCTCTGCTTGCGGAAGCACCGAGAGAGATGCCCCACTGGCACAACCTTCTAGCCCAGCCACACGTAGAACGGTACCACCAAGCAGTCCAGTCCCTTCAACTTCACGGCTGGCTGTTATATCCACCATCTCTTGCGAACGAGAGGCTTTTCTTGCAGCGCAGCAACAGAGATGGCTGGACACGTCCGACAGTCCTCTGCAGCTGTGTACCAGGGGCAGTGGGCCGTCTTCTGTGGGTTGGTGTCGTAGACGGGGTCTATCTCCTCTCAGAGCCACTCTTCAGCAGGTACCCTCTTAATGAGAGAATGCCTTGATGAAGTCATTGGGCTTCCGCACGGCATAGCATTCCCGTGCTGAAGCGTGGTGACGGGCAAAGGGCTCTCGAACTGGGGAAATTTTGTTTTTTCATACAATCAACTTACCAGTCAGATATATACATAGCTAGACTCCATCGTCCCCGACAGAAATTCAAATTTCGCGCCACTCGCTAAGAGGTAGGTCATGTGATCTACCGGCCTGCCCTGGGTGGCAGGACTAGGAACCATTCCCGTTTTCTATCTTATTTTCTCTGTCGCCGGTGGTATCAACATTGTTGTTACTACCTCCTGACTTAGATTCTATTTCAACCTTTTGAAATAAGAATCCATCGTTTCTCGGCTTTTTGGTGACGTATCTGGATCGTGGATTTTGGCATTCGCTATGTGGACTGAATTTGGACTTGCTTTTTTATTTTTCTCAGTATGTCTGACTCAAATGCGAGTGTGAGAATGTGTGTGAATGTAGGCTGCAAGGTGAGGATACCGAAGGCTTCGGTTGATCCTCACACTGTATGTCATAAATGTAGGGGTTTGAATGTTCTTCTTCTAATACCTGTCATGAATGTGAGGGGTTGAATGCAGAAGAATGGAAGACTCTAACTTCTTATTTGAGGAAGTTAGAGAGGGATAGAGTTAGACGTTTGAAGAGTGTGAGTACAAGGCCTATTGAACCTTTTATTGACCCTATCTCTAACCTTAATGATTTTGATTCTCCATCGGTGTCGAATCATTCACAAGCTTTACTTTCAGAATCGGCCTCTGAAATCGCCGATCTGAAGGCTACTATCTCTAAGATGAAGTCCAAAATGGCGGTCTTACAAGGTAAGGATAGTGAGAGTGAAGTGTTTAGTGAAGTGAGTGCTCCCAGTGTTGTTTGATCGTCTCTGCGACGCTCCCAGGCCTAGACCGCTTCCAAGCTCCCATTGCCCAGAGGAGAAGGAAAGTCGAAGCCTTAAGGAGGTCATGGGGAATCCCCAACGGTCTAGACGTCCCTTCAGCAGGCTCTGTTTTTTGATTCAGGCTGCTCAGGACCGCTTTAAGAAAAAGCGTCCATGCGAGAGTGTTTCTCTTCCTCTCCCTCTCCTTCACCTAAACGAGGGTGGAAGGATTCGGACCTTTCCAGGCCCCTGAAAAGGCATTATAGAGAACCTGATTTGAAATTCAAGCCCGGAGCGCTTCTCATATGAAGCTCCCTCTTCTATCAAAAGGCGAAGGTTGCGTCAATGTCTCCCTACATGGACGTAGCGGATCGCTCGCCTTCGAATTCTCCTTCTCCTCACATTGAAGAAGACGTGGGAGAAGCTTCAAGGAAAATTCTCTTGCTGTACAAGAGCAGCTAGCCTCTTTGGTGGGAGTTTTGGCCAGAGATCCTCCTCGTAAGAAGGACGTTTCTCTTCCGATCAAGAAGTCTCGTCCTCTCTCCCTGCCAAACGCGAGGCGTCTTTCAGACATGAAGCTTCGTCTTCTAAACAAGTAGAAGAAGATTTCCTGTCTAGATCGAGAGCGAGAGAGGGCATATACCAGACGCGAAGCGCAAGACAAGATGCCACAGATAAACTGAGGCATCTTCTAGGCGCGAGGCGTCATACAGAAGCATGGAATCAGCCAGACGCGAGACTCCAGCCAGGACTCATTCCGGACGTGAAGCGTCATCTAAGCGCGAGGCGCCAGCCAAGTTTTTGGTGCCAGCCAGGACACCAGTTGAGTGCGAGACGTCTTCCAGGCGCGAGGCTCTTCCAGACTGAGGAGTCAGCCAAGCGCGAGGCGTCCATCCTTATATGAGGAGCCGCCCCTAAGCGTGTGGCGCCAGCCAAGCGGGAAGCTCCTCACAAAGCTCAAACTTTTGTGAAGAGGAGAGATTATCACTTCCTTAGTCCCTCTCCTATCAGGAGTTGTCTTCCCCAGAGGAAAGATGTCCTGATTTTTCGACGGAGTCTCCTCTAGACCCCGAGTTAGAGGAGAACTCAGAAGACGAGAATCGTGGAAGGGAAGGACTGTCAAGCTACAAAGTCTTGACAGCCCTGCTTCTTGAAGAATATGGAGACGCTTTAACCCCTGCCGCTCCTCTGTCTCCGCGCGCTCTCTTTTCAAGCGCAAAGGCTAAGAAGTCTTCGTCTTTTCTGAAAATGAAACCCACCATTTCTATGAAGAGGGCTCTTCAGTCTTTGAATTCGTGGATGGATTCTAAGGAGGAGCTGGTCAGACGGTCTTCTGCATGCCCCCAGCGAGACTCGCTGGAAAACAAGGCATTTGGTATCAGACGAGAAAATATGGCCTTTCTCTTCCGTCTTCGGCTGAAGCGACTTTTCGACGTTAGTCGATGCGTCGAGAAGACAAGGATTGAACTCTGCCCGTGTGACTTGGGGCATTTCAGAACTGGATCATCTCCTCAAGGGGCTCTTCCATGTATTGGAAGTTTTCAACTTCTTAGATTGGTCCCTTGGGGTGATGTCCAAGAAGGCCCAGGATTCAGAAGGACTCGAACCAGAAGTTCTCCTTTGTATGCTGTCGTGTATCGACCAAGGCGGTACAAGATGGCTATTTAGGAAATCTTCCTCTTTATTTGGAGCGGGACTTCTTAAGAAGAGGACAAGTCTTCAGTGCTCTTTTTTTGACTAAAGCAGTCCTCCCCACCTCAAAGAGCAGCACTGTTGTTGTACTCTACCTTATCGGATTTTTTTGTTTCCTTCTCAGTTAGTGAAACAAAGACATTTCCCGATCATTTAATGAGAAGGGCGACTCAAGACCTTCTTACCCAGTCATCAAGGAAGAAGAGACCTGCGACTGCGGTGGAAAAGAAAAGGACGAGTATGTCGGTTCAGCCTTTCGAGGAGGCCCTAACCTCCAGAAAAGCAACCCTCAAGAAGGAAGGCTCCTGAGAAGAGAGGTAGGTCTGCCTTCCGTCCCTTTAAAAAGGGTAAATGATGCTTCTCTCTGTATAGATATTTAATGTTATGCTGTATATTGATTACATTACGTACAGTTTATGAACATGTACATTTGCTTTGCATTATTCTAAGAAGAATTATATTTATTTGTTTCCATGTATATTTCCCATTGCACATACTGTGAGACCACTATTTCATTATGCATCGTGGCAATTGTAATTAGATGTGTCAACACTGCCTTTATTTCCCGCCATATGCATAGTCAGTCACTGTCCAGTGGTCATTGTAGTGACAAGCGCGGACCTGCTTCCCGCTGCGGGTCGTCAGTCTTGATGTTGTTTATCTTCATTACAAGATTTTAAAGAATCTACGGATTTAATTTGTCACCCTTCATTCCATTTCTTGCATGGATGTATGTGGCAGCATCCCACACATGGCGCAGTGAGTAACCGCACGTTATGGACTCCAAAGAAGAGACGACGCCATTGCCGCTTTCTTCTAGTCTCGCACATTGGATTCCTTACAGTGACTCAAGATATCAACGACAGTTTACTACAATGTCTCCAAGAGTGATACAGTGTTTGTGCAGTGCAGGGTTAGAGTGACAGTGTGCTACAGTGTTGTGTTGCATTATATTAAAGTGTCCTTGCCAAGCTTTCTTCAGGACATTTTAACTCTAGCGCCTGTTTTCTTCTCGGGAGCCCCCCACCCATACATCCACACCCCTCGTCATGCATCAATGGTGACTGAGGGCCCGAGGGCCGAGGCGCGACACCTTAGAGGGGCACTATTCACCCCTCCCTAGAGGCACTCTCACCCCTCCCGCCTCCCCTCTGGTCGCTAGCTCGCAACACTCACCTCACCCCACCCGACTGCCGCTTATTCACAAGCGCACTGACAAACATTGTAATTTTTAAATATCCAGAGTGCTTTCTTTCGCTTACATACAGCGACTTGGATATTTTTCTGGCATTCTACTGATCTCAAGCTCTCTTACGACACCGAACACGACATGGCTCAACAAGAGGAAAAGCTAATTGATTTAATGGATCAGACAGCGGATGAGACAGAGGAGCAGACAGCGGATCAGGCAGAGGATCAAACGGAGGAGTCTGATGAGAGACGAGGTACCTGTGCACCTACCCACGCTGGTGGAGATACCAGCACCACTCTCCCCACCTCCCCTACTCCCATCAATAGGACAGGAGACCAGGAAATAATGACTTACTTCATCTTATACACTTTCTGCAGACTTCCAGCATGCAAGAGCAAGACAGACGACGACAAGAGGAGCAGGAACTTCAGACTACAGATGGAGCAATCAAGACAGGAAGCAACCAGCGGGTTTCATGTCTCTTTCTCCTTGCTATCAGGACAGACTGCGGCATCGCAGCCCCAGCAAACTAACCCCATGATTGCACCTCCTGTTACACCTGTTTCCCCCACCCCCTGGCTTCTCAGAGAATACACCTTCAGTTTCTAGCAAGCCTACGGTCCATCCCCCACCTCTTCTGCAACAAGATGCAACGTACCCAAGCGTTTCGCCAATGGAGACTCCGTTTTGAGGATTATGCAGCATTAGTTGGACTTGATAGGTTACATCAAACTTCCCAGCTGATTCACCTGAGAACTTGCATCTCCCTGGACGTCCAGCGCCTGCTTACGCATACACTGGGCATCCCTCCCAACACATCACTTTCCCTTACAGAGGTGTTGGATACACTGCAAAAGCACTTTCGCAGCCTCAGAAATGAAGCCTTACGATGAGCAGGGAATTGTTGGTCCTGCAAACAGGCTGTCGAGAGAGGAGAATCGTTTGCAGACTATACGCATGCCTCAAGGAATCTCGCTGATTGAAGTGGACTTATGCACTGGCAACCCCACCTCCTGCACCGAATGGCAATTGCAGATGGTAATTTTGATGGGTGTGAGAGACGAAGAGTTAATACAACGCCTTATCCCCCTCCAACCCTCATCTACCCTCGCAGAGTTTCGTGACATGCTGCGCTCCTACGAATCTACACGTGCGACTGCATCAGCCATTGCATCTGCCCTAGCCAGGTCAACGCAGTATCTACAATACAAGAAGAACCAGCTTCTACAGAAGAGGACTTCTCATCGATCTCCTGACCAACGTTTTCACCAGTCTCCTAACAGTGACCCTTGTCAATATTGCTCTCGCAAGCACGATTCCGGACAATGCCCAGCCACGGGTGCATCGTGCAATAACTGCAGACGCACGGGTCATTGGCCCCGCACTCAGAAATGCCCTGCTAAGGAAAATCAGTGCAAGACCTGCCTTAGAAAACCATGGACATTTTGAGAAGATGTGCAGGGTCTACCAAGAAAAGTCAGACTGGGAATACAGCTTCACCTCCTCCTAATAAGTCAAATCCCAGCTGCCGTTTCGTGGGTGATAACTTAGGTAGTGAGTCCCCCACACCAGTCACTGTCTCTCTGTCATTTGGCGATATATCAGCACAACTCCAGCTAATCCCGATACAGGAGCAGACATCACAGTGATTGGCACCATACATTTGGATGCAATCCGCATACCTTGGACAAGGCTCGAACCTCCACCCATGACAGAAGTTGTGACAGCAGGTGGATCCCCCATGACACCGGCTGTAGGATGCTTCCAGGCAACACTTCGTCTTGGCAACAAGTCTTGCTCAGCAACCATACATGTTCATGAGGATATCCAGACTCCCTCCTCTCCCGTGAACATTGCCGAGCTCTCGCCATAGTGTCGCTGGAATTCCCGAAGCCCATCCTCAAGGTAACATGTCAACAGATGCGCTCAGTTTCCTGACCTCTGCCATACCGTCCACCCGACAGCTATTAAGGACTATTTTCTTCGGCACTTCAGCGACGTCTCATATCCAAGAAGGATCTACAAACCCAGCCACTAAAGAAAATGGCAGGCCCTCCAATGAGGATCCACCTGATTCTACAAACCAGCCACTAAAGAAAATGGCAGGCCCTCCATGAGGATCCCCCTGAAACCTGGTGCTACACCATTCGCTGTGCATACACCCAGGCCCATTCCGTTCGCTCTCAGAGATCAAGTGAAAGAAGAATTTGACTCCTTGGTGCAAACAAAAGGAATCATCAGACCAGCAGGCGACGAAACCCTCTGAATGGTGCCCATCCCATGGTCTTGGTACCCAAGGACAAAGGTGCGCATCACTGTTGATCACACCCAACCTAACAAATTCTTCCAGGTAGCCCGCCCTACACATCCTTCACCTACACCCATGATGCCGTCCGCAACCATCTCTCCTACTGCCAAAGTACTTCACCACAGCGGATGCCCTGCATGGCTATTGGCAAATGGAGTTGGCAGAAGAGGACCGCCACCTGACTACATTTATAACTCCGTATGGAAGGTTCCAGCACTGTCGCGGCCCGATGGGATTTTCAGCAACAGGTGATGCATACTGCCTCCGTGGAGATATGGCACTACAAGGTGTTCCCAACTGTGTGAAGGTTAAGTAGATGACATCCTCCTTTCCGACGATGATCTCCCTTCCCACCTACAACACGTGCACCAAATGCTGACCAGATGCCGTCAGTATGGCATCACCCTCAACAAGGAGAAATTTACTGTAGCCGCCCCTAAAGTTAACTTTTGCGGTTATGTGTTATCATCCGATGGTATTGCAGCAGACCCTGACAAGGTATCAGCTATACGCGACTTCCCGAAAACCGTCCAATGTCACAGACGTCAGGTCGTTTATGGGTTCTCGTCAATCAACTTGCCGACTTCACTCCAGACATTGCAGCAGCAGCACAGCCCCTACGTCCACTTATGAGCCCCAAACGCTCATTTGTCTGGACGCCCGACCATGAGCGAGCATTTAAGAAAGTCAAGACAGCTCTGACTTCACCACCTGTCCTGGCACCCTTCAATCCTGCTCGCCTGTGGTTCTACAAACAGATGCCTCACGCCTATACCGGTCTCGGCTATGCCCTACTTCAAGATAACGGCCGAGGTCAGATGCGTCTCGTCCAGTGTGGCTCTCTTTTCCTTACGGATACAGAGACTCGCTACGCCACCATAGAGCTGGAGCTACTTGCAGTAACTTGGGCTATAGCTAAGTGCCGCCTATACTTGTCTGGACTTCAACATTTCACCTTAATGACTGACCATCGCCCTTTGATACCGATTCTCAATCACTATACTTTGGATGCTATTGAGAATCCACGCCTTCAATGCCTCAAGATGAAAGTGGCCGCCTACATCTTCACTGCAGTATGGCACGCAGGGAAACAACTTTGCATACCAGATGCCCTGTCTCGCTCCCCAACCGTCGCCCCACACCTGAAGATGAAGAGGAGTGCACTACTTCGACTGCACTGTCAGGCGTATCGTTGCCAGCACCGCCACTTCCACTGACGACCAGGCAACAGGACCCATCATCGAAGAAGACAAGTCTCTACAAGAAATCCGCACGGCCGCATCTCAGGATCAAGATTACAGTCGTCTCGTTCACTACGTCTCCAACGGTTTTCCTACCAACCGCTATGATCTCCACGCTTCCGCCCTCCCGTATTGGAAGCTGCGGGACAACCTTTACGCGGATGGAGAGTTAGTATTGTATGGACCCCGGATCATCATCCCTGACCCTCAGCCCTCCGTAGACGCACCTTGGATCGACTCTACAACAGCCATCGAGGGATTGAAGCTACTCGACGTCATGCAATGCAGACAGTATTCTGGCCAGGTATCAATGCAGATATCAAGAGTAAAGTAGAAAGCTGTGAGGCCTGCCAACAGCTTCTCCCTAGTCAGCAACAAGAACCTTACATGTGTGACGACCATCCATCCCCCGGCCCTTCGAAAGTGTGTCAGCTGAACTTCTTCCACGTAGCAGGGAAATCCCCTTTTTCCTTTGTTTATTGCTGATAGACTTTCAGGCTGGCCTGTGGTTGTTCCCTGTGGACGTGGACACAACTGCAGCCAGAGTTACAAGAATGTTCTGTGTTTTCTTACCGCGAGGCTGGTGTTCACTCCGCTTACGAAACTGATGGAGGACCCCCATTTTCCAGCCATGACTTCAAGCAATTCGCCGACCGCTGGGGGGAGTTCATCACATCATCACTTCTCCACATTACCCTCAGGCTAATGGGACACGCAGAAGCTGCAGTTAAAGCGGTTAAACACCTTATCACATCAAGACTGCCCCATCCGGGAACATAGATTGTGAAGCCTTTGTCTAGCTGCACTACCCACCATCCTCTTAATGTTGGAATCAGTCTAAATTTAACAGTAGGAAGATTCATCTCAAATAATATAAATTTTCATAATAAATTTTTTATTTGGATACTTACCTACTGTTAAAGTAGACCCACCCAGCCTCCCCACAACTTAGTGGGCTGTCAAGAATTCTGACGAGCTAAAACATTCGAAACACACCTGGTGGAGAACAGGTAAACTAGACAGTCATCCGGGCAGCTATTTGATTTTTTTTGTCTGAAAGCCGACTCACCTAAATTTGGTATGTATCCAAATAATAAATTTTATTATGAAAGTTTATATTTTTCCTAACTATACAAACCTGAGGTCCTTTAACAGATATGCCCACCTCATGCCACCCCTCAATCTGAACCTGGGCCGAAAGGCAAAGTGGAGTGTTTACATCGGGCAGGCTAGCAGCTAGACTGCCCCACGGTAGTTACTGCCTAGCCACCTTCTTCAAGATTCAACGGCCGTAATTCCAGCTACGCCGTAAGTACCTACTTATGTAAAGGGACCTCAGGTTTTGTATAGTTAGGAAAAATACAATTTGTTCATGAAACTTACTGTCAGATATATATATAGCTGTATTTCCGAAGTCCGACAGAAATTAAAAAACTTACGACACAGTGGGAGTCAGGTGGTTAGTACCCATTCCCGCCGCTGGGAGGCGGGTATCAGGAACCATTCCCATTTTCTATTCATAATTTTTCTGTCGCCGGTGTTGTAAACAACAGTTTTCAGCACCTCCGTCTTGAATTTAGGAAACTTGGACACTATAAGTACCCATTTTGTTATTTTTTGGTATCTTGACTTTTGGATCGGTGGCTAGGCACACGTTAATGGATTTGATTGATTTTGGCTTGATTTCTCTTTAAATAAGATGTCTGGTTCTAGTTCGGCTAGCGCCAGGTTTTGCACCAAGAGTGAATGTAGAGGTAGGCTACTGAAAGCATCAGTAGACCCTCATACTTTGTGTAAGAGTTGCAGGGAGCATGATTGTATGTATGAAAGTCACTGCAAGGAATGTGCGTGTCTTTCAGATTCTGGATGGAGAGAGTATGAGACCTATCTTCGTAAGCTTGAACGTGATAGGTTAAGGAGGTCTTCCTCCAGGAGCGTTTCAGGTAAACGTCAGGAAGTTAATGTTTCTCCTACTAACCCTCCTTTAATCACTACTCCTAACCCTGTAGTGTTGCCTTCGGGCCCTGAAACAGTGTCTGTGGGTAATACCCTTACTTACTTTAATCTTAGAGTCGATTCGTAATTTAGAATCTAAAGTGCTTGCCTTAGAAGCAAAAGTGAAGGTGCAAAGTGCAGTGACAGTGCTCCTTCGTTTGTGGAGGGTGGGTCAGATCGGCCCCATTTCGCCTCTAGGCCTAGACCGCTGCCGGACTCCCAGGTTTCAGGGAGCAGGGAGTCGAAAAGCCGCAGGAGGGTTATGGGGAACACCCACCGATCTGACGTGCCTTCGGTCAGTTTCTGTTGACGCTA
Source organism: Macrobrachium nipponense (assembly GCF_015104395.2). Taxonomy (NCBI): domain Eukaryota; kingdom Metazoa; phylum Arthropoda; class Malacostraca; order Decapoda; family Palaemonidae; genus Macrobrachium; species Macrobrachium nipponense. The sequence continues at coordinate 8,696,638 of NC_061100.1, forward strand.
CCCAGACTGCCAAGGAGCGTGCGCGTGCACATCTCCTCAAAGAGTGTTTCTCTTCTTCAGAGGCTTCCTCCCCGCACAAGGGGTGGAGCTCGCAGTCAGTTTCACGCCCGCTGAAAGGAGCGTTGGTTGATCGTGACGCTTCACATCCAATTTTTGCTCTCGAGCGGCGATCACCTGAGAGTGTCTTCGCAGCCTTCCCGCCACAGAAGAAACGTAAAGAGTCATCTGATGATGACTTTTTCGAGCGCCCCAGTCGCTCCCGAGCGCGTTCTGCGGCAGTTCCTGGGAGAAGGAAGAAGGGTCGCCCCCCTCCCCCCTCGCCCTCGCCTTCTCACAGGATCAGCCCGTCTCCTGACAGGGAGTCTTCTCCTACTGAGAAGATCCTGCGCTCTTTGCAGCAACAACTTGCTGATGCTCTTTCTAAGAGAGGGACGCAACCACGTCCTCGGAGGAAGGATGACAGACTACAGTGAAGAGATCTAGACGGTCTGCTCCTCCTCGCTCGTCTCTCTCTCCACTTTCGTCACCTTCTAGAGTTTGTGCGGCTCCCCAGCGGCTCTCTAGAGGACGCGAAGAGGAAGTTTCGCGCTCTTCGCATGAAGCGGTATTACCCGCTCGTAAGCTTGCTGTGCGAGAGCTCGATATTTGTGTGGACACTTCGGTGCAAGTACAACATGATCTTGACGCTCGGTCGGACGCCAAGCGAGCGCCAGTGCACAACCTAAGAGTGCACCAGTGGAAGCCGAACGCGCGAGACGTTAAGCGCACTTTAGTGAACGTCATACGCGCTCCAGTGGATGCCAAGCGTGCGCCAGCGGACGCCAGGAGCGCGCGAGTGGACGCCAATCCCGCGCCAGTAGAAGCCAGGTGTGCGCCAGTGGACGCCAGGTGTGCGCCAGCGGACGCTCGGGTGGACGCGGATGTAGAAGCTCGTCGTCACCCACCTGTTTTTGAGGATCCTATGCAAGTTGCTTCGGGACTTAGAGATGCAACCGGAGTTACAGTTAAAGAGTCAGCTTTGCCTTCCACTTCACAGCAACGCTCCTCTTGGAAACTTAGACCGGATAGTCTAGGTTCAGCCTTGCTTCCTCCTACTTCACCTGTGTCGGAAGCAGAGGTTAGCGACTCTTCTGTTGAAGTTGATGATGAGAAACCGTTGGCTCCGGTCTCTTCTGACTACCAGGTCTTGACCTGCCTTCTTCAATCGTAGTTCAGAGATACGTTTCATCCTGAAGCTCCTCGCTCTCCTCCCTCTCAACTTTCATCCTCCAAGATCAATAAAGTCTCGGGGTTTGTCAGGATGAAGAAGTCCCTTTCGACAAAGAGGGCTCTTCGTAAAGTCCATGACTGGATGGAGAAAAGGAAGTCTCGGGGAAAGACCTCATTTGCTCTTCCACCTTCAAGGTACGAGACGGGAGAAGACGTAGGCATTAGACTTCCCTTGTCAGCTCAAGGAGACTTTGCAAGCATTGTGGATGCCTCGAGGAGGTCTCACCTGTCCTCTTCGAAAGTTTCCTGGTCTACTACGGAAATGGACCACCACCTTAAAGGCCTCTTTCGAACGTTAGAGGTCTTTAACTTTCTAGATTGGTGTCTGGGAGTTCTGGATGCCAAGTCTAGGAGTTCCGATTCGATTAGCCTGGGGGAGCTGTCCAGTGTAATGTCGTGTATGGACAAGGCCGTCAGAGATGGTTCGGAGGAGCTAACAGCTCATTTTTGCACAGGACTCTTGAAGAAGAGATCCCTGTTTTTTGGCAATTTCACAGCTAAATCTGTCTCTCCGTCACAAAAGGCAGATTTGCTCTTTGCTCCTTTTTCGGATCATCTCTTCCCTCAGCTATGGTTAAAGACATGCTACCAGTCTGCAAGAGAAGGCCACGCAAGAACTCCTCGCACAATCTTCGAGGAGACCTGCGGTACCTTCGTCGTCGGGAGTTTCGATTCTCAAGAAATCGAAGCCCTTTCGAGGTGGTTCTTCCTCGAGACCAGCCCCTCGAGGAAGAGGCACTTCCAGAGGCAGAGCCCCTGCGCTTGCTAAGAACAAGAAGTGAGACAGAAGTCCTTCAGTCACCGGTAGGAGCCAGGCTTCAGCTGTTTGCGCAAGCCTGGGAAGAGAGAGGTGCGGACAAATGGTCCTTGGACATCATAAAGAAAGGTTACCGGATCCCGTTCCTGAAATCACCCCCGCTGTCTACGACACCCAGGGATATGTCACCTTCTTATCGGGGGGAAAAACAACAAGTGCTTTACGATCTGCTAGATCAGATGATCGTAAAACATGCAGTAGAACAGGTCTCCGACCTGAACTCCCCCGGATTTTACAACCGACTGTTCCTGGTGCCAAAGCAGTCGGGAGAATGGCGACCAGTACTCGATGTCAGCAGCCTAAATCTCTTTGTCATCAAGCAGAGGTTCAAGATGGAGACACCTCAGTCAGTGATGGGAGCCTTAAGACCGGGGGATTGATGGCTTCGCTAGATCTCCAGGACGCGTATTTTCACGTCCCATCCACCATCAGTCAAGGAAGTACCTGCGGTTTGTCCTGAAAGGAAAAGTGTTTCAATTCAGGGCGCTCTGCTTCGGACTCAGCACTGCTCCGATGGTATTCACCCTACTGATGAAAAACATTGCGAGGTGGCTTCATCTTTCCAAAGTCAGGATCTCTCTCTACCTGGAAGACTGGCTCATCCGAGCCTCCTCGAAAGACCGGTGTCTGGAGGACCTTCACAGGTGTCCTGGCACATAATCCTCAAGGAGCTGGCAGCAGTTCATCTTGTGCTCCAGTTCTTTCAGGACGAAGTCTCCGGCAAGGTGGTGCAGATCAACTCGGACAACACCACAGCCCTGGCATACCTCAAGAAAACAGGGAGGAACCCACTCTCGGTCCCTGTTCTTCCTTGCAAAAGTAATCCTGTAGTGGGCGAAGGCACACGACGTCTCTATCCTGATGAGATTCGTATCGGGTAGGAAAAAACATCCGTGCAGATCTCCTCAGTCGGCAAGGTCAACTGCTGCCGACGGAGTGGACCCTTCATCAGGAAGTATGCCAGAGGTTGTGGAAGTTATAGGGATGTCCGCTCGTAGACATCTTCGCAACTTCCAGGACAACGAGACTTCCGCTGTTCTACTCACCAGTTCTAGACCCAGGAGCAGTGGCAGTAGACGCTCTTTCTATGGGACCTGGACGGGACTAGACATACGACTCTCCCCCTTTCAAGATCCTAGGGGAGGTAAGATGATGGAAATTCGCAGCATCAGAGAGACGAGGATGACTCTCATCGGCCCCTTCTGGCCAGCGACCGACTGGTTCACAAGAGGTCATGTCTTCCTAGTAGACTTTCCGAGGACTCTGCCTCCAAGGATAGATCTTCTCAAACAGCCTCACTTCGAGAGGTATCACAAAAACCTCCCCGCTCTGAGTCTGACTGCGTTCAGACTATCCAGAAGTTGGCCAGAGCGAGGAGTTTTTCAAGACCTGTGGCTGAAAGCAATCGCAACGGTAAGGAGACCTTCCTCGATTGCCGTATACCAATCCAAGTGGGCTGTTTTTAGGAGCTGGTGCAGGAAGAAAGGCATTTCCTCCACCTCTACCTCTGTGAGCCAGATCGCAGACTTCCTTCCCCTTCTTACTTGAGGAACTGAAGTTCATCCCTTAACCGGTGCCTACCGATAAAGGGCTGACAGGAGTGTTGCGTTTTCTGTAGTCTTTAGGCATAGAGGGCTGGATTTAGCCAATAAACAGAGACCTTCATGATCTGAAATCTTTCGAGACTTCGAAGGTATATCAAACAAGAGTTCCTTCTTGGAACTTAGACATTGTTCTTAATTTCTGATGTCCAGCCAATTTTGAACCGCTCAACTTAGCTTCGCTTAGAAACCTTACAAGGAAAACACTTTTTCTAACTGCTCTGGCGACGGCGAAGAGATTTAATGAGATCCAGGCTATAAGCAAGCATGTTGGGTTTAAGAACTTCGATGCAGTTTGTTCGTTAAGCCCTACGTTCTTGGCAAAGAACGAAAACACTTCCAACCCCTTGGCCCAAGACATTTGAAATCAAGGGTTTGGCAGATATCGTGGGTCGTGAGCCAGAGAGAGTCCTGTGCCCTGTCAGGGCTCTCAAATTCTATTTAGACAAGACAAAGGACTGTAGAGGAGCTTCTGGCAACTTGTGGTGCTCTGTCAAGAAGCCTGATCTTCCCCATGTTTCCGAAGAACCCGCGCTTTCTTTCTTCTTGAGAGACACCATTAAGGAAGCTCATTCCACATGCAGTGATAGTGACATGAAGCTTTTAAAAGTGAATGGCCATGAGGTGAGGGCTATTTCGACCTCGATAGCCTTTCACAGAAAAATATGGCACTCAGTGACATTATTTTGAGTGCCACATATTGGCGGAGTAACTTGGTGTTCACTTCACACTACCTGCGGGAGGTGAAAAAAGCAACATACGAACATTGCTCGTCGCTTGGACCATACGTTTCTGCAGACACTGTTTTGGGGGCAGGAGGTAACACTCATCCTATCCTTTAGTGGTTAGGTGAGCTTTTAATTTTGTGTGTTTTTTGGTTGTTGGGTCGACCGCCTGAGGCGGATCTCCCTCCTTTAGTATAGTTTAGTGGGATACCTTTGGTAGACTAGGCCAGGTGGTTTTTTACGTCGTTTGCCCTCATGGTATGGTCAATGGTCTAGTCACATCGTGTCACGCCCCCGTTGACCGATCATCTTGAGTGCACCAGCTTATAGGTCTCTACCTCGCTGGCAACTCTAGTAGCACAAGCAAGACTTCCGTGGCAGTAACCACGAAGCCAGCTATGCTAACAGGTAAGGAACCAAGATATCAATATCTGCATGTTATATGTTTCCTAAAAAATTCTATTCTGTCTCTTCCCACCAACAAAGGTGGGATTCAGCTATACAGTGGTCCCCCCGTATTCGCGGGGGATGCGTACCAGACCCCCCCGCGAATAGTTAGAATCCGCGAATGTTTGTAACCCCCTCCAAAAATACTCATAAAACTTAGCTATCCTTAACATGCAAACACCAAAGTAGCTAAAAGGACCATCCTTCATCAAATATACATAAAACATCCTATTATGGTCATATGAATCTTTGAAACATTTCGGGACTCAGCTCGTGTCGGCCTATGAAAGGATCCTTAATATCATTCTTTCTAGGTAAAATTTAATCTAAAATTACCAGAGAAAAACAAAATTAAGAAAATGTCAGTAAAACTGACTCGCTCACTCTTAAAAAGCAAGGTGTCGGTAATGGCAATAGGGGCGAGTGGGAACACTACCACGAGACATTCACCAATTAGAACTTCCAATCAGAATCCCCACAAGAGAGAGCTGATACCAACGGGCGATGCGGCGCTACTACTACTACTAGAGGACGCCACGGACAACAGCGCCCCTAGCGGACATCCTTAATTATTAGCGCCAGCGTTCGGACGCATTTTCTTGTGCTTGTGCTATTCACGAGGAATTTTCTCACCATTTATCATGGAACGTTCTGCCATCGCAACGGCTAAGTTAAGTGCCTCATAAGTAATGTTTTACTGTATTTTAGTCTTCCGGGAACCAGTATTTTCCTTCTAATAGGTCATATACGGTTTTCCCGGTTGTCTCGTGGCGGCGCCATGCTGCCTCGTTAAGAATTCCCGGTCCTCCATACTGGGACTTCTTATACTTATGGGCTTACTATATTACGTTCATCGTTTTTTACATCGAGTTTTAGCTAGGTTAGCCCCTTTTACCATTCTCTTAGTTTGGTATTTAGGGCTATTCTATGTTCCAGCCCATCATCCCGGCTCTTGCTCTTCATCGGCTATCATCCGCTGGCTCCGAGTAGGCTTCTGTTCCTCGGAACAGTTTGCCTCCTCCTGGGCTTCTTTTTTCTTCTACTAAGTGTCTTTTCCATCTTTACGATGTAAATTTAGTTCTATTTAGGGTGTTAGGCTAGCCTAGGTGCATGTCCCATGTATTGGTACAGCCTGGTTCACGTGGCCCTTCCACGGTTGTGTGCTTGCTCGCGGCTTAGGCCACTTGCGGTCACGTGTTCCATCGCACCTTCCCCTTCCCCTTCCCTCCCTACCAGGTATAGGGAGGCGCTGGGGACCCCTTGGTTGCCATGTACAACCTCAGTTGCCTTCCTCCCTCTCTCTCTGAGGAGGCCAGGGGTTCCTCCCAGCGGGGGTATAGGGCGACCACTCATAGGGTTCCCGGGTCTCCGAGCGGGTAGTTGTTGGGACGGGGAGGAGTAGCCACCCCCCCCCCGCCCCCCCCTCTCTCTCTCCCGCCGTGTTACGCCGAGACCCTCCCCCCTTCCCCAGTTGCTCAGCCACCTTCCCTTTCTATAACGAAAGGAGCCTTCTTCCGCCGCAAGCCGGGGCACCTTTGGTTATAGATTTACTGGCTCCGCCAGCGGGCGGGGTGGTCACTACTAGTGGTCGGTTGCTTGCCTACTATATCCTTACATCTCTCCCCCGCTACCGGAAGGGAGCTTGCTTCTTACCCGGGCACTCTTCTAGTAGACGGGTGGAAAGGTTTGATAATTATTGTTATTTTTAAGGATATACCCTAATTTTACGATGATTTGTATAATTTTATTATTCATATGTATACCATCCCCGCCATATCCGTCGTGGTTTCATTTTACCACCACACCTGGGTGGTTGGATTCTATCTCTTGTCTCCGCCGTAGCCTAGGACAACCAACCATTTTACTACCACACGTATTATGGCGGGGCTCTGGTTTAACTAACTTTTCTCGCTCCGGCACCAGCGGAGCAACTGTTAGGCTGTAAGTGTTCTCCAGATACTTATGTATCTTTCCACTTACAGGCTACCAACTGTCAGGTCCTGGGATGCAACGCGACGTTGTACGACCCCTGCGGACCACGATGAGTGCAGGTCTCACGCTCCATGTGCACGCCGTACAACGATATGATCGTCTGGCACCCGGAAGCCTGCGCCATCTGCTACGACCTAGTCAGTCAGCTGGTGGATGGGGGTAAGTCGATTATAGACATTTTTTATCATTTTACTAACAACTCTTAGACATAAAGTTTGTTAACCCCGTCCCGCCATTAGAAGCTCATTTCGCCTTTTCTTTCAGGCTGCTGGTGTGAGGGAGGTTGCCCTTGCAACCTGAAAGCGTGGGTAGGCGGCTTCGGAAAGAACGCCGCCAAAGGCCAGCCTTACATTTTAGACAAGAAGCTGGCCGTTCAGATCTTCCCCGGGGGCAAGTCAACAGGGTATGTTGACCCCCTCATCCGCAGCCCCTCTCATAGCCTCCAATCCAGCAAGAGATGCAGCAGTCCTTCGGGGTCGTAGCCACACAGGAGTCGGTCCTGGACGTCGCTACCCTGGACCTTAACATTGAGCCTGTGGCGGTAGGTGCGGAGGATTTGTTGGTTGAGGTAGGTGTGTCGGGCGCCCAAGGTCTTTCTTTGGCGCTCCTGGATCTTCTCCTGTCCCTTCTTCAAGTGCTTCTTTCCAAGGCTTTGTGGGATCTGAGATCCCTACCCGCTCTCCCGCTCTCTCTGTACCCCCAAAGGTGAAGGGACAGAGAGAACCGAAGACCCTAGTTAAGACGACTTCTAAGAAGTCATCTTCGTCTTCTTCAGCTAAGAAGTCTTCGACTTCTTATGCTGACGCGGTGAAGGCCAAGCCGAGCTCTTCTTACTCGAAGAGCTCTAGAAGCAAGTCTTCTAAGGAGAAGGCTCGCGCTCCCGCCGAGCCAATGCCTTCTCCGGCCTCCACCGCATCCACTCCGGTAACGCCGGTTGGAGTAGCGGGACCCAGCACCTTTGATCCCACTACTTTCTCAGCAGTGGTGATGCAACAGGTGGGTGAGTTGGTCGGCTCTCAAGTCTCCGCCCTGGGGACAAAGTTTGAGCAGATGTTCGCACAACTGTCGAGCACTCTGTCTCAATCGGGCCAGTCCATCCAAGATCTCTCTAAACAGAGTTAGAGAGAATGAGGACCGAGTAGCTGGCTCTATCAGGTCCCCCTTCCAGTCTCCCCAGTAACAAGTGCTGGTATTCTCCAGCTTCCACCATATGACTCACTACCAGCTTTCTCTATGGAGAACCCATGGAGAGTAGCCGCTTACGCTCCGTTTAAGGATGGTATGATCTCTATCCCGGAGTGTGGAACTCGAAGGATTGAGGACTTCGAGTTTTATCCTCCGGGTTTGACGCAGCCTTTCATTGGCTATGCTAGGCTGACCGTAGCGGCGCTTACTAGGGAAGACAAGATCTCTAGGGAGAATGTTCTCTTACAGTAGGGATCATGTCAACGTGAATGGGTTCACTGCCTTGAGGACTGGGAGTGTACAACCACCAAGCTCCAGGCTTACAAGAGTCTCCTTTCACTATTTTTGCGACGGAAGAGGAGGCTTCTCTTTCCGTTCGCTACAAAAATAGTAGAGACGACTCTTCACGCAGTCCTCAAAGATGAGCCCATGCCACAGCTAAGGGAGGCAGAGTCTACTTCTCCGCTCTTCCCAGCTTTTGGAGAATTGTGGGAGGAACTTGCCAGCCACGTTCACGCTTGGTAAGCTCAAACCGGACTGCGCCATGGACCAGTTCGGCGAAAAGCTCCCAAGGCTGCCTGATTCCGTTGATTCAGGCGGAGTTCGACGCGCGAACTAGGTTTGGCAGGTCCCTCAATTCGCTGATTATAACAGAGATGGCTGCTCTCTCGTATGGCACGGAACCTTTGTTTAAAATCTTGGCCAAATCCCAGCTTCAAACGGTTCAGACGGATGCTTTCGACTTCTTCCAAGCTAGGAGGGGAATTGCCGAAAGCACGTTCTGCAGGAGTGCACTATTAGGCACGAGCCTAATAGACTCCTGGCTTCTAGCATGTGGGGAGCGGATCTCTTCCCAGAGTCCGCTGTAAATGAAGTACACCACGAGGCGGCTAGGCTCAACCAGAGCCTTAGAGCTAGGTGGGGTATTTCATCTAAGAGGAAGCAAGAATCGTCCCCACTGCTGGTAAGAAACCAAAGAAGTCTGGAAAAAGGTTCCAGCCTTACCAGAAACACCAGCAACAGCAGCAATTTGTTCAGGCCGTCCCGGTTACCCAACAGGGACAACCTTCTACTTCTAAACAGAACCAGCCCATCCTCCTGCTGTCTCAGTCACAACCTTCGACTCCTACGCACTCTCGCCGGCCTTCAAACCCTTACGTATGAAGGTCAGGCCTACCCTCCCTTTAATAGACAATCGAGAGGTAGGGAGAGAGGCTACTTTCGCCAGCGCAGGCGAGGGAGGGCGACAAGGAGTAAGCAGTTCAGAGGAGGGCGTTGGTGGTCAACCCGCCCATCAACAATGAGGCTCCCCAGGTAGGAGGGAGGCTGTTCCTCTTCCGTCACAGGTGGGGGTTCAGCAATTGGGCACAGAGCATAGTGTCCAAAGGATTGGGTTGGAGTTGGATCAAAGATCCTCCTCCAATCAAATCATTCGCCAAATACCATCAAAGGAATTGACAGATTATGCGGAGGAACTCCTTCAGAAAGGAGCTATTGCGAGAGTCAAGCATCTAAAATTTCAAGGTCGCTTATTCAGCGTGCCAAAGAAAGGCTCAACAAAAAGAAGGGTAATCTTAGACTTGTCACAAAGCTAAACTCTTTCATTCGTTGCGACAAGTTCAAGATGCTTACCCTCTCGCAAGTAAGGACCTTACTTCTCGTGGAGCCGTCACATGCTCCATCGATCTTACAGACGCATACTATCATATCCCTATAGCCAGACACTTCCGCCCATTCCTAGGATTCAGGCTAGGAAATCAGACATTCTCATTCAAAGTGATGCCCTTCGGTCTGAATGTAGCCCCCAGGGTATTCACGAAAATAGCAGAAGTGGTTGTGCAGCAATTGAGAACTCAGGGAATCATGGTAGCAGCATACCTCGACGATTGGTTGATCTGGGCACCAACAGTCGAGGAATGTCTCAAAGCCACCAAAAAGGTAGTTCACTTTCTGGAACATCTGGGGTTCCAGATAAACAAAACGAAATCCAGACTTACCCTGGAGTCTCGTTTTCAGTGGCTGGGAATCCAATGGGATTTGTCTTCCCACAATCTGTCAATTCCAGTGGCCAAACGGAAGGAAATAGCAAAATCTGTCAGACAATTTCTCAAATGCAAACAAACATCAAGGAGAAGCCAGGAAAGAATCCTAGGGTCCCTTCAGTTTGCTTCGGTGACAGATATCCTCCTGAAAGCAAGGCTAAAAGATATAAATCGAGTACTAAAATGTGGCGACCCGCTGATCAGACCCGAGGCCCTGAAGGACTGGTAGCCTAGACCTTTGGTTTGGGTGATGACCTTTTTGGGTACTGAGTGGGTTTGAGCGGCGGTCACTGTGAGGAAGTGATTGCAGCAGCTCTCTGCAGCAATTGCTTCTCGCCATGTGAGAGGTATTGGTAATCCACCCAACCCGTCTTGAAACACGGACTAAGGATTCCAACACGTGCGCGAGTTTAAGGGTTGTTTAAACCTGGAGGCGAAATGAAAGTGAGCTCCTTTTTTGTTGCAAGCCGATCCCTTGTCGGACCCTGGACTGTGCAGGGTGGACGTTGCGATGTCAAATTTGCCTGTTGTCTGTTGTGTAGTTTTGGGTTGTGGCGGCTCCTTTTGGGGGTTATTAGGCGCAGGCAATGACTTGCCATAGTGCGGCTCAGGCAAGTCCGTGGGCAAGTACCTGAGAGCACAGCCGTTGGGACCTGAAAGATGGTGAAATATGCCTGGCGAGGACGAAGCCAGAGGAAACTCTGGTGGAAGTCCGAAGCAGTTCTGACGTGCAAATCGATTGTCAGAGCTGGTATAGGGGCGAAAGACTAATCGAACCATCTAGTAGCTGGTTCCCTCCGAAGTTTCCCTCAGGATAGCTGGCGTTGATTTGATGAGTTTCATCCGGTAAAGCGAATGATTAGAGGCCTTGGTGGTGCAATGCCGTCAACCTATTCTCAAACTTTAAATGGGTGAAATGTGAAGCTGAATGTTATTTGATGAATCGTGATGCCTAGTGGGCCACTTTTGTTAAGCAGAACTTGCGCTTGTTAAGCAGAACTGGCGCTGTGGGATGAACCAAACGCACGAGTTAAGACGCCTAAATGAATGCTAATGTAGACACTAGGAAAAGGTGTTGGTTGCTATAGACAGCAGGTTGGTGGCCATGGAAGTTGGTATCCGCTAAGGAGTGTGTAACAACTCACCTGCCGAATCAACTAGCCCTGAAAATGGTAATGGCGCTGAAGCATTCTCCCGATACTCGGCCGAAGGGGCATTATTTTATTTGAGAGAACCTTGAAAGCCCCGGCGAGTAGGATGTCGCAGCGGTGAGCGTCGAAGGGACTGTGCGTGAGCGGCCTGGAGCTGCCGCTGGTGCAGATCTTGGTGTAAGTAACAAATAATCAAGAGAGAGCCTCGTTGGCTGATGTGGAGAAGGGTTTCCATGTCCATGTCAACATCAGTTGAACATGGGTGAGTCAGGCATAAGCCCAATGATAAATTTCCTGTGTCCTAGGTGTTCTAAGGCCTCCTAAAATATGGCCGTGAATCAATAATGATGGAGATGGATGGAGCCAGTCACTCAGTTATTTATTTTTTTGTGAGCGAGTTAATAGGTCTATGAGTTAAGCAAGGAAAGAGACTATGATGGATGGTGGTGATGATGTTGGCAGCCTAGCCTTTGCTGGGTTTGCTTTGAATGAGAATGCTATATGTATATGCTTTGGCTAAGAAGCTGCCATATAATAAATAAATATGGTCAACGATTTATGCCCAAGTCGACAACAACACCACCACCACCAACTGCTTTAAAGGTTCACTGAAGTTGATTGGATTTCCACACAGAGAGAGAGAGAGAGAGAGAGAGAGAGAGAGAGAGAGAGAGAGAGTATGTTTACATAGAACTCTATTATGGCGTTTGAATTGTTGTTGCCCCCTTTATTTTGGAGTTGTTGCCTTGCCTTGCCTTAATGAAATGTGAGAGAGAGAATTGAAGAGAAGGTTGGTTAGCTTTGAGCTGCAGTTTTAGGAGCCCCAGTGTGATGGCGTTTAAGAGTCAGTGTAGACCAATGGAAAAATGGATGGAAATTTCTTTCAGACAGAAAGAATAAAAGCAAGTAGGTGGAGAGAAGAGCAGAATTGGTACCATTATTGTCGAGAATGAGAATTTTTTTTTTTTCTCATGTGCGGCCTTAAGAAGATGGATTGGCTCGTGACACAAGAATGAGAGAGAAATGATGATGAGACTGACTGTTGAAGTTATTTTTTATTCCTGTGAGAAATGGGAATGAATGAATAAAGCTGGAAGGGATGCAGTGGCGAAAGAGATTACAGTAATGATCCCGTGACCATGTTCGGACAAGGCCCGGCTTGTGCCTTTTAGGTGGAGGCCGGGTCAGTGTGTGACGATTGTGTCCACTGGCGTCTGGTCCGGGGGGAGAGTTTCTTTTCTGTTTTAGGCTTTGTGATCCCCGGAAATCCTATGAAGCAAGAAGGGGGTGATGGTATATTGAACCTGACGTGGCCGTAGAGCGACACAGTTCTTGTGTGGTCCCGTGCACCAACGCCAGTCCGTGAAAGATGCAAGTGAGGAAGTCACACGGGTCGGAATCCATTGCTGTGGCTGGGCTGGGCTGCTGCCTGTCAAAGGGTTTGTGGCTTGGCCTTGCCTTTTTACGGTGTTGGAGACCCTGTTTCGACACAGACTGTACCCATCTCCGCATCAGGTCTCCGAGGTTTGGAGCCTCTAGTCGATAGATGAATGTGGGTAAGGGAAATCGGCAATCTTGATCCGTAACTTCGGGACAAGGATTGGCTCTGAGGGTCGGGCCAGTCGGGCCTTCCCGGGAAGCGGGCTTGGGGTTACTCTTTTGGCAGGACTGGGCGAGGTGTCGGAGCCTTCTTACTTGTAGGTTGGTTCCTTTACCGAGGTCGGACCTGGCTGAGCGTGCCCTTCCGCGGAACGGGCAAAAGGTTGTGCAAAGGTATGTGGCTTGGTGACTTGCGTGAACTCGAACAGGGGTTGCGCAGACCTACTGGCCCATGTATTACTCCGGCTGGCATCCTAGCGACCAGCTCAGAACTGGCACGGACACGGGGAATCCGACTGTTTAATTAAAACAAAGCATCGCGATGGTTATGGCTGATGATGACGCGATGTGATTTCTGCCCAGTGCTCTGAATGTCAAAGTGAAGAGATTCAATCAAGCGCGGGTAAACGGCGGGAGTAACTATGACTCTCTTAACCTGGTAAGGAGTCGCAATCAGAGCTTGAACTGGAGTTGCCTAGAGTCCTGCTCAGGGTGTCGCTGTGTCGAGGTTCTCGTTTTGGTTTGGCACTGTGATGTCCCTGTGTGTGTTCTGGCAGACCAGGTCTTGCCTTGCGGCTCCTTCTAGGTAGATAAGATAGATAAGTTCAGCTGGGTGGTTCCGTAGTTCCAGTCCCTGGTCCGGGTAGCTGGTTCTGCAACCGAGAGTCGGGGGAGAGGAGTTATTAGCGACCTTTACTCCTCTCTGCTAAATCCCAGTTGAAATGCCCACCACAAGATTGGTGGCAAAGGGTGGAGCGAGAGAGGTTCCACCACCGCCCCAGGCCGCGGAAACGCCTGGCAGTTTTACACCCCCGTCAAAAGGGGTTAGGCTGAAGGGGTCTGGCAAGAAAGGGGTAGAGGCTTCGGCCTCGATTCTAATCCCAGAGAGAATTTCCTGGGCGCGCTCTTGCGCGTCTAGCCAGACCCCTATCTCCCCCTCCCCCAATACCATCACTGGGGGAGGAGTTATTGCTGGAATGGGATGGGGAGTTGGATGGCCCTCCAAAAAGGAATCCTTTCCGGTCGGCGAGCCTGTACCAGAGGCATATGAAAGAGCACTATTCAAATCTGGTTTTCGGGTTCAAGTGCACCAGATGTTCACGGACTTTCTCGACTGCCGCCGCAGTCTCAGGGCACTATCCGTTCTGTGTACGACCTGTGAGTGGAAGCCCTGCGGCTGCAAAGGCGCCCAATGCAAATAGGTCATATGCAGAGGTGGTCAAAGCACCACCTCCTAAGGAAAAGATCCCTTTGGAATGGTTCTCCACCCCCCGGAGAAAAGATAGAAACAGCAAAGACCGGCTCCCCTGGGTCCGCACAAGTGTCCCGTGTGTGGTCTGGGATTCAGGACTTTCCCCAGGATGCGTCTGCACATGTGGAGGGAGCACCCAGGGGGGAATATAATTAAGAGCAAACCTGTCCTGAAGAGAGTCGGCTACAGTGAGGATGAAATTCTCACTGTCGCCCGGGTGGAGAACATATTGACTAGCATGGGCGTCGTGAGAGTTGCGGCAATAAATGATGAGATCCTGGGTGCTTTGCCCCGGGATTTCATCAAAAAAGAGAGATTGCGCAAGATGCGCCAGACCCCTGAGTATCAGAGGGCACTTCTTGGGCTGAGAGATCAGCCACTGGGCGAAGGGGAGGCGGAATCTGTGCTTGAGCGCCTCTCCAATTCCAAAAATTGTGTGAGACTTATCTGAGGGAGAGTACCCAAACCTCTCTCACTGCCTCCTACGCTGATATTGCTCCGGTGGTGGCGGAGGTCCTCTCATGGCGGCGGGGCTCTACCCCGGACGCCCCCGGATGGGTACCACGATGATGCCAGTAGTAAAGTAAGTCCAAATTTGGAACCTTGTGAAGGACGTTTCTCACTATCTGAGTCTTTATACCATTCTAAGTACTTGACCCCAAAGGTGTTAAAGAAGGTGGACCCCAAGGGTGTTGAGGCGCGAGTCTGTCTGGGCGACTCCGGGGAGCGGTAGCGGCGCAGGTTGGACTGCGGGTTTACGCTTGGCCGAAGGGCCGGGCTGCCCAACGTCTGCCGGAGCCGCGGGTGACGATCCGGAGTTGCCACGCAGCGGGGTTGACCGCAGGGGTCCCGGCTTCGGACGGGGCCAATGCTGTGGAGCGGCCCTGCTCTCCCCGAGCTCTTGTAGCGAAGGGGATTGTGCCATGTCTCCCCAGAACATCCAGGTAGGGAGCCCTGCCGGCGCGCCGAGCCCTGTCGATGGGCGGGTCGAGGCACAAAGGCGGGGTACCCGACGGAGAACTCTTCCGAAAAAAATCATACATGCTATTGGGGTTGTGGTAAAGTTTGCACCAATTCTAAATTAGCCGTTATAAAATTTTGTATATGGAAATGTGCGCAATTTCATGCACAATACAACTAAAACAACCCATGGTTGTAGCTTTTATCAGTTTTGAGATATTTTAATATAAATAACGATAATTGCCAAAAATTTCAACCTTCGGTCAAAACTTTGACTCTACCTAAATGGTCGAAAAATGCAATTGTAAGCTAAAACGCGTTATATTCTAGTAATATTCAAGCATTTACCTTCATTTTGCAACAAATTGGAAGTCTCTAGCACATATTTTCGGTTTATGGTGAATTTATGAAAATAACATTTTCTTTACGTCCGTGCGGTAACTCTTCCGAAAAAATCATACGTGCGATTGTGGTAATGTTTGCACCATTTTAAATTAGCCGTTACATAAGTTTTATATATGAAAATGTGCGCAATTTCATGTAGAATACAACGAAAAATAATGAAGGTTGTAGCTTTTCTCATTTTTTGAAATATTTGCATATAAATCGACGGATAAATAAAAGAAAAAAAACCACGTTCGGTCAACTCTTGACTCCTACCGAAATTGGTCGAAAAACGCAATTGTAAGCTAAAAAACTCTTACAGTCTAGTAATATTTCAGTCATTTATCTTCATCTTGAAACAAATTTGAAGTCTCTAGCAAAAATATTTAGATTTATGGTGAATTTAAAAAAAATCTTTCCCTCCGCGCGTGGATTCTCCGCCACAAATCTCCGAAATGCGTACGTCCCATTCTCAGAATATTTGCTCCGTTTCATATTAGGCATTTCATAGAGTTTTATATATGAAAATGTGTGCAATTTCATGTAGAATAAAACAAAAAATATTTGAAGGTTGTAGCTTTTCTTATTTCCGAAATAATTGCATATAAAAAAAAATATATAAAAAAATTCGACATTCGGTCAAATTTAACTCGTCAGATATGGTAGAAAACTGCAATTGTAAGCTAATAATCTTACAGTATAGTAATATTCAATAGTTTTTCTTCATTTTGAAAGAAATTGGAAGTCTCTAGGACAATATTTAGATTTATGGTGAATTTTTGAACAAAATATTTGTTTACGTCCGTGCGTTACAAATTCATGCATTTTTTTGTGATAATATTTTCTCTGTGTTGCTTTTATCGTTGTACAATGTGTTATATACCAAAATGATTGCAATTTAGTGTACATTACAACGAAAAAAAGTAATTTGTTACCTTTAACCGTTTTGCGCACAGCGCGATTTGAATACAATTATATATGAAATTTCATTTTTGCGCTATCATATATCACATTATTTATATATGATAATAATAATTTTTTTCATTTCTGATGGTTGCATACTAAACTTCAGCCAATGACAAAAAAAGGAGCCAAAAATGAACTCTTAATCTTGAAAACTAAGCGCGCTGTGATTTTTTGAAAAACATATTTTTTCCGCTTCCGCGCTCACTCTGAAACACCTTTGGCACACGGGAGACAATTTTTTTTTTACTGCTTCGGCGTAAGAGGGTTAGGAAGGAAGCCAATTTCCACAATTGATTGGAATTGAGAACAGTCACAGAACTGCCATGCTCCTTTTACTTTGCAATCAGGGGATGTCATGATCCATGCAGTACAAGAAGGTATGTACTTTTGTAAGTACGAGGGCAAATTGTAGGAGAATGAACTATGACGTCTGTAAGAGACTTACCAAGTGAGGGAATCTGGACCAAACTCTACCATGTCCTTCATCACCACTTTATAAAAGTGGACATGGGCCACACCAGCTAGTCACAAGGACTAGGACAAGATGTCCCTAGTGTACTCAGCTGTATGTTGTCCACCTACAGCTTGTACTTTGGGCTAGATGCTGCTTAAAGAGGAATTGATATAAGGGAACTTACCGCTCCTGTAGACTCACAATAGGTTCTTAGTACTTGGATGAGATACTGTTCTTGTCCGAAACAGAATGTGGTTGCCAACACAACTTGTTGGGCATGAATCACAGGTCCTAAAGTTGTGTCTAAGGAGGACTTGTGGGTGACATCCTTCAGGTAGAAGAGGGTAAAGGTAGTCTGACAAAGTTGGATACATTGCCCTCATTGCCTGAGAAACTTAAATGTTCTTATGAAAAGTGTTGGACAAACCCATGCCTGACTTGTAAGTTCTCAAGCAGGAAGGAGGTAAAGCAGTATCATCTAGATCACAACCAACGAAGTTTCAAGGTAAGGAATTGAGAAATTGTAGAACCTCTTGTCTGAAAGACAGATCTTGAGCTTTTCCACATTCTGTTTAAAAAGTACCTAACAGCATGTACTGGGCATAGCAACATCTCATTGAGATCACCATTAATGAAGTCTTAGGGAAGGAATTGAGAAACCAAAACCTCTGGTCTAAAACAGACAGATCCTCA
Source organism: Macrobrachium nipponense (assembly GCF_015104395.2). Lineage (NCBI taxonomy): Eukaryota > Metazoa > Arthropoda > Malacostraca > Decapoda > Palaemonidae > Macrobrachium > Macrobrachium nipponense. The sequence goes on from NC_061100.1 coordinate 8,714,175, forward strand.
ATCGTTGCCAAAGCTAAATGAAATAGAGGTTTCTGCCTTCAGCTTGAGACAGGGTTGAAGGTACTCCCTATAGAAACAGGAACAAGTGCCTCTCAGGGGTACTTAAGTTCCTGAGGAGAGCAGATTATTCAAAACTTCTCATAAGCATAGACAACTCCACCAGAGTAGATTGGTGGAGCCCCTTCAGCTTGAAAACCTGTGATAGGCTGAGCAATAGCCCTTTACTGCAGATTGAAAGGAGATTGTCTCAGCAAAGGTAAAGGGAAGTTTTGATCTACTGATGAACAGACACCCTGACTTCATAAGCTTTCAAGCAGGGAGGTTGCCCTCTTCCTTAGAGGAGATTCAAACCCATCTGATTACTTTGTATAGTCAGAAAGAAGGGAAGTTTGTAGACATCCTTCATGCACTTACTTGTGTTAATGAAAAGCCTTCTGCACTCAGGTCTCTGGGAGTGGGTTCTTTTTCAGATAGTACTCAACAGTGTGTACTGGGCAAAGCAGCATCTCATTCAGATCACCAATAAAGTCCCAGAGAGAAGGAATTGAGAAAATAGAATCTCGTCAGAAATAGACAGATCCTAAATTTTTGCCATAGACTTGGCAATGAATGAAAGAGAGCAAGAGATCTCACTATTCAGAGTGCTAAGTTATACTATGTCAGGCCATGTAACTCCCTCCTTTTTGCCAAGGCCCAAGGTAAGTCTACTAAAATTTAAGGTCTTTTGTCTTTAATTTGAGACAGGCTTGAAAGGCACTGGTAAGGCTCCATAGAAACAGGGAAAATAGCATTTGAGAGTGCTTGAGTTCCTGAGGAAAGACTAGGAACTTTTCACTAGCAAGGCAAATCTGCTTTAGTGGACTGGTAATTCCCATTACTAAAGAGACTGAATAGAACTTGTCTCAGCTAAGGTTGAACAAGGAAGCCTGCAATTTACTGAATAGATGTAAAAGGGTACCTCTTCTAGAGAGATACCCTGTTTATAACAGCAATTGCAAATGGTCTAAGTTGGTTTTTTATTAAGCTGGCCTTATGCCAGCCTACTTCCCTTGGATACTTACTCTGATGAACAGCAAAAGGGCTCTGACATCTTCCTTGCAGCAGCCCTGCAAGAAAAACCTCTGGAGATGCTGGATAACCCGTAAGTGTGAGGGTGCAAGGAGCAAATCATCTGATGGTACCTGTGAATGTGTGGTTGACACAGGTGGGAGGGCCAAGGAGTAGTTCTTTCAGTGCCTAGACCAGTAGAGACAGCATATTGGGACACCATTCAGCTTGCAAATGAGGAGCCACTAGTCTTCTAAAGACCTGAGGTGATAAACAAGTTTATCACCTTGTTTAGAAGTCTGATCAGAGGGAATGATTATATGTTCAGGTTGTTACAAGAGTGGTGAAAAAGATCTTCCATCACTGCCTATGGATCCAGAACTGGAGAACAGATAACTGAATATGAGACCCCATTACTTTATTAATGTCTTAGTAATTTGAGCATGAAGAGAAGTAATTTGAGGATGAAGAGAGCGCTCCTTCCCCACAACCAACTCGGATAACAGCTAATCGGCAGTAACATTGTGCCTGCCCAGAATGTACCTTGCAGTCTGACGAGATTCTATTTTCTCAATTCCTTCTCTCTGGGACTTTATTGGTGATCTGAACGAGATGCTGCTTTGCCCAGTACACACTGTTGAGTACTATCTGAAAAAAAACCCACTCCCAGAGACCCGAGTGCAGAAGGCTTTTCATTAACACAAGTAAGTGCATGAAGGATGTCTACAAACTTCCCTTCTTTCTGACTTTACAAAGTAATCAGATGGGTTTGAATCTCCTCTTAAGGAAGAGGGCAACCTCCCTGCTTGAAAGCTTATGAAGTCAGGGTGTCTGTTCATCAGTAGATCAAAACTTCCCATTTACCTTTGCTGAGACAATCTCCTTTCAATCTGCAGTAAAGGGCTATTGCTCAGCCTATCACAGGTTTTCAAGCTGAAGGGGCTCCACCAATCTACTCTGGTGGAGTTGTCTATGCTTATGAGAAGTTTTGAATAATCTGCTCTCCTCAGGAACTTAAGTACCCCTGAGAGGCACTTGTTCCTGTTTCTATAGGGAGTACCTTCAACCCTGTCTCAAGCTGAAGGCAGAAACCTCTATTTCATTTAGCTTTGGCAACGATTGAGGATCTGTCTGTTTTAGACCAGAGGTTTTGGTTTCTCAATTCCTTCCCTAAGACTTCATTAATGGTGATCTCAATGAGATGTTGCTTTGCCCAGTACATGCTGTTAGGTACTTTTTAAACAGAATGTGGAAAAGCTCAAGATCTGTCCTTCAGACAAGAGGTTCTACAATTTCTCAATTCCTTACCTTGAAACTTCGTTGGTTGTGATGTAGATGATACTGCTTTACCTCCTTCCTGCTTGAGAACTTACAAGTCAGGCATGGGTTTGTCCAACACTTTTCATAAGAACATTTAAGTTTCTCAGGCAATGAGGGCAATGTATCCAACTTTGTCAGACAACCTTTACCTTCTTCTACCTGAAGGATGTCACCCACAAGTCCTCCTTAGACACAACTTTAGGACCTGTGATTCATGCCCAGCAAGTTGTGTTGGCAACCACATTCTGTTTCGGACAAGAACAGTATCTCATCCAAGTACTAAGAACCTATTGTGAGTCTACAGGAGCGATAAAGTTCCCTTATATCAATTCCCCTCTTTAAGCCGTATTCTTGAGGTTTTTTGAGGTAGGAGAGGCTAATTGGAGAAGGACCCCAGAAACCATACCGACGCCTTTTAATAAAGGTGAGCGAGCCAGAATATTCTCGCATTTCCAATTTAGCGGTTCTCTGGTATTATAACAATATTTTACTCAGAAATACTGCTAAAGGAACCTATTTCACTGGGCGACACGGGCCCTTCGCCCAGAAATAGATTTTTCCCACGTCAAAATCCCTTTTTGGTCCTGGAAAGGGTAAATATTAGTTTGATATGTCTTATTTTTGTGTGTAAAATTCTGTGGTACAATATATAAAAATTGCCTTATACCATGAGCATGGTGTATTGCTTTTGGGCCTTGCTTTGCATGTACTCAGGCTTTCAAATGTTGTACAGGGTAACTTATTTTTTTTAGGCAGAGGAATGTCCAATATCAAAGAAAATCACTCTGTATTTATCATTATGATAAATACAGTTGGTTCTCCTTTCAATGAATCATTTCCACATCTTTGCTTTGATACTTCTTAGGCAGGAGGAATATGTTGATGTACCAAAGTCTATAGCCATTGCTTATCCAAACATTTCTCTGTTCATCATTTCCTGTGACCATCTAACAAGTGGTCATCCTTAAAAAAAAAAAAAAAAAAAAAAAAAAAAGTTATTATATGCCATATTAGACTATCATCTATACGTAATATGAAAATGAGCATGAAAGAAATATATGTTGAATTTTTGTTTGCAGAACAAACAAGGTTAATTTTTTTTGTTAACCATTCATTTTTACAGCCAGTTAGTAGCTGTCTGGGAGATACAGTATTCAGCATTACAGTTCACCAACTGTCACCAGTTAGTCCATGTGTTGTGTTGCACCATTTAATATTTAACACTGGAATCCATGATACAGTAAAGTATATGCGTTGCTACAACACCTTCCTGAAAAGAGGTAAAAGTTTTTACTTATACCATGAACGAGATACAACAGTAATCTTTTTAAATAAAAAGATATGTCTTGTTTGTTTGCAAGTTTCAAGTAGATGAGGAAATCTGATGACATATCATAGTACACAAAAAGGCGTAGAGAGAGTTGACGTGGGCGTTCCCTCAAGCCTAACAGCATTTAAAGGTTTTAATTTTGTCGTTACTTTATGATTATATTGATACCATTCTGGGTAATCCATTCTCACATGCCACACCAGAGGCTACATATAACGCTGCTTACTTGTTGTCAGTAGCTGTAACAAAACAAAGTTATAATTGAAAACCTGTGTGCTTCTCAAAGAAATATAGCCTCATACTGTATTATGATCAGTAATTGCATATATTTATACAGTTTCATACAATCAACTTACCTGTCAGATATATACATAGCTAAGACTCCGTTGTCCCCGACAGAAATTCAACTTTCGCGGCACACGCTGCAGGTAGGTCAGGTGATCTACTGTCCTGCCCTGGGTGGCAGGATTAGGAACCATTCCCGTTTTCTATTCATATTTTCTCTGTCGCTTGGAATGTAAACAACGTTTGCAGTTCCTCCTGACTTGATTTTTGGATTTCATCGCCATCGATCTTCTGGGCTATCTTTTGCAGGGAAGTACTGGATCTTTGGTTCGGCATATGCATATTAATTTGTTTTAATAACTTTGGCTTCGAAAATTTCGAAGAATTGTTTACGTGTAACTACCGAACTTTTCGGTAGACACTCACATAGTTTGCAAGAAGGAAAATTTTAATATTTATTCATAATAACGTGTAGTAAATGTTAGAATTGATTGAGCTAACTTCCTTCTTGAGGAAGTCAGGAATAGAATTAGTTACGCTTCCTTTATAAGTTTTTATAGCTCTCGTACTAACGAGCAGTTAGAGCAGTTAACATACTAGTAGTGTTGTATTCCTCATCTCCTTACTTCACAGAATCTTCAAATTCATATTGCAATTTGAAGACAAAGGAATGTAGCTCAAAATACGAGCTATTGAAAGGTAAGAAGTGATTTTAGTGTTCACAGTGCAGTGGAGGGTGCGTTCTGATCGGCTCTGTTTCGCTCCCAGGCCTAGACCTCTTCCAAGCTCACATACCCAGAGGAGAAGGAAAGTCGAAAGCCTTACGGAGGTTATGGAGAATCCCCACCGATCAGGCGTCCCCTCGGCTGGATCTGTGGAACGTCCCAGACTGCCAAGTTCGCCATTGGAAAGGCGTCCTAAATAGTAGAGGGTGCGTTCGATCGGCTCTGTCTCGCTCTCAGGCCTAGACCTCTTCCAAGCTCACAAGCCCAGAGGAGAAGGAAAAGTCGAAAGCCTTACGGAGGAGGTTATGGAGAATCCCACCGATCGCGGCGTCCCTCGGCAGGATCTGTAGAACGTCCCAGACTGCCAGGGAGAGCCATTGGAAAGGCATCCTTTAAAAAGTGCGCTCTTCTTTCCGTGTTTCTTCATCTTACATCCGAAAAGACGAAGAATGTACATGTTTGGAGTTCGGACGATCTGGCGCGTTCTCTGAAAACTAAGAGAACACTGAGCGAGAGGCTGAGAGCCAGCCAGCAAGCTAGCACGAGCCACATTCCAACAGCCAGCAGCGAGCTGCGTTCCAACAGACTAGCGCGAGCCGCGTTCCAACAGACTAGCGCGAGCCGCGTTCCAACAGACTAGCGCGAGCCTCGTTCATACAGATAAATGCGAGCCGCGTTCCAGCAACTGAGCGTGAGTCGCGTTCCAGAACATTTTTCTTGGCGTAAGGCGCCTTCAAAGAGAAAACAGACGGCTAGACTGAGGAGCCTTATAGTAGAGTGGCAATCAGAAGGATGCTTCCATTGAACGTTTACTGGCAAGAGGCTCGTAAAAGAAGACTAGAGGCGCTCGGAACTATCAGGGCGCACTGGGTACCTTCCACGCAAGCGGAACGTTTCCCAGGAGCGAGTCTCCTTTCTAGCGCGCGGAACTATCCAGACGCCAGGCGCTAGGCGTAAGGATCCAGGCGCCAGGCGTCAGAATATTGCCAAAATCTTAATTTGAGAGAGACGGTTCAGTCGCGAGACTCCTCTTTGAGTTTTTTAACTTGAGCAACTTTCCCCTGGCAAATGTGCAAGATGTCGCACAGGCGGCCATTGCTTTTGTCAGAAGGATTCTGATACTAAGAGAAGCCCCTTTTTCATTATTCAGAAGACTCCTGTGTTAGGCAGTTCCTCTCAATGCGGATCTCTCCTTCATCCATGCTCTTCCCTCGTTTTGAGGAGGCAAGAGCTTTGGGAGTTTTTCTTAATAAGAATCTCATCGACGTTTGGGTATGATGGCGGATAGGAAATATCTACTTCCTTCCGTAAACCCTAGTGATGAACAGGAATTCTGTCTCTTCCGCGATTTATGAGGAAATCACGAAGATTTAAAGAGTTCCTGGATTAACTTCCTTCCTTAAGGATATATATATACTCTTTCTATCGTTCTATTAACAAAAAGAACGAAGATAGTAGAAGGTAGTAGAGTATCTGCTGTATGAGAATACGATACGGCAAATCATAAACACATACCGTAGTTACTTCTTTGCTGTGCAACTCAATTACCAGTATCCTTCTAGGACTTTCCTAGGAAGGACTACGCTTAAAGGGATTGTTAAGACAACACCTACTTAGCTTCTAGATTTATTGAAGTCTTGTTTCGCTTAAATATGCTTTAATAAGAACTTCCTGAAGTTCGATAATAATTCTATAAGATTCCTTTATTAAATGGAGTAGCTGGCAACTCTGGAAGAGTAAGGCCAGACGGCTAACGGAGACTGCTTTCGCTGAGAGCCTGAGACCAACGCAGTACCATGTAGGTGTCAGTCATGAGCAGTCGGGTTCATCTCTCTCTCCTGCGGGATGGAATAACTATCCGTATCTCTCCCCTACAATCGCGGTCTTAGCCTCGGATTGAGGGGATAGTTAAGCTAACATAAATAAATATTATATGCCTTTTGCTAAGAAGCTTTCAATAAGAGAGATAGTACAACCTTTCAATGCTGTTTACCGTAGGTAACATTATTAAAGGATTCTATCGCAGCAGAACATTATATTATATAATGCTCTCAGGCTTACGAAAGCATGGCTTATTAGAGTACCTGCTCAGAAGAAGATGGATGAGTCGGATGGGAAACATTCTCTTTGTGGGAACTTGTTTCCCTGAATGGACTATACTACGTATATAAAGTTTTTCCTACTAAGAACGGAATTAACATGTGAAAGGATGTCGGGTACCATAAAGGCACAGGTGTTCTGGCACATAACCTAAAAAGAATTAGAAGGAAGCGCCAGCCTGGCGCAATGCTCCAGAAGCGCCAGCCTGGCGCATAGCGCTAGAAGCGCCAACCTGGCGCAATGCGCCAGAAGCGCCAGCCTGGCGCAGTGAGCCAAGAGCACCATCCAAGATTTTCTCGTTTTAGCGAGTTATTAACCTAAGAGTCCAGTAGCCTCTCGGACACCAGGCTCGGTAACGGCAAGATTCGTTCCTGATTTCGTTACCCATTTAATCACTTAGGCCAATTCCACGACTCTCTCATATCGCAAAGAACATCGAGAATCTCTTTTTTTCGCTCCTGTTCGCGTTAACAAAGAGAACCTTCTCGATTGACGATAATAACTGTTAACATGTCTAACATTTATTGGAAAGAGTTGTGAGAACCTGCGGAAAGTCTTCTTCATAGATCTCTTAGCAAGGTAGAAGACGAACAGGCTTCCTATAGACTGCTTCCTTTTCCTCGAACCAGAGAGGTAGCAATATATGCATCTTTATTTTTTTTTTAGAAAGGGGAATAAACTTTATTCTTTTTTTTCCCCTAAATATAAATTCTTTGCAGAATTTAAGATAAGGGCGTCAAAGAAAGAGAAGATAATACTTTTATGCCTCATTTTGGCCTTAGAGTTGGTGGTTGGATTCAACAGAGGTCACGTTTTTCTCACAACATGTTTTGGAAGTTTTTTCCAAGAGAGTCTGGATATTCTATCAGCATCTATTATAAATGGACCTTAACAACCTCTCCACTCTGAGTCTGTCTGCGTGCAGACTGACCAGAAGTGGACATGAATGAGAGGATTTTTTAAGGTAAATGACAATAGTCATGGCCAAAACATAGAATTGCTGCAGATCGTGCTAAAGGGAATGAGGAAGCTGTCCTCTTCCGATACCTCTGTGAACCACATAGCGGTTTTTTCTTCCCTTTCAGAGGGAAGAATCACCTTTGTATATGTCTGCTATCAAAGAATGCAGTAAAAGGCTATACTCTGTCTCTACAAAGGGAATTGGAGATAGCAGAGGATTAAGATCTTCGGGATCTTATATGATACCTCAATATGACAAGAGTAGGATATCATGTACTTCTAATGGGATCTTTTTTGTGGCCTCAGATTCCATGTCGACAAGATGGAACTGCTCCTCATCAAACTTCTTTGAGAAATTTTTATGAGGGAATTCTTGTTTCTCTTGGTCCTAAACGACCAAGAAGACAAGTGTTTAATTTTTTTTAGCATTGGAATCTCGCATCAGATTCTATGGAGACTAGGCAATGGGTTCTTGCCAGCATAGTATGTCTGAAAAAAGAACTAAAACCCCCTATTCCTGATTCAATGTTTTCAGATAGAGGTTTCGTTGTCCAGGCAGGGTATTTACGTTTTCATCTACAGTAGAATGGTTCAAACGCTTGCCTACAGAGTCTTTGGAATGCGATGATGGCTCGAAATGCTTCCCAGAAGGTGTTCAGAGGGATACAATAAAGAGCTAGAAATCAGGAGTCCTCCCCAATTTCAGCTCGGAGTCTTCCTTCGACATCCAGGCTTCTTCCCTTCCTTCGGACAAGGATAGGGAAGATTCTGCAACGAGAAACCCCCTTCAACAGGTAAGAAGAGATCTCGTGAGCAAGGGAAGTTCTCAAGAAGGATCCCCCTCTTCGGATGGAAGACTCCTTATCTCATCGTACTGTATTAGATTACCTCCCATCGTATACTGGATGTAGCTGACTACAATCACCCTCCCCTTGCCGGAGGAGGCCAAAGCTCAAAGTGGAAGAATTTCTTCCACCCTTCTCCAGTCTTGTGATTTACTATTGTGGATGTTCAGGACTTTCGGACAATGTAGCGCCAACCAGGAGCCTTATGCTAAAACAGGCGTAAAAAACGCCAGAGTCAGACAGCCCCAAGAACACTGTCATTGTCTGATGAGGAGAAAGAGTGGGCCTACAACCTGACACAGATGCGCTAGATGCGAACATATAGGACAGATAAGAGTGTCCGATGTGGACATTGCCAGACATCCTCGAGACTCTACCAAGCTCGAAGCTCCGGCAAGTGGGGAGGAGCCAACCAGGCGCGAGGCGCCAGGCAGGCGCGAGGCGCCAGCCAGGCGCGAGGCTCCAGGCAGGCGCAAGGCGCCAACCTGGCGCGAGACGCCAGCCAGGCACAAGCCAGGCTCTAGGCGCGAATCTCCAGCTAAGGTGCGAGGCGTCAACCAGATGCGAGGCGCCAGTCAAGCGAAAGGTACCAGACAAGCGCTAGGCTCCAACCAAGAGCGAAGCACCAGCCAGGCGCGAGGTTCCTGCCAGGCTTCAGGCTTCAGACAGGGAGAGATCCATTTCAAGAAAGCCCTGGTCTTCTTTGAATCATGGAGATCTCCTAAGCACTTCATAAGTGACTTGATTCCTTCGAACAGCTGAGAATTAAAAGCGCAGGAAGTGCGCTCTTTTGCAAATTCTTGTTCTTTACATAATAATATGTCATATAAGACATATTAGCTGTGTTGTACGGTAGAGGCAACTCTGTGTTGACTTCTCATTACACAAAGGATGTCAAGTTAACGTACGAGAGATCCTTCTCTTTTGGTTTATACGTTTCTGCGGATACGTTACTGGGATAAGGAGCCGACACTGATCCTTAACTTTGAGTTAAAGTTATTTAACTTAGTGAAAGAAATTATTGGGGTTTTTGAAAGGAGTGTGGGGGATAACTCTCTTCAATTTGAGCGCGAACCTCGTGTTAGGATCAGGTGATCGGGATCGGTGTTGCGCTCCTTCATAAGGTGTATTGTCATAGAAGTGGTCCAGTACCCATTGACAAAGTCCTTTCAGGCTCTGCCGAGTAAGCAGTTCATACCCCATCGGCAGACCCACAAGAACTCTTAGCCATAGATCACATATCTCGCTAAAGTCTTGAGGTGATGCAGACTACCGGGCAACAGCCACTAAGTCTACCACCTATCAGATAGGAACCAAGGTTTATTTATACCTACAACATATGTTGTTTACCTGTCTATTCCATGTTAGCTGTCTCTTACCCTCCACCGAAGGGTGTCAATCAGCTATGTATATATCTGACAGGTAAGTTGATTGTATGAAAATGATACAGTAAGTCCTCGGGTTACGCTGGTCTCGACTTACGATGTTTCGTGGTTACGAACGCGCCCCCATAAAAATATAAAAAATAATATTTTGCGTCGTTCCGTCTTACGCGGTTTAGCGTCGTAAGCAACGTAAACAAACGCGAACTAGTTCCAGGCGCACGGCGGAAGAATACGCTTTGTGGGGGAGAGGACGGCGTCGCTTCGCTACGCTCAGTCCTCGCCATACGCCATTTTGGTTGTTTACACTGCCTCTCTCTCCCTCGTGTTGTATCGTTTTTGTAACTTTTTGCTCTTTGTTATGGCTCCCAAGCGCAAGGCGGACTCTTCTGATGGTAGTGCATCGAAGAAAAGAAAGGCCATCACCATGGAAATTAAAGTGGACATTATAAAGCGATCCGAGAAGGGAGAAACGCCAACAAACATTGGCCGCTCGCTTGGCCTTAGCCGTTCGACCGTTGCTACCATTATCAAGATAAAGAGCGCATCGTTGAACATGTGAAAGGATCTGCTCCTATGAAAGCGACAGTGATAACTAAGCAGCGTAGTGGGTCTAATAATTGAAATGGAAAGGTTATTGGTGCTTTGGTTGGAAGACCAAAATCAACGGCGTATCCCAGTCAGCCTTATGGTGATTCAGGAGAAGGCGAAAAGATTGTTTGAAGCGTTGAAAAAAGAAAAGGGGGAGGGAAGTGAAAGTGAGAGGTTTGTTTGGGCTAGTAGGGGTTGGTTTATGCGATTTAAGGCTCGGGCCAATTACCATAACCTTAAATTGCAAGTGAAGCTGCTAGTGGGGATGAGAAAGCAGCGAGTGAATTTCCTAAAGCGTTGTCTGAGATAATTAAGGAGGGGGCTTATTCTGCTCAGCAAGTGTTAACGTAGACGAGACAGGTTTGTTTTGGAAGCGTATGCCTAACCGCACTTACATCGCCAAGGAGGAGAAGTCAGCACCCGGTCATAAAGCCAGCAAGGAGAGGCTAACTTTACTTCTGGGGTAATGCTGCTGGCGACTTCAAACTGAAGCCCTTGTTGGTGTATCAGGCTGAAAATCCAAGGGCACTCAAGGGCATTTGGAAGGGTCAACTACCAGTAATTTGGAAGTCCAACAAGAAGGCATGGGTGACGCAGTGTTTGAGGACTGGTTCGTAAACCATTTTGTTCCAAGTGTGGAGCGGTATTGCGCCTCCAAGGGTATCCCCTTTAAGGTGTTGCTAGTGCTGGACAATGCCCCTGGACACCCCTGCCCAGCTGGGGAGACTTCAACCCTAATGTCCAAGGTGGTTTACCTTCCACCTAATACCACGGCCCTTTTACAGCCTATGGACCAAGGAGTGATTGCTTCGTTCAAGGCCTACTACCTACGAAGGACAATTGCTATGGCTTTACAGGCAACTGAAACCAAGAAGGACTTGACTCTGAAGGACTTTTGGAAATCCTACAACATCCTTGATGCTGTAAAGAACATTGCTAATTCCTGGGAGGAGGTTAAGCAAACAAACATGAATGGTGTCTGGAAGAAAATTTGTCCTCAATTTGTGAATGATTTCCATGGGTTTGAGGACACAGTTCAGCTAGTTGTCAAGAACGTTGTTGCCCTGAGTAAGGAAATCAATTTGGAGATGGAGGTTGATGATGTTACAGAGCTGCTGGAGTCTCATGGCGAGGAGTTATCTGCTGAGGACCTGATACAACTGGAGAAGCAGATAATAGAGGAAGAAGAAGAAGCACCCACCCCAGAGCCTAAGGCTTTCACAAGGCAGGACTGTTGATAAGAGGTTTTGCAGAGTTGCAGCAAGCGTTGTCAACTTTTGAGGCTCAGGATCCCAACTTGGACAGGTTCACTAGGGTTTTCCAGAGGCTCATGGATTTGATGCAGTGTTACAAGGAGATCTTGGATGAAAAGAGGTCGCTCTCTGTTCAGACTAACCTGGAGCAGTATTTTAAGAAGGTAGAGAGGCCTGCAGAAGATCCTGTACCCTCTACCTCAGCTGCCTCTGCTAATCCAGCACCTTCTGAATGTTCTGCTAACCCAGACTCACCTGCCCCAGTATCTCCAGCACCTTCTGTAGGTGCCTCACCTAAAGACTCACCTGCCCCAACATCTCCACTATAGTTCTGCCTCACCTCAAGAATCACCTGCCTCAGCATCTCCAGTACTAGTATGTTCTGCCTCACCTCAAGAATCATCTGCATCAGCATCTCCACAACTTCTGGAGGTCTCTTTTTTCTTCACTAACTCATAACTCTCCACACCGCAGCTTCCTCTCCAGTGTGCAAGCCAATCAAACTAATAAAGGTAAGGAATTGTTCTCTCGTTGTTATTGGAGAGGGTTTATTTTACATTGAGGTCATTTGGTGGTATTTTTCAATGTTCCTTGACTTACGCTGAAATTCGTGTTACGATGCATCGTAAGAACGGATCAACGTCGTAACTCGAGGACCCACCCCCTGTATTGTTATAATACAATAAAGTTTCATACATACTTACCTGGCAGATATATACAATTAATGGCCCACCCAGCCTCCATGCAGGAGACAGGTGGAAGAGAGAAAATATGAATAGAAAACGGGAATGGTTCCTAATCCTGCCACCCAGGGCAGGACAGTAGATCACCTGACCTACCTGCAGCGTGTGCCGCGAAATTTGAATTTCTGTCGGGGACGACGGAGTCTTAGCTATGTATATATCTGCCAGGTAAGTATGTATGAATCTTTATTGTATTATACCAATATCATTTTTCATGCTCTTTTTATACAGTATGGATAATTATTTGGTTTATGGTGTTGGACCTTTCGACAGGATAAAATGCCAATAGTTTAGTGCGTGAACAAGCAAGGCATTTTGAGAAATATAATAAATATATTCCTTATGTTTAATTTGTACAGCTTACTATAAATTTTATGTTGTCACATCACAATCCCATGGGCTTATTGAATTTAGGGAGCAGATGCATTGTAGGGAGATGGGAAGGCGTGAGAAATCCTAACAATTCCTAGAATTCTGTCCTGATCTAATCAGACCTTACTGTCCTAACCAGGGTGCCGTGCCCTTACATGGCCAGGGGCTTCTGCCCCAGCCCTGGACCCCTAAGTAACACTGAATATTGCTGTCTGCCTATTCTGTCTACCTGAATTTAGATTTAATACTTGGTGTTTTCATTGCTGCCCTGAAGTTGCAGATCAAGAGCATTTCTTCCCGAAATCATGAGACAGGATGATTTGAAGGTTTTTAAAACTCATTATCATTAATAAATGGCAGACTTTGGATGATGAATCAGATATGTCCAATGACTAAAGCAAACTGGTATGTAGTGAGATTCATTCCAAAGTGGTGTAATGTTATCCCATATTCAAATTGGTCTCCCCCATTTAACCTGTGGGTAATTGATGAAGAAGCTGAACTCGCAATGCCTTGTTGACTGTTCCTGATTTCCTATGTATATTGGTGCAGATATGAAAGAATTGGGATGATGATTTATGTGTTATCTGCTTAGACTTACAGCACCTTAGACATCCATTTCTGGTAAAGATTTTCCCACTCCCTCAGGTATGCTTTATCCTAGCTAAAATGTCAATTTCTGCCGCAGTATCTTTGGCAGAGCATTTTGTCCTACCTTTTTGGGGAATACTGGTTCCATGCTGAGGACAAGAATATTGCTAGTTTTATCATCACTAAACAATTTTAGTTGACCAGTTTTTCTTATTACTGTACCAGGTAATCATTTCGTGTTTAATACATGTTTCCCATGGATTATTTTTACCCTAAATATTGTTTCATGTTCATGGTATGAGAAACTAAAGATATTTAAGCTTTACAGGATCATGGCACCACTTGTCCTACAACGAAAGTCCAACACATGGAGATGAAAGTTGCTCTGAAGATGAATGTTGAATGGAAACATCATGACACACTGCCACTTCCATTCTATGCTTGTAGACAGAATACTGTCAGCCAGGTGACAGTATTGTAGTACTAGCTGAAACCTGGTACATAATATTGTGCTATGGAGGATTCTCAAGACGTGGTCAGTGCTTGTACATGTCCACTCAAGAAACCTCGAGACAGGCATCGGAATCATGCAGGTGTGAACTGAACAGCATTGTGGATCATGTGAACAAAACGGTAGAAACCCAGCAGAAAAGGGTGGGAAATTGCCCCACCCCCCTCTGGGGATGACAGTGGGGCAGCTGCTGCCAAGAAGGGACTTGGAGGTAATCCATGCCTAGTTGATACGAAAGTGTGTCTGTTCCCTGCAGCTTCCCGACATCCTTCACACACTGGCTGTCTGTAATGACTGCTTTTCATCACACCAAGTGTCACACATGTTACAGCTTCGGGATGAAACACTTTTGTACATTAGTATGCTCGCTCTTTTCTTTGAAGTGTCTCTCAGGCAGCAGAGTCAAGGCGTTTCATGTTCCAGCATCAGTGAGGTGGTTGCAGCGGGGGCAGATAACGAAGGGGCCGTTCCTGACATTCTTTTTGGCTTCATGGCCTTGGAAGATAAATACGTGAGCTATTCGTCTTCTCGTGCCCTGTCCTTGCTTTTGCTGATGTTACGTGGCCGTGCCAGTGAAATTGTCTTGGAAAATATAGACAATCTTGCCATTGTACCAACCTCATTGAAATGGGTCATTCAATTGAAGTTGTTAGGAGAGTTATCGAGTGGAAAGATTTAGATGAGCATCCGTTGGAAGGAACAGAGCCTGCTGACACAGGACAGCCAGGAGATTGTGCAAAGATAACTTTAACCCCAGCTAATTCATAGGAGGCTAATGAAGTTAAGTATGTAGCAACTAAAAAGCTTAATTGCAAGTGGTTTCTTTTAGTGTCTAGATTAATGCAGCTAATTAATGATTTTTCTACTGAAAGAGAACATGTTATTGTTTCTTTTTTAACACTTTGGGAATCTTTAATATCAGTCAAAGCTAATCTTTCTATGACTGATAGAAAGGAATTTTACTCAGGACTAGAGCGTCTTATGACTCCTCTCACTCGTGACACACATACAATAGTGTGGCGAAAAGTGCTTGACCTTTATAATAAGGTCTTGTGTTATGGGAGTACGCTGGCCCTCCAGGACGTATTAGCAGAGGAGCCCTGTAACTTGGCTCACCTCCTCATCCGTGCTGTGAAAGATAGAAGGTTGTTGGAGTGTGTGCCTTGTGGAGGACCAGCGGAACACAGTACATTACCAATCCACAGCTCCAATGCAATGGATATCGGGTTCAGGACCAAGTTCCGGAAGTGTTAGTGGAATTGACCAGAGTGAGCGCACTATTTTTCACAAAGTAGTGTTAGTCATTTTGAAAGCAATTGCAGTGACATTCAAGGAAACGACGCGATTCTTCTTCAGAAAACTCCTCCAGGTCTGGAGGTTCAGGATCAGAGGATGTTGATATGGCCATTATAGAACGTAGTCTAAGGGAAGTGATGCGCAAAGTTGATAGTTTTGTCAAATCAAAACTTCCATTCCACTCTGAGGCTCCAATGGCAGAGTGAATGGTACGACTCTTTGCTGACCAAGATGACTGGTTGGTTGAATCAATGGTGTGTGGATTAGACATCTTCACAGGTCTAGGGATTCACATAAGGTAGGCAACTGTAAAATGTATACATTTCAAGAAATTATGTACTTTAATTTATTTTCACTGTATATAGGTAGTGTTGGAAATACTTTTGTGTGTGTTTCTTTTCAGGAATATTAAAAAGTAAATGGGTATGTGCATTACTTCCGCCCGACAGTTAGTTGCTTTGTAGAGTTGGATTGGTAAAGCATTTACAGTAATATTTGGAGCAGGAATAGGAATAATTATTTTATGATACATATAACTTGAGAGAAAAATATATTCGCTAATAATTTGGATGCATGAAATTTTTATTGTTAAGTCTTTTGTTGAACTAGTAATGCTATAGAGCTTGAGTATTGTTCTAGGTAGTTGTAATAAGATTTGTAGACTTGGTTACTTTACAGTATTTAGTAATTGTTTTGTGTCATTATTTTGGGTCTGCTTTAGTTATATGACCCATATGACAATTCTTCACTCTTACCTGTAGGTAGAGGGAAAGATGGTGTTTTAGTATTGGAGGTAGTATTCCATTTCTCGTCCCCCAGGTTCCGGGATGAAGGGCAAAGATAAAGCAATATCTTCTTGCGTGTGTTTATTGGCTAAAACTACATTGAAGAAGGCGGGTAGTGGAATATACAAAATACAAAAAGCGTATATAATAGAATCATAACAAACATTTGAGCAACGGAGCTCTATACACAATAAGGAATCATATCCTGCATACATGAGGTAGAATTTATAAGATCGAAGCCTGTGTGTCGGACTCGATACTAACACAATCACAATTGGTTATACTTATAACATTTACGCATTATGCAACACAGTGCAATAGCTCTGAACTGAACGTGTCTGCGGAGCTAAGTTTTCCCGCGCTCGTTACATAACATCTTGCATACATGACAGTCTCCTCCCCCTTTACCTGTGACTAAGAAACAACTGTTCCTCACATTTACAAATCTAACCTTTCAGGAGGTTTTCCTCTACTCATTCTGTTAGGGAGTACTATAGGTGTGTTCTGAGCTGTTGCATGATTTTCCTCTCTATTTACAGTTGGTGGTTGAACATCTTGGTGAGCAGTTTGCTTATCTGAGTTATTCAAGTCTGAGGTATTTGAAACTTGTACTTCTGTATGATTTGTACTAAATAACTGCAACTGATCAACATGACGTTTTACCATCTTTCCACCGACATTAACATCATAATGTAAATTACCTATCTTCCTGACAATTTCTCCTTGTACCCATTTTTCTGGTGTATTGTATGATCTTATCATGACGCAACCTGAAGGAGTGAAATGTCTTAAATTGGGAAATTAATTTTACTTGATCATAACCTTTCTGTTCTAACTGACTCTGCAAGCTTGGATACATTAAATCTAACTTATTCCATGATCTCCTCCCCATCAACAAATAAGAAGGTGTTACACCCCGTAGTATTATGCAACATTTGTTGCTATAGGACAATAGGAACTTTGCAATGTGAGATGCTACATTACCGGAGTTTGCTTGTCTACACTTCATTTTATGTTTGTAAGTTTGAACAAATCTTTCTGCTTCACCATTCGTGGATGGATGATAAGTTGCTGATAATGTATGTTGTATACCATTTACATTCAGAAATTCCTTAAACTCCTGTGAAGTAAACTGTGGGCCATTGTCTGTTACTATCTTTTCTGGCAAACCATACGTTGCAAAGATTTGCATGAGTGATCTTATAGTTGCTACCGATGAAGTTGTTTGCATTGGTATAATTTCTGGCCACTTACTATATGCATCTACTAATATCAGATATGAGTATCCTAAAAATGGACCTGCAAAATCTATATGTACATGTTGCCACGGGTATCTGGGTAATTCCCATGGGTGCATTCTTGTTGGTTTTGGATTGTTTTGTTGTGATGCACAATTCATACACTTCTTAACCAAATTGTCAATGTTCCTATCAACACCTGGCCACCAAACATAAGTTCTAGCAATTGACTTTGATCTGACAATACCTTGGTGGTCTGCATGTATTTCTGATAGAACTCTATTCCTTAATGCATTTGGAATCACTACTCTTGACCCTCTCAAAATACATCCTTGGTGGTCTGCATGTATTTCTGATAGAACTCTATTCCTTAATGCATTATGCAACACAGTGCAATTCATTCCACATTTCTTTGTATGGTTTTCAATTGGCATCTTCTTCACAAATATCTCTGCCAGTTATTAGACTTCACTACATTTGAGAGTACTGGGTCTTTCTTGGTACCTTGTGCTATTTCCTTAGCTGTAATAGGTAAATTATAAGCAAAAATCAAAGAATACTTTCCTCATGTTGTTCTGGTGCTTCGTCTACATGCAATCTCGACAAAGCGTCTGCATTACCCATCTTAGATGTTGGTCTATATTCTATGTTGTAATCATATGCCGCTAATATGATTGCCCAACGTTGTAGTCTTGCAGCTACTAACGTCGGTAAACTTGCCTTTGGACCTAAAATCATCAATAATGGTTTGTGGTCTGTAACTAATGTGACCTTGGCCTGCCATACGGTACAATATGGAACTTTTTTACTCCATACACTAGTGCTAATGCTTCCTTTTCTATTTGTGAGTAATTTCTCTCTGCTTTGTTCAATACTCTGGAGGCAAAAGATATTGGTTTTTCTGTACCATCTGGCATTACGTGTGCTAGTACTGCACCTAATCTTATGTTTGAGGCATCACAAACCAACTTTACTGGCAAATCCATTTGATAATGTACTAGGAATGTGGGTGATGTCACTTCTGCTTTGATTCTTTCAAAAGAATTTTGACATTAATTTGTCCAATTCTATTTTACATCTTTGTTCAGCAAATTGTATAATGGGTGAGCAATTGTTGCTAAGTTTTGAATGAAACAACCATAGAATGTCACTAAACCTAAAAATGATTGCAATTCCTTGACATTTTCTGGTAACTTTGGTGACTGCACTGCATTTACCTTATCTTGAGTCTTATGAATACCTTTACCATTTACAATAAAGCCTAAATACTCTACCAAGTCAACTTCTAAAATACATTTACTCTGGTTGACCTTGATATTGTGTTCCTTTAGTTTCTTTAGAACTGCACGTAACCTTTCTTTTTTGTTGTTGCCAGCGACTAATATGTCATCAATGAAAATGGATACTCCTGACATACCTGCAAATATTTTGTCCATTGTTTGCTGCCATATTGCTGGACTGCTAGCAACACCATAGGGAAGTCTTTTTGGACGATACAGCCCTAAATGTGTTTACAGTACATAGCTTTTGAGAATTCTCATCCATGGAAAGTTGTTGAAATGCTTGTCTAAGATCTATCTTAGAAAATACTGAGCATCCTGACAAAGTTGCGAACATATCTTTAGGATTTGGCAATGGATGTTGTGCTACTTGCAATTGCGGATTTAATGTCACCTTGTAATCTCCACATAACCTAACTTGACCGTTGTCCTTAACAATTGGAACTAATGGTTTAGACCAATCTGAATAATCTACCTTTTCCCATGAACCTTCACTTTCTAACCTTCTAATTTCAGTTTCCACAGCTATTTTCAATGCATATGGAACTGGTCTTGGAGCAGAAAATCTCATTTATTTCTATTTGAGCCATAAGATGTTCTTGTACATCTTTGTTCACAGAATTAATGTGAAATGCCGAGTGTTCTACTTCTGTGGTCTTATGTACACTTTCTTCATTTGAGCTAGAGCCGTCATTTGAATTTACGGTTCTATTGATCTGTTTTGTGGTCTTTTGCTTAGCAAATTTACACTGACTTGTTAACCCTTAAACGCCTATTGGACGTATTTTACGTCGAGATAAATTGTCTCTTGGGTTCCGACTGGACGTAATTTATGTCGACATACAAAAGTTTTTTTTTTAAATTTGCTGAAAAATACTTATAGGCCTACCAGCCTAAAACTTTTGAATCACGCGCCTTGGGGGATGCTGGGAGTTCACGGATCGAGGTGTTGTTTTGTTTAGAAGTGTGACTCAGGTGCGCATACGCGAAATGCCTCCTTCTCGCATCAGTCAGCATCAGTGCCGCGTCGTCCGAAAGCGATCTTTTGTGGAGGTACAGGACGTACATAGAGATGTCTCAACGACGTGTGGACCGCGAAAGGCGCGTTTTACCTGTCGGAAGGGATCGTGTAAGGCGTATCTTGGACTTGGATGCTGGCGAAGGACCGAGGACCCAAGATGACCTGGCGCCTCAAAGCTGTTCTGTGCGGCCACGTGTGGATGAAAGTGGTTTAGGATCACAACGTGTGTCTCGTGTGCCTTTAGTAACCCCTAGGAAGCATCGGGGCGTCCTTAGGGGCATTCGTAGGAATTTGGGAGGCCTCCAACCAAGGGACATAGAGGAGTACTTATCGGAGCTTGATCGGGATTATGTCGCAAGTCCTCATTTTGATGGCGGATGGTCATCGAGTGATGAGGACATCAGTCCCGATGTCAGTGATGCTGAATATTTGCCTCCAATGTCCGTTCGAGGCTCACATCCCAAAAGTGAGCTTGAATTTAGTGGTTTTAGTGCATATGAGGGGGAGGATGAGGATATGGGGTCTAGTTTTATCGCAGATGACGATACTGGAAGCGAAGGCCTAAGTGAGGGAGATGGGCCAATGGGGGGGGGGGGGGTTCACGTGCCTGCGCTCGTGCGCGCGCACGGACACGTAGAAGGTCAGCTCGTCGCGCCAGCCAAGGTGAAGGTCGGTCGTTCGAGAGCGACGAGGGGTGGACAGAGGACCCCACCCCACTTAACATGCACCCATTCACGGCAACACCTGGGCTCACCGTACCTGTACCTCTCACTGCTCTGGGGTTCATCCAGCTCTTCCTTTCACGGGAATTGCTGGAGTACCTGGTAGCAGAGACGGTGGACTACGCTCGGTACTGCCGTTATGAATTACGCACGACATTGTCGTATCGCTGGCGGGGCTGCAACCTCACCGACATGGCGCATTTTTTGGGGCTCCACATTTATTTTGGTATGATGCCTGCTGCCGACGTCAGGCAATATTGGAGGCGGAATTTTTTTTTTAAGTAGTCCCCGGCGTTATGCCCCGTGATAGTTTCCTGGTGTTGGACAGGTATTTCAATGCCTTCAACCGAAGGGCCATACCCCGGAATAACAGCGATCGCCTCCTCCTAATCCGCCCAGTGTTGGAATACATTCGTGAACGGTGTAGAATTCTCCGTTATGGTTCCTGGGAAAGAACCTTTCTTTGGGGATGATGGGGATGATGCCTTACAAAGGACCGTCTAAGTATTAAAGTGTATAACCCCAAGAAGCCGAAGAAATATGGAGTGAAATTTTTTTTTATTACCGAGTCCAACACTGGATACGTCGTGGACTTTTCGGTGTATTCTGGGGTCTTCGCCATGCTGCATAACACTGAATTCAGTATTGTGGAACGTTTCCTTAACCAGGGATATCACCTGTTTATGGATAATTATTATAACTCGGTATCCCTGGCCCAGGAACTGTATGAAGCAGGTGTGCACGTCAGTGGTACCCTTCGGTTGGTGCGTGGGGCCCCGAATGCCCTCGAGGCACGCTAGCCATCCGCAACATCTGGCAAGAGGAGATACAGAGTGGTGGCGGAAGGGCGCTGTCTTCGTCATCTGTTGGAAGGGGGTCCAACTCGTCCCTGTGATTACGACGAGTCATGAACCCATCCAAGAAGAGATCGTACAGCGGAAGAAGACACGTCGACAGGGCCGAGTTGTGTTTTAGCAGTTTCGTCCCGAGCGGCCTACTGTCATTGGGCACTACAACAGGCACATGGGGGAGTTGATCTCTTTGATCAACTCATCCAGTATTATCCCTTCGCCAGGAGAACCAGGAGGTTGGAACCACAGAAGCTCCTCAAATGCATCCTTCAGTTTGGCCCTGCCAAAATGCCTTACATAACTCTACTGTTGGGGTACCACTGTAACCATCTCCGGAGGTTGTCCCACATACAGTTCCTAGAGGTAGCCGGGAATGCCATCATCAACTTCAATCCCAATGAGTGGCCTTCCATCACTGACCCCTTGCCCCGAGCTGCAGATCTGCCCCTAGAGGAAAGGGCAGATATTAGGAGGGCCAACTTCGGTCAACCTGCCGCCGGCCCAGCTGCCGACGCCCCTACTGACGACGCCCCTGCTGCCGCCGCCCCTGCTGCCGCCCCCCTGCCCCTGCTTTGACTTACCCCTGCTGCCGGCCCCGCCATCACCGCTTCTCTTCGGGTAGTGGACCCTGTGTGTCGGCTGCAGCCAGGGGATCACACACTGGAGGCCCTAGAAGGGCGCAGGAAGAAACGATGCCGGGTGTGCCATATGAATGGCAGAAGGAGATACACCCGGTTCTTCTGTCGTACCTGCAAAGTAGCTCTTTGCAGGATAGGGGAGTGTGACCGTAAATACCACAATACGGTTTTTTATTGGAGTGTGCCTAATCAACCGACAGCGGAGGGCGCACGGGGCCGCCGGGCCCATCAGCAGTAAGGGCGCGGCGACTCCCTCCTCCACCTGTACCTTCGTCATGTCAAGAGGAAAAAAATGCAGACTCTTCAATGGAGGAGGGAGAAAACAAGAATAGAATAGAGTCATGGTTACGAGTGAGTATTCTGCATTTATTTTATATTTATTTTTATATTTATTACAAGTTTTTATATATCGGTATCTGTGCATATTATATGATGTATCATTGTATGCAAAAAGAAAAGTGCCAGAATGGAAAAATGTAATATTATTATATATATATATATATATATATATATATATATAAAATTAATATAATATATATATATTGGTAATTTTGGGTGAGCAAATTACATAACAGTCTAGAAATATTCAATCATTTATCTTCACTTTAAAACAAATTCGAAGTCTCTAGATTTATGGTGAGTTTTTGAAAAAAAAAAATTTCCTTCCCTCCGCGCGACGATTCTCGGCCGCAAATCTCCGAAATGCGTACTTCGCATTCTCCTAATATTTGCTCCTTTTCATATTAGGTGTTTTATAGAGTTTCATATATGCAAATGTGCGCAATTTCATGCAGAATACAACAAAAAATATTTGAAGGTTGTAGCTTTTCTCATTTAAAAAAAATTTGCATATAAATCATGATAAATAGGAAAAAACTACGTTTGGTCAACTTTGACTCAACCGAAATGGTCGAAAAACGCATTTGTAAGCTAAAACCCTTACAGTCTAGTAATATTCAATCATTTATCTTCACTTTAAAACAAATTTGAAGTCTCTAGAACAATATTTAGATTTATGGTGAATTTTTGAAAAAATCTTTTTCCTTCCCTCCGGGCGCCGATTCTTGGCCGCAAATCTCTGAAATGCGTACGTCGCATTCTCCTAATATTTGCTCCTTTTCATATTAGGTTTTTTATAGAGTTTTATATATGAAAATGTGCGCAATTTCATGCAAAATAAAACAAAAAATATTTGAAGGTTGTAGCTTTTCTCATTTTTGAAATATTTGCATATAAATCACGATAAATAGGGAAAAAACTACGTTTGGTCAACTTTGACTCAACCGAAATGGTCAAAAAGCGCATTTGTAAGCTAAAACTTTTACAGTCTAGTAATATTCAATTATTTATCTTCACTTTAAAACAAATTCGAAGTCTCTAGCACAATATTTAGATTTATGGTGAATTTTTGAAAATAACTTTTCTTCCTCCCTCCGCACGCCAATTCTCGGCCACAAATCTCCGGAATGCGTACGTCACATTCTCCTAATATTTGCTCATTTTCATATTAGGCATTTTATAGATTTTCATATATGAAAATGTGCGCAATTTCATGCAGAATAGAACAAAAAATATTTTGAGGTTGTAGCTTTTTTCATTTTTGAAATATTTGCATACAAATCACAATAAATAGGAAAAAACTATGTTCGGTCAAATTTGACTCGACCGAAATGGTCGAAAAACGCATTTGTAAGCTAAAACTCTTACAGTCTAGTAATATTCAATCATTTATCTTAACTTTAAAATAAATTCGAAGTCTCTAGAACAATATTTAGATTTATGGTGAGTTTTGAAAAAAACTTTTTCCTTCTCTCTGCACGCTGATTCTCGGCCGCAAATCTCCGAAATACGTACGTCGCATTCTCCTAATATTTGCTCCTTTTCATATTAGGCGTTTCATAAAGTTTTATATATGTAAATGTGTGCAATGTAATGTAAAATACAAAAAAAAATATTTGAAGGTTGTAGCTTTTCTCATTTTTGGAATAATTGCATGTAAATCACGATAACTAGAAAAAAAACTAGTTCAGCCAAATTTGACTCAACCGAAATGGTAAAAAAAACGCAATTGTAAGTCAAAACTCTTACCGTCTAGTAATATTCAATCATTTATCTTCATTTTGAAACAAATTCAAAGTCTCTAGCACAATATGTAGATTTATGGTGAATTTTTGAAAAAAAACTTTCCCTCCCTCCGCTCGCTGATTCTCGGCCGCAAATCTCCAAAATGCGTACGTCGCAATCTCCTAATTTTTGCTCATTTTCATATTAGGCGTTTTATAGATTTTCATATATGAAAATGTGCACAATTTAATGTAGAATACAAGAAAAAATATTTGAAGGTTGTAGCTTTTCTCATTTTCGAAATATTTACATATAAGTAGCGATAGATAGGAAAAAACTATGTTTGGTCAACTTTGACTCAACAGAAATGGTCGAAAAATGCATTTGTGAGCTAAAACTCTTACAGTCTAGTAATATTCAATCATTTATCTTCACTTTAAAATAAATTCGAAGTCTTTAGCACAATATTTAGATTTATGGTGAATTTAAAAAATAAACTTTTTCCTTCCCTCTGCGCGCTGATTCTCTGCTGCAAATCTCAGAAATGCATACGTCGCTTTCTCCTAATATTTGCTCCTTTTCATATTAGGCGTTTCATAAAGTTTTATATATGAAAATGTGTGCAATTTAATGTAATATACAAAAAAAAAAAAAATTGAAGGTTGTAGCTTTTCTCATTTTTGAAATATTTGCATATAAATCACGATAACTAGAAAAAAATACGTTCGGCCAACTTTGACTCAACCGAAATGGTAAAAAAACGCAATTATAAGCAAAAACTCTTACCGTCTAGTAATATTCAATCATTTATCTTCATTTTGAAACAAATTCAAAGTCTCTAGCACAATATTTAGATCGGTGAATTTTTGAAAAAAACTTTCCTTCCCTCCGCTCGCCGATTCTCGGCTGCAAATCTCCAAAATGCGTACATCGCATTCTCCTAATATTTACTCATTTTCATATTAGGCATTTTATAGAGTTTCATATATGAAAATGTGCGCAATGTAATGTAGAATACAAAAAAAAATATTTGAAGGTTGTAGCTTTTCTCATTTTCGAAATATTTGCATATAAATCATGATAAATAGGAAAAAAACTACATTTGGTCAACTTTGACTCAACTGAAATGGTCAAAAACTGCAATTGTAAGCTAAAACTCTCAAAGTCTAGTAATATTCAATTATTTATCTTCATTTTGAAACAAATTCGAAGTCTCTAGCACAATATTTAGATTTATGGTGAAGTTTTGAAAAAAAACTTTTTCCTCCCCTCCGCGCTCCGATTCTTGGCCGCAAATCTCTAAAATGCGTACGTCGCATTCTCCTAATATTTGCTCCTTTTCATATTAGGCGTTTCATTGAGTTTTATATATGAAAATGTGCGCAATTTATTGTAAAATACAAAAAAAAAATATTTGAAGGTTGTAGCTTTTCTCATTTTTGAAATAATTGCATATAAAAAAATATATTAAAAAATTCGACATTTGGTCAAATTTAACTCGTCCGAAATGGTCGAAAACTGCAATTGTAAGCTAAAACTCTTACAGTATAGTAATATTCCATAATCTATCTTCATTTTGAAACAAATTGGAAGTCTCTAGCACAATATTTAGATTTATGGTGAATTTAAAAAAAAAAAAAAAAATTTTATGTCCGCATGTTACGAATTCATGCATCTTTTTGTGATAATATTTTCTCTGTTGCTTTTATCGTTTTACAATGTGTTATATACCAAAATGATCGCAATTTAGTGTACATTATAACGGAAAAAAATTAACTTGTTACCTTTAACCGTTTTGCGTACAGCGCGATTTGAATAAAATTATATATGAAATTTTGTTTTCGTGGTATCGTATATTGCATTATTCATATATGATAATGATAATTCTTTTCATTTCTGATGGTTGCATACTAAACTTCAGGCAATGACAAAAAAAGGAGCCAAAAATGAACTCTTAATCTTGAATACTAAGCGCGCTGTGATTTTTTGAAAAAAATATTTTTTCCGCTTCCGCGCTCACTCCGAATTTGGAAGTTCTCTTTTTTTCTACCTTGTAGGCTACACTTGCATAGACATACCTTGGCACTTTAACTTTCTAAACCAACCCTTTTTTTTATTGTGTTGACGCTCCTGATGCACAGCGTTGCTTGGTTGCTGGTTTGAGTGTGATGAAGGCATCTAGGTAATTGAGATTCTTCGTTTTCGGGTAGACTTCATCCGACTGGGGTCGTCATCTTCCACTTCTTGGCTAAGAGATTAGGCGTAGACTATAGGCTCCATTTGGTTGCTATGAGTTCGTCACCTGTGTTGCCAATGTTTTGTTGTCATTAGTTTGGGTCTGCTTTAGTTATGTGACTCATACGACAATTCTTCACTCTTACCTGTAGGTAGAGGGAAAGATGGTGTTTTAGTATTGGAGGTAATATTCCATTTCTCGTCGCTAATGTTTTGTCGTCATTATTTTGGGTCTGCTTTAGTTATATGA
This sequence comes from Macrobrachium nipponense, assembly GCF_015104395.2. NCBI lineage: Eukaryota > Metazoa > Arthropoda > Malacostraca > Decapoda > Palaemonidae > Macrobrachium > Macrobrachium nipponense. Next base: position 8,740,610 of record NC_061100.1, read on the forward strand.
CCCATATGACAATTCTTCACTCTTACCTGTAGGTAGAGGGAAAGATGGTGTTTTAGTATTGGAGGTAATATTCCATTTCTTGTCGCCGAGGTTCCGGGATGAAAGGCGATAATAAAGCAGTATCTTCTTGCTTGTGTTTATTGGCTAAAACTACATTGAAGAAGGCGGGTAGTGGAATATACAAAATACAAAAAGCAAATATAATAGAATCATAACAAACATTTGAGCATTGGAGCTCTATACACAATAAGGAATCATATCCTGCATACATGAGGTAGAATTTATAAGATCGAAGCCTGTGTGTCGGACTCGATACTAACACAATAATAATTGGTTATACTTATAACATTTACGCATTTTGCAACACAGTGCAATAGCTCTGAGCTGAACGTGTCTGCGGAGCTAAGTTCTCCCGCGCTCGTTACATAACATCTTGAATACATGACAGTAATTATTTTCAAATATTAAATAGAAATTTTTTTGTGCAGGCAATAGCCCAAACTTCATGCTTATGTCAATCCACACACAACCATCTTGGTCTTTTTAGAGACCATTTATCTGGAACATGACGTTCTTTTGGACCTCTAGTTTCAAACGAGACGTCGTTCCTTCTCTACCTGCTCCGCTACCTCAAATTTATTCGCCGCAGTTGGCAAGAATTTGCCTCACACTGGCTGCCGATTAGAAGTTATGACTGTACTGATTCGTTTATGTTATGCCATTGATTGGCTTGTGTCAAAAAACCTATTTCCATATAATATTAGCCCTGTTCTGAAATTTTTGCAAAAAATGTGAAGAATTTTATGAAGTAAGTGACCCTTAATTATTGGAAAGAATTTTATCAGAATTTTTTCGTCTTTAGTTTGTTATTCTTCTTACTTAATAATTTATTCATCTTTGCTGTACAGGTAATTGAAATGGATTTTCTTCAGTCTTTAATGACAAAAGAAGTATTCAAGTTTCTTATATATGAAACTTTGTTGCAACACATTGCCTCTTGAATTATTTGACAACAGATTTGAGTGAACCGAGTTCTCTACATGTAGAACGTAATGAATGTTACAGGTATGCAATTCATTTAAGAGTAAACAAAAGTTACAACCCTAATGAGAAATGTGAAGTACACAAGTTGGTGAAAAATTATGCTATGGATTATATTTCTACATTATAATTACTATGCTGTGATGTTGAATTTTAAGTATTTTAAATGAAGAGCAACTGATACTTATGCCTCTAAAATTTTTCAGTTGAGTAAATAAGATCTTTAAAGTTTGAAGGGAAACATGCTTTTCCTAGATTTGTTTGGCTAATTTTTTTCTGGAGATGATGGTCTTCAAGATCACTGTCTTTCTATTGTAAATTTGAGTCATGACAAACAGTAGTTTAACAAACTTCCAAGTATTGTGGAAAATGCTTGGCGAGTGCCATTAAAGGAATGTCATATACATTCAGAATTTCTCTTTCATTGCTGTTAGCTTTTTAAGTTTTGTTTAAGGATATCTTGACTAGACAAAGTTAAAGTAATTTAATGTAGTCACACATTTGCAAAATGGCAAAATGCTGGGAAAAATTTATCCTTTTCATGAAGATGTCACACTTATAGTTCTGATAGTTCCACATCACATGCAGTAACTTGGAGCTATTTTGTCTTTGGATATGAAGTAAGGTTTCTCAGAATTGATGTAATTGTTAGTTGTATTTTGTACAAAAGTGCATTCTAGTTTCAGTATCTTAAATGAAAGTTATGAAGTGAACCATCTTGAATTGGGCAGATTCAAGTAGAATCTGGATCCCACAGGCTTGTATGATCCCATGAACGTTAATTGTAATTATCACTTCCTGTTTCTTTTTAATTGTAAATTAAAACTTGCTATTGTTCTATTAGATGATTATGGCTATTAATTACTGTACTGGAAAGAGACCACGAATTCACATTTGTAGACTCAGGGCTCACCCGAAAGAATTTTGGTCTTGAATTAAAAGCTTAAATTGGAACGCAGTAAAACTGAAAGAAGTTGGACAGGTAAGTGTGAAGAGACCAAACGGAACAAGTGATACAATGAAGGGAACAAAACACCAGGTGTTCAAAGAAAACCTTGTATCCTCTTAAGAATGGCATACAATGTGGTACCCTTTACCTCATGAAAGAGTAAGATAAATTGACTTGCTTTGCTGCAGTCTATACAAACCCTTGGGGCCCTAAATTATTTTGTTGCTAAATGCTTCTAAAGTGCCCTCTTCTAACTAGTTGATAGATTTTTTTTTTCTAGTTTATTTGTATGCGTAAGGGAAGGCTGCTAATTATGATGAGATTTTGCAACTTTTCAGAAAGGGATTGTTGATAATATGCCAACTTGACTCCATGAGGTTGATAAATTGAAGTTCTCAGTTTTGGTATTTTGGTTCTTTGTTAGAGCTTCTGAATTTTAATTAAAATAAAACAGGATTGAATTTTGCATATGTCAGGTTTTTAAGCTTGTTTACTTCATTGTTAGGAACTTCAATTGTGGTTATGTCACAAATTTCTGTCTTCTGGAATTCCAGCATGAAGTTTTTAATTCAGTTCATTCCATAGAAAGTTTCTTTGTTTTCCAATACTGTATGTCACACATACGTAGGTCCTTTCAAGGAATATAGTGGATCTAGGCTGTATTGTAGTAAGCACTACAATGTTTAACAAGCATTTTGTGAGACCCTACATATTTGTCTTTCTAAATACGTAGTAAACCATATGGGAAATTCTATAGCAGATGATGTCTGTGACCTCTTGTTGTTGTAATGCCAGTTTGACTAAATCAATCTTTGACAAAATTAGGATGACAGTTTTTACAGCTTGTGATATCAGTTTCCCTGAGGTTCAATACTTTTGAGTTATTTCTGTACCTAACTGTTTGTTTTAGACAGTTTTAAAAGTGGATGCTTCATTAGGGTGTCAATACTGAAGTATGTAACACACTAAAAAAGTACGTACTTTGATTTGAGATCGGTGAATGAGTGATTAAATAACTGGAGGAAATTTATTTTAATTTGAAGGTAGGTTTTGGTTAGAAAAAGTAGTCAATCTTCCTATGACATGAATGATTCTAATAACACTTTGACATTTATCAGTTCATAAAAATCTGCAGGAGTGAAAGGAAATACACAAGATTTTATCCTTAGACTTCCTAATATTTCAGATACAGTATTTTGCTGTGTAGCTATAAAAGTATTGGATTCAGATTTGACTAATGGAAGATAGATCAATTTTATGTTAATTTTTACTTTGTTCTGATCTCCCTCCACTTCTGTAACCTTTGTGTTATTGCGACCCCACTGGAAAGCCTTGTATTCTGTGTAATAAGCAGGATAAACTCCTAGCACATTCAGACTAGTTTGTTATTGGGAACCTGCATATTTTGTGGGTGCACTTGGATGGTAATGCAATTGAAAAAAAAGTTACAGAATAGTATTAGTAATACAGTGCTATATTACAATAATGAGGGTTTAGGCAGTAAATTTGTTCTGGTAGCATTTGTTATTTGGGTGGAAAAGGTTTATCGTAGAAGACTTGGCTCTTGTTATGCAGGTCACAAGCTTCAGTGTGCTTTTGGGTGTTTCTTGAGGGAAACCTTTGCATCTTATCATTGACAAAATGCCAAAATGAGCAATAATTGTGCTCATTTGGAGTCGTTCTCTTGTTGAATCCTGATCCTTTTTCTGCAGGACAGTTAAAGATCACTTGGTGTTCTTTCATAGTTGTTAACTGTTAATTTGTAAAGCCAGTTTTATCTTTGTAGTCTATAAGTTTTTTTTATTGTTAAATTATGATGGAATACACATTACTTCATTTGCACTATTTTTTTTATATAGAAGTCGGCCTACCTTTTTTCAGTGAAATGTATAAATACTCACTTTATTTTTACCATTGCTATCTATATTACCATACATATATACATTATACATGTGCATCCTTTTCCTTCCTTTCATTGTCTCCAGCTTTTCTATTCAGATTTCCTTAGTTTGCTCTTATATCAAATCATTATCATGCACATTACGTTTTGGTCTTAATTTGTAAATCTTTTTACTAGTGTCTCACTGGAAATTCCTTTTAATGCCTGTGCTTGGATTTTGCAGGAAACCATTCATGGGGATGAATTCATGTTTCTTAAAAGACTAAACACTATCATGACATTTTTTACATTTGAACATACCCCAGGTGAGCATGGAAAATTTGAGCCAATATTATGTTCATAAAGTCTGTTTAAGATTTCTTTGATGGATGGGAAATTTTTTGGGGGGATGGGGCAGTTTATTCTATCCTGGGAGTAGAAAGGGTATTGTATGTTGTACACAATTTTAGTTTGTTACTCATGTAATTTAAATGTTTTGTATTTTTGTATTGAACATGAAAATTAAAAGGGGTGTATGTATGAGAATGTTGATTATGTCTGTGCCTGATGTTTACCGAGACACACACACACTGAACTTGTTTCGAAAACACTTAACTTGTTTCGAAATGACTGGGAGATTTTCGCTGTAACCAGTGATGCCGTTTTTTCTTCACAATATTGGCTTTTAGCAGTGTTACCATATGCAGTTCATCTGATTTTTAAAATTGATTTATGATTTAATGGTTAGAATGCGTATTTTCCTATGTCGAATTATTTTCCGTGATATTAGAAAACTACACGTCACTAGCTTAATATAAAGTATTTTTGACGAAAAAAATAAAGGATTTCAATAAAATTCATTTGTATAAATAAGCAGGATATGTTTTATATCTTTATTTTCATAATAAAACATAAAAAGGCAAAGTGAAGAATTTTTTTCTTCAGTGCCGGGGCCTGTGCTTGGAAAAGCCACGGAGAGTTGCCAGATGTCACCAGAAAGCCACACTAATAGACGAAATTACTCAAAACGGCAACCCTGGCTGTAACCATAATGTGTTTTGACAATATCAGGGCATCTAAGCAGTGACTTTTGCCTGAGTATTCTGTTTAGGATGCTCCTCTTTTGTTTTATTATTTTTCATTATTGTGTACAATCACTCAAAAAACTTATGCTACATATTTCTAAACTTTTCGGAGAACAGCTTATTATAGTGACTTCTGGCTTTATCTGGCAACTCAATTGTAAGCGATTGAAATAGTATAATCTGGCGCTATCTGGCAACTCTGCAATAAGTGCTTGAAACAACTAGGACACTACTGGTGCGCTAGAGAGATTAACTCCCGTTTCTCTTTAAACCGAGATTTTTTTTTTTCTGCCATTGCGGTAATGTGTTACGTGATGAAAGGATGTTACTATAATACTTCAATGGTCATCACTGTTCTTATTCTTTAATATTTCATCTCCAAAAGCAATCACTACCTTTGTTTGATCGCCTTCATATGTGTGATCTTTGTAGACATAGCCTACAACTATTACAAGTTGAACAATAGTCATAGCAACATCAACAATTACGACTTCTATAAAATTCTGCAGGAATATTATTATTATTATGAATAAAAGTTTACAAGAATGGTATTTTAATGACTAATCCATTGCTTTTAAGTACTGTAAATGAGTGAAACCTAATATTTTATTTTATTTAGGTGACATAAACACTAGATACAAAATAAATGTGTATTTTCAGTGTTATACAACAAAATAAATATGTGTTTTTGGTGTTATAAGTTAACAAGAAATATTTGCATTTACAATAACAGAAAGAAAATGAATATATATATATATATATATATATATATATATATATATATATATATATATATAATATATATATATTATGTGTGTGTGTGTGTGCGTGTATATGTGCACTAGAATTAATCTATACCCATCTTTCATCAAATTAAACACAACCGACCAAATAGCTCTCTCTCTCTCTCTCTCTCTCATATTTTGTGTGGGACCCTCTCCTGTCAATGACTTCACCCAGTCTCCTCAGCATAGAATCCACGAGGTTTTTCACAAATTTTGACCTCGTGACGCTTAGGCCTAAGTGACTCCCATACCGACTTGGCATGGCTAATTAGGGCTCCTTTGGTCCTTATTTTGCTACCATCCATTTACTTACAATATAAGCCCAAAGATTTTCTATTGGGTTTAAGTCCGTAGATTTTTGCTGGCCATTCATCCGGATGATATCATGATGGGCTGTAAACCATTCTTTTACTGCTTTTGCATTATGGACAGGAGAATTATCCATCACTACATAAACTGGTTCCTGATCTTGGATGAGTGACCTTACAGATGGAATAAGGACTTCTTCTAATATTTCAATATACTGATGGCTGTTCAACCTTTCGCTGACCTCGATCAGTTTTTCTCCCGACCGCTATCAGCCATCCGTCCCAAGAGCTGCAGTAATTCTTCCACTCCGCCGAATGGGTTGGATATTTTCAGCCTCATACCTAGAAACAAAAATGATACGCTCACTGAATAAAACCCATGAAACACTTATCACAATAATCTGCGATAGACGACAGAATGGATATGAAGATCATGTGTAGGACTATAATACATACATACATACATATATATATATATATATATATATATATATATATATATATATATATATATATATTATATATACAGGCAGTCCCCGGGTTACGACGGGGGTTCCGTTCTTGAGGCGCGTCGTAAGCCGAAAATCGTCGTAAGCCGGAACGACACTTGGAAATATAGCCTTAAACTAAGAAAAAGTTAGAGACCTTACCTGTGTGACATGCAAGTAGATTGCATGATGTGTAGTGTGGTTATTCCAATGGCAAAGGATGGTTCTTGAAGGTATAATTCTTTATTAAACTCTTGTGACACTAAAAAGCACAATGTACTACACTTAATCCTTAGGTTAGATTATACACTAAACACTATATATTATGCACTGCACACTTCGTAGTAGTACGTATGTAGTATTTGTTAGATCCTGGAGTACACTAAAATCCCAGTCTGGTAGCTCTGGAAGTAAAAGTATAACACAAGTTACAAACAAAAATACTACACAAAGTCCTGAATGCAATATGTAAATTATAGATATCAAGAGTAAAAGAGTTAATGTAGTGTTAATTAATTCCTTACTTTTAGTTTATAATTCCTTACTTTGAGTTATTATAAGAGTAAAAAAGTTAATGTATGTTAATTAATTCCTTACCTTTAGTTTAAATTTTGCATTCATCGTAACCCTGGATGGACAAAGTCTTATGTGGCCCCATAGCCTACATCATTCAGGGGGTTCTGGAATGTACAAAAAATAATTAGTATGTCAGTAAGTACTCTATGCATAGTAAGTTACATACAGTAATATGCACCATACAGTGGGTTTATATCACATATAACATGTATAAAACTTAGTTTATTAATGTATGTTAATTAATTCCATTACCTTTAGTTTAAATTTTGCATTCATCGTAACCCTGGATGGACAAAGTCTTATGTGGCCCACCTAGCCTACATCATTCAGGGGGTTCTGGAATGTACAACAAATAATTAGTATGTCAGTAAGTACTCTATGCATAGTAAGTTACATACAGTAATATGCACCATACAGTGGTTTAATATCACATATATAACATGTATAAAACTTAGTTAATGTATGTTAATTAATTCCTTACCTTTAGTTTAAATTTTGCATTCATCGTAACCCTGGATGGACAAAGTCTTATGTGCCCCATAGCCTACATCATTCAGGGGGTTCTGGAATGTACAAAAAATAATTTTGTCAGTAAGTACTCTATGCATAGTAAGTTACATACAGTAATATGCACCATGCAGTGGTTTAATATCAACTGGTATGCATTATTGTAATGATTGGTCTACACCCCCTGTTCAGCAGGGAGTGTACAGTACCAATTCCATGAGGGACCTTGATCACTTATCCCATGTGAGAGATCTTGGTCACTTTTTTTTAGTATAAAACTTACTTAATGTATGTTAATTACTACTATGTATAATTCCTTACCTTTATGTTATGTAGTAACCCTGGACAAAGTTTTATGTGGCCCATAGCCTGCATCATGGAGGGGGTCCTGGTTTTCTGGAATGTACCAAAAAAGTATCAAAGTTAAGTCATGTTATGTATGTTTTAGTAAGTTACATACAGTACCATACGTACAGTGGTTTATAACATGTACATATGTACATAATCAAACTTGGTTGGAAATTCCTGTAAAAAAAAGTTATGTACGTATGTAATATGTACTACTGTATGTAAAAACCTTACTGTTCATACTTTGTTACACTACATGTTACATGTGATACTGTGATACGTATACTTTCCTGAAGGGTTTTTTCCATCCCAAAAATGGTGCTTCTACTTGTAGTAGTTATCCCTTGATGACACTTGTAGTAACAACCTGGAGTTGTGGGAAAAATGTTGGTTCTGAAGGAAAAAGTAACAAAATTAGTGTACAAAATATACACTACAGAAAGTTGTGAATGCATATGTTAATTACTGTAGATATATCAAGAGTACTAAAAGAGTTTAATGTAGTTAATTAATTCCTTACTTTTAGTTTTTTAAATTTTCTTGTTCAATGTAACCTGGATGGACAAAGTCTTATGTGGCCCCATAGCCTACATCATTCAGGGGTTTCTGGAATGTACAAAAAATAATTTTGTCAGTAAAGTACTCTATGCATAGTAAGTTACATACAGTAATATGCACCATACAGTGGTTTAATATCACATATAACATGTAGTATAAAACTTAATTTAGAAATTCCTTACATAACTTAACCACTTTTAGTGAGTCTCAAGCTGTTACCTAGGTTGTGGGAGATGGAGGTGGAGGTGTAGAGCATTCATGATAAGGATGCATTCCAAACCTAACTTCAGTGTGCTTTATCACAGATAACAGGCTAGGATGATGGGCAGTCTGGAATGAAGAATTAATATTAAAGGACAGTATGTAACCACTTAGGTGTACAAAATTTATTGTACGTTATGCAAACATTAAACACAACGAGAATTCCTTACCTTCAGCAAAATGAAGACATGTAGGCTATGTAGAGGTCTGGTTTATGTAAGTCACAGGTGCATGCCAGTCTGGAATGATAATGTAATCATATGATTATAGTATGTATGTTACATACATAACATGGTTATTTTTACATATGTAATATTAAAACATTAATAAAAAAAAATGTCCTTACCAAATTCTAGTGGTTGGCTTGCTTACTGGGATGGCCATATGGTACATGAGAGTGGTGGCTGGGGCTATGGAGTGGGATGGGCAGGTGCTTGGGAGTCTGGAATGATAAAAAATATATAAAATTGATAGTTACTACTACTGTAACTACTGCACATGTTATTACTGTTTGACATATGTATGTGTGTAATACGTATGATCCAATATAAAAATGAAGAATTCTTTTACCTTAAGGAATGAAGAGGTGATACTACTCGTCAACTGATTTGGGCTCTGGAGAGTGACTACTCGTATCAACTGATGAGGGAACATCTACATCTGGAAAGAATGATAGGGTACATAATATATTATAAGGTGGATGTAATTGTAGCATATGTACACTTTTAATAAAATTTCTATTAGCAATTTATAAAACATTTTATACAAATTTGTTAAGGATTCCTTACCTGATGTATAGGGCGAGGCATCAAAACCATGGAAAGGCTCAGGGTCATCTGGGTCTGTCACTATCAAAGGGGTCTGAAATGGAAAAAAAAAAAAAATAATAATGGTTATGCAACATCAAACACATTGTACCACTATGTAAGTTAGTGTACGTATGTATGTAGGGTGTAAACAATTTCCAACATGAAATGAGAAAAATGAAATTGCTTACCTGATTGTACACGTGCAGGTGGGCGGGCTGATACAGAGGGTCAGGTCACATGATCTGGAACTGTCACAGGTAGTACAGGGAGATCTGGAACTGTCACAGGTAGTACAGGGAGATCTGGAACTGTCACAGGTAGTACCGGGGGATCCTGGAACTGTCACCACTTCTGCAATAAAATTACAAATATGAAAATTAATGAAGTTACAATTTACTCTTACATTTAGTTGTTACATTAAAAAATTAACACATTTTAATATGTACACTATGTAAACACATAATTAGTAAAACAGTTCAGAATTCCTTACCAGGACTAGGAGTGGGATGGTGGTGGTACTGGAGACTTGTGAAAGAAAGTGTCAAGCCTGGACTGCACACTTCTCTTCGTTTGCTTCTCCTTCAGGGTCTCCTTGTAGAAAGTCACCAATCCATGATTCCCCTCTTGATTTTGTCATTTTTTTTTTTTGAATTTTTTTTTTTTTTGTCATAAAACGTTAGGGTCTTTCTGCCTCAAAGAGCCAAGGCTCTCTCCAGATGAGTAAAACCCTCTGACAAGCCTTTCACAGTTAATGACCTGGGTTTTTGGCTCTGGTGCCGCCTCCTCTTCCTCAATCATTTGTTGTTCAAGTTCTAGTAAGTCCTCTGCAGACAATTCCTCTCCATGGGAAGCCAGCAGCTCTGTTACATCATCAGGTTCAAGATCTAGTTGCAGCCTCTTGCTTAGCCCTACGATCTTCCTCGTCACAGTCTCGACGTCTTCTGCTGGTCAAAGCCTTTCAAACTGTGCACAAACTGTGGACACAGTTTTCCTCCAGGCCCCATTTAAAGTGGTCGTCTTCACCTCGTCCCAAGCACTTGCAAATGTTCTTCACTGCATCTGCAATGTGTAGCCCTTCCAGAATTGCTTCAGTGTCAACTCCTTGTTAGCTTCTATGGCCCTCAAGCAAACGTATGTCCTTCTAAGGTAGTAAGCCTTGAAATTTGCTATTACTCCCTGGTCCATTGGCTGTATCAGCGATGTGGTATTGGGTGGGAGGTACACCACCTTCACATTAGGATGCATGTCGCTCAAAAAAAAAAAAATAAATTTGAAGGGTGACCAGGGGCATTGTCCAGGACTAAGAGGAGCCTTAAAGGCAGACCCTTCGAAGTCAAATACCGCTCCACTGCTGGCACGAAATGGGTCATTGAACCAATCTTCGAAGACCATTAAGGTAACCCAC
>NC_061100.1:8756608-8766608 GCF_015104395.2 Macrobrachium nipponense
GAACATGTTGCAGAATATTTTTGAGTGGCTGTACCAGTCAGCTGTGTTGGTAACTACTCAGAAACTACAAAAAATGGTTTTGTTTGTATAGTGCTATCATTTTTTTTTCTGAAGGCTGTACTTAAATAGGAATGTCATCAACGATTGCGCCAATTTTTTGTCTTTCAAAAAATTCTGTAACTAGATCTATTCTTTTTCAACTTGGGCTTTTCTTTTCTGAATCTTTTTCAGTATTTTCATTAATACAGAACGAATATTTTTTGTATTTATTTTAGTAACTATTTATTGAGAGATCCAAGCCTCTTTGTAACTTTTATAATCGTCAGGTGTATCACATCCTGTAGAACTAACTAAAGGCATGTTCTCAGAAAACAAAGCTCTAGTCTGTAGATATGTGCCATGGATTGTAGAAAATTACTGGGTGCATTATTTTGCCTTCTGTCAGTGATTTGTTCATTTTTGGCAATTTCTACAATTGACTAATGAAAAATTTATGCATCACTTCATTTTGGCTGGTGTAACAAAGGAAGGTAAGATTGCAGATTCAGCTTGATTACAAAACAATGCTCCCAGAACTACTATAGTTGCTTTAGTGTCAGTTTCAATGATTGTGCTTACTGGAGTGGTAACAGAAGGGTCTATAAGGTTGTAGATGCTGTACTATGAAATGTGCAAATTCCATGCAACAATGTAAACAAGAATATTTTTTTGCAGTGGAGGTTTTCCTGAGATTTGGAGTTTTATCAGTTTTCACTGACAATGTTAGTAAACAAGCCTGTAAACTTACCAGATTATTAATAGAAAAAAATTTTGAAGTATAGGATTATTTTTCACAATGATATAACTGAAACTACTGTTGCCTTTAAACTTGTAAGTTTTTTACACAAAAAAATGTACCTTAGGGACAGTTTGAAATATTTACAATTCTTGCATACTAAAACAATCAAAATGGTTTTTTGTACAAGGAGACTACCTCTAATTGGTTTTGTTGCATCATGAGAAAAATAACATGCCTTTGTTTTGTAATATTTGATATTGTATAATTTTTTATAGAATGAAATTTAATAAAAAGAACTTTGGTATGATTTTTTTACTCTAACCCTTGGGAAGATGATCATTATTACCTATTAAATGCTGGTAAATTGTTACGATTACTAATTAGATTAACGAGATGGTGACTCACACTGCCAGTCTTGTAAGAGAAGAGGATTTAGGTCCTTAATTTGAACAGCTAAAAGAAAGCCAAATAGAAGAAGCAAAGGAAGACTGATGAAGGTACACAACATATGGCAATTAAACTGTAGTAACCGTTATTGCTGTCCAGAGTTTGAGTGGCAAAATAGTTTTGCTACTCCTGTCTTTGATCTGAATGGGAGGTCACTAAGGAGCAATAGTTGAACGGGAGGATGTTGGAAAAGATGTGCGAATGAACTTAAAAGGTTATAAAGTTAGTGCAATTTAGGGCAAAACAGCGCTGCAAATTTCACCCCCACTTATGCCATATATTAACATTTATTCTTACTTCCTTTCTAAGATCCTCCTGTCCAACCTCTCCCACTACTGTGCCTTAGTACAAATGTTTTTTTCACATTTTGGGTGACATAAATAATGTTTTCTTCTGTTTGTAAAACAACCGTTATAATTCATAAGGGAGTTGTGTTTGTAGTTGTTTCATGTAATAGTGTATGGTATGGTCTCAACCCAACAATTCTTCCATTTCAATTATCACAGTTGTCTGCAATAGGAATTATCAAAATTTTTGTTGCAAAAATACATTACATATATAGTAACTTAATACATCATTACATGTAGTTACTTGAAATGTTACTCAATAGTTTCGTTATCAAGGACTATATCCCACAAGTACTTTTTAAACTCAATGCTTTTTATGCTTTTGTAAAAAGTGGCCAGTGTTGTGAGATGGTTCATTTGCCAAAGAACAGTGTAAATGTTACTAGTGTCAAAATTCAGAAACATTAAATGGAAGGATGGGAGAAGACCTGGAAATGCAGATTTTAAGTTTTGGTAGTTGTACAAATATTTCTATTAGGGTCGTCATTTGGGGCCACCCACTTCCCACCCCCATCCTCTCAAGACTGATGCCCCCCGCAAGACTTGGTTTGGCCCCCAAGCCTTTGATATAATAATAATAATAACAACTGAAATTCACTCCAAAGTTTGTGTGCACAATTTAAAAAAACATTTTTGAAGGTGGTAGCTTGCAGAGCCACCTTACCCCAGATGACAGCTAGAGGGCTCTCTTTGCTTGTTACCCCCTCGTTACCCGTTACCCCACCCTACCATAAGTTCTAAACCTTTGCCACCCACACCCCACAAGAAAAAAATCTTATATGAAACCGCACCCCCCCCCCCCCCCCCCCCCCTTCTTCTATTATTCCTTCAAGCTATGCTTGCCACCCACACCCACAAGAAAAATCTGAACTAACGCCAACGCCCCATTCTTTCTCTCTCTCTCTCTCTCCTCTCTCTCTCTCTGTGGATAAGAAACACTATCTGAATCGGGAGAAAGATTTTCTTCTCTCGCGCTCTCTCTCTCTCCTTTTCTCTCTCTCTCTCTCTCTCTCCTATCTTCGCTCTCTCTATCTCTCTCTCTCTCTCTCTCCTCTCTCTCTCTCTTACTGTTTTCAATTCCTAAAGAATATTTGACAGACGTTCGTTCTTTGAACACAGAAGCAGCAAAACGACAGAGACTAGCTTGTCCTATAGTATAAGCATGGCGGTGTGAATTATGCAGTTGTTGCAGATTCGTCGCTCCTATTCTATACTTGATCAGAATGAAGGTACTAAAAGTGGTGGTGGTCACTGTAGGAGGCCGCCTCCTGTTGATTTGCTTGTTTTAGATCTGAATAGGCTTCATTCTGTTTTCAGTTGACTATAGCCGTGGCATTTTCTTTTATTTATTATCGTATAAATCGTGTCTCTTTATAAATGACGTTTGTTGCTGCTTTTATTTTACAAAGATTGTACAATGATTATATTATTTCAACATTTGACTTGCATTTCCTTCCTACAGTTTTCCCCTAGTTGGGGGTTGGGTGGGTGTTGGGGGGAGGGGGGCCCCGGAGTAGGGAAGGTAGTATTCTTTTTTTATACATTGCCTTTCCATCCTTCCTTTTCAATTAATTCTGCTACCACCATATCATCATCTGAAAAGAAGAGAATGTCAGTGCCCAATTCTTTGCTTTCAAGACTTTCTTTTTCCCGTTTCTGGTTTTTCGTACCAAGGTTTAGGAGTTCGTAAATACAGGTATCGTCCAATTGGTCATTCTTATTAGAATCTAAATTTTGTTCCCTAATTGTTATGTATCCACTAAAATCATTATACCATGAGCCGAAACCTTTTGGTTATCATGATGCTGTTGCTGCTGCTATAAAGCTCAAACCAAGGTAATAAGAAGTATTAACACAGTTTAAAACTCTATAAATAGCTACCAATGTGAACTGTGGAGGAGTTCACCAGGGAAAAATGCCCAGATCTATAGAAAGGTAAATGTCTCTTTAGAAATTGGGGGACTTTTTCTGTCTATCTTGATATCTCCGAGGTTTTCAGCAGCACAATTAGCATAAGGAAATTTTATTCACGATTTTGCTTTTACTCTTCGCAAATTCTTCAAGTTATATATTTAATTGTATTAAATTTTTTTGATAGAATATGTCTGCTCCCTTTCCATTTCTTGTAGCGTTCATCAAGTTTTCTTTTCTCACTTTACCCTTTCTCATCTTTATCACACAATTGTCTCTTGTAACCCTCTTCATTTATTCATGCCTTTACTCCATGATATTTTCTGTGGTCCATTCTAAAATCTTGAATTGTTCTGTCTTACCTGTAAGCTTTAAGCTTGAGGAAAATCTTAATGAAACTACAATCCCACTTTCGATCTATTTCTCAGTATAAATTCCCAATAGTCTTTGATGAAAACGTAACTCAACATTTCACTAGTATTGCAATTCTAAAAGTTTAGTTTCCTTAAAAAATTGCTTTATAGAGAATAGAATGTAGAATTTGGGCCAAGGTTTGAAATGTGTATCAGGAGGAAAACAATACAACAGCCAATAATGCTAAATCTCTTACAAAAATGCAGTCACTAAAGCTTTAAATTGGCTTTATTCGTAATATTTGGAATACTTCAGGTTGTCTAATTAATGACTCCACTCAATATCTTTAGATAAATTTTTCCCTTTGCTATAAAGTGCCCTCATTAGCACTTCCTACCGGTGCAGTTTTGGCCAGACTTCTACTGAAGGAGAGACTTAGTTCCTCTTTATATCAGGTGGCCCAGTTTTACGCGACAGGACACCGCACACATCTTACTCTTCAGCATTCTCTCTACTGTTTTCCTTGAGATATATGAGAAAGAATGCGCAAGGATCGGAGAGCGAGTAAAAATTGTTAAGTGTGTTCAAGTTAGCGTAAGAACAGTGCAGAAGAGAGACAGGAGAAAGTGTATGCTGTATGTTGGTGATTCGTTATACACTGGGTTAACGTTGCAACGAGGAGGGGATTGTGGATGTTATTGAGAGGTATAATGGTTCAAAAGCAACTGTGAAATTATGAGTGTTGAATGAAGGAAAATAAAAAAAAACTGAGTCCCTTTAATACTCTACACCAGGGGATTTCAACCTGGGGTACGCGTACCTCAGGGGGGTACGCCAAGAGTCTGTCAGGGGGTACGCGCTCCCCAGGGGTTTATAAGGGTCAAGGGCCTGGCTGCCCACTTGCTGACAGTCAGGACACCTCTTCTGTAGTTCAGATGGTAAGTGGAGACTGGAGCGCTTACAGTTCAGTTGACCACGGTTTTCGTCTGCTATGGAATCGGCGGAGCAATACAAACAAGATGGCGGACGCTTTGTTTGGCGCCCGGTTTAAAAACCCCGAAACCTATAAAAACGATAATGGGGGACCCTTTTGGGAAACCGGGGTTTTTGGGTGGGGGAGTACATGCGAGTAAATGAAAACGGTAAGGGGGAGCCATGGGGAAACCGGGTTTTTGGGTGGGGGGAAACCCAGATGACGACAATGAACACGAAAAACAACAAAACCCTAGCAGACGAAACCCGTTGCCAAGTAAACTGTAGGAGCTCACGTACCAACAAAAATGTAGGAGGTCCCGTCCCCCGCGTTGTGTTAGGCTAACCAAACGACGGCAATGAACACTAAAAATCACGAAACCCAAGCAAAAAAAAACCAGTGGCCAACTAAACTGTATGATAGCTCCCGTTTCCAACTAAACTGTAGGAGCTCCTGTTCCAACTAAACTGTAGGAGCTCCGGTGATCGTAACCAAACGAACCAACCTAACCAAACTCCTTGGCCGCGTGCCCTTACCTGGCCGGGGGGCTTCGCCCCCCTGGACCCCCCAGTATAGTATATTAAGTGATTGCTACCTAACCAAAGGAACCAACCTAACCATAGTTAGTCTCCACGTCCTTACCTGGCCGGGGGGCTTCGCCCCCCTGGACCCCCCAGTATAGTATATTAACAGTGATTGCTACCTAACCAAAGGAACCGACCTAACCAAACTAAGTCTGCATGTCCTTACCTGGCCGGGGGGCTTCGCCCCCCTGGACCCCCCTGTGTAGTAAGTTATTATTATAAATATCTAACCAATATAACTTGTCCATAAATATGGCTGGCACCCGTATATCCTTACTGATAACTAAACAAAATGAATATTTCCGAGAATACATTGGTTAAAGTCAAGGCCACGTTGTTTGCTCGAACACATGGACTGCGTTCGAACACGTGGACTTCTAGCGAACGTGAATGTTCGGATGTGTTGAGCGTGCCTGACTTCAGCAAAGCGGAAATAACAATGGCGTGCTTAATTTTGGCAAAATAATTAGAATAACGTGCATTTACATTGATAACCGTTACCTTCGGAGATGTTTGCTAGTCGTCCAGAAATATAGAACTTAATAAGAGAAATCCGAGTCGTTCAAATCTTCTGGGTAGAGATTTTTTTTTCTTTCTTGGCGGGACGGTTGTTTTCCGAGATGACTGAACAAGGGAATTTGTTTTCATTAAATAACTAACTAGGGATCGTTCGTCTTGACAAAAAATGTATATGTCTTCCAGCGTGACGGAACGGCGGCAGCGAACGCCACGTGTGCGGAACACGACAAATTCTCGGCAGAAGAAGACATGGTAGCTATGACGAAGCACTGAACTGGCTGAGAAGCAGGAACAGACTGAAGGGTCGAGGAAGGTCGGGCATGGTCCGTTCCAGGTACTAGTTATCCTAGCGGATAACTAGTACCTGGAAAATATGTATCGAAGAATGTAAAAAAATGTAGGTCTACAGATGAGTTGGGCAAGGAAAGAAATATCGAATAATGGGGAAAAAAATGTATCTCCTACAGATTATGTTGGCACGGGTAAAACTATCGTGGGCAAGAGTCAAAATATCGAATAATAAAAAAAAAATGGAACTCCTGCAAGCATGGGAAAAAAATAGAATAACGAAGGGAAAAAAATGGAGCTCTTACAGTTCAGTTGGGCATGGGTGAAAATATAGAATACTGTAAATTAAATTGGAGGTCCTAAAGATTAGTTGGGCAAGATTAAAAAATCGAAGAGAATCGGCTTTCATGTTGATGCATGTTCGGGTTCGGTCCTGTGGGTTGGGTTCGGGTTTGGTCGGCTGGGGTCGGGTTTGGTAGGCTGCGGGTCATCTGCGAGAACTACTTACCTTGGCGGAGGGATTACGGACCGGGCAAAATGGTGTTACACGGTCGGTCAACTGAACTGTAATCTACCCTGGTAAGTTTATAAGAGTGGATTGACTTTCCTTACTGCAAAATGAAACAGACAGATACTTTCCTGATGTGTCTGAGGGAAACTTGAGCTAATTAGAGACCCTTTCCATACAGATGTTACGTTTGTTAATGATGCTATTAAGGAGGAGTTTATTGAACTTGTGAATGACTCCAGTGCTTGTGATCTATTCGGGAAAAAGTCTTTAGTCAGGTTCTGGTGTCAAATGTCCAAATGATACCACATGTCGCAGAGGAGCCTCTCCGTTCTCGGTTGTTTAGCCCATCAACGTAGTATTTGTGTGAAACTGCGTTTTCCCGGTTACTTGTCATAAAATCAAAACTTAGGTCTCGAATGAATATGGAAGCCGGCTTTCGATGTGCTTTAGCAAAAACTGCTCCCCGGCTGACTAGGCTAGCTGAAGAAAAACAGTTTCAGCAATCTCATTAACTCCCTTTGCTACTGATGTAATAATGCATTTTGTTTTTGCAGTTCAGTACCATAACCTTGAAAATTGACTGCATAAAAACAGGTAAATAATTATAAACATTTTCTTTATTTTTTATGGAGTTCTTTGTGTTTACAAAAATACTGGTTATGTCAGGAGAATTATGTACTTACTTCCCTTCCTCACAGTACAGGCAGTCCCCGGGTTACGACGGGGGTTCCGTTCTTGACGCGTCGTAAGCCGAAAATCGTCGTAAGCCGGAAACGACGCTTGGAAATATGTCTTAAACTAATAAAAAGTTATAAAAACCTTACTTGTAATCCATTTGGTTACACACATGTTGTTTCCTGTAGTTTTTATGTACAAAACCTGGAGTTATTTTCATAAAAGAATGCTGGTTCTTGAAGGTAAAAACTATTGTAATTCTCTGGTGACACTACATTCTTGAAGTTTTTATGTACAACCTGGAGTGATTTTGCCAAATCTTGAGGGCTACAAGAACAGCTGATTACTATTTACGTATCATATAGACTAATTAAAGTTAAACGTATCTTTAAATAGGCTTATATGTTAGTATCAACAAAACATTTCCTGCCATGAGTCAGAGGCCGTTTAATGAAACGAACACTTCTCTGTCCTATCTGTTCAGAAAATAAACGTTACGTCAATCCCCAAGACCATTGTTGCCGCCAAGGCGTCTCTCTCTCTCTCTCTCTCTCTCTCTCTCTCTCTCTGATCAAATTACACTGGAACCTTGACATACGACTGCCCTAATATACGAATGTTTTGAGATACAACAGAAAATTTGCGAAAATATAAGCTTTGATATACAACGAAATATTTGAGATACGATTTTGCGATGAGTGTTAGTTGTATAGGCGACCGATAAATGGCGTTCAGTCTGTTTGTTTGTTGGTGCTGCATGTTAACACGTCGTTGTTTAGTTCGTTGTATTTGCGCCTATTTTTCGTGTTATTTTGTCTATTTTATTATTAACCATGGGTCTCAAAGCTAAAGACAAAGCAGGTGATGAGAAAAAAAAACCCAAGAAAATGATTTCGATGGAAGCAAAACATGAAATTATAGTAAAGCATGGTATCGTCGATTTGGCAAACGAGTATGGTCGAAATCCTTCTACAATATCCACGATCATCAAGCAGAAGAAAGCTATAAAAACCTTCCAAAGGCATCACCATTATTTCTAAACTACGAACTGATTAAAAAAATAAATAAAAATTAGTTTAGCAATGTTATTTCATTTGTGTTTATTACGTAGTTATTAGTGTACATACGTAAATAAAAAAGGAACAAATCGTTCCCTGCCACCCTTCCCTACCTCCTCCCCCTGCTGGCCTCACGTCATCTTTCGTTGTGGTAAGTAAAATTCCTTTCTTTTTTTTTAATTGATTTTATTAACATTTATTATCATTTATCACATTGCTATGTTTATTTTATCATTATGCTGTGTTATTACTCGTTTATTTGTGTATAAATTGTGTATATTATATGTAATTTAGCTGTGTTTAGGTGTGGTTTCATAGCGCTAGAACGGATTAATACATATTACATTATTTTTAATGGGAAAAAATGCTTTGAGATACAACTGTTTTGATATACGACGATGGTAACGGAACAAATTAAATTCGTATGTCAAGGTTCCAGTTACTGGATAATGTCTCTCTTTGGATACTTCGATTTTGCCAAATCTTGAGGGCTACAAGAACAGTTGATTACTATTTACGTATCATATAGACTAATTTAAAGTAAACGTATCTTTAATAGGCTTATATTATTAGTATCAACAAACATTTACTGGCATGAGTCAGAGGCCGTTTAATGAAACGAACACTTCTCTGTTTCTTAACTCGGAGAGGGCGTTCGGAAGACGCCTCTCTCTCTCTCTCTCTCTCTCTCTATCGGTCTCTCTCTCTAGGTCTCTCTCTCGCTCTCTCTCTCTCTCTCTGATCAAATTACTGGATAATGTCTCTCTTTGGATACTTGGAATTTGTGTTGTAACCTAACCAGAAACTTCGTTTTGTTAGTATTACTGGAAACAAGCAATGATTTTTTCATTATTTGCACTTTTGGACTGTTATATGTAAACTTTGCGCACCGCAAGCTAGTATGTATTCATTCCGCGCTCGGAAACTATTCCGCATATGAGGCGTCACTAAAAACATCGAAAAATACGACATAAAAAGTGTCGAAAATCATCATAACCTCAAAATTTTTTTTGTAATCTAACCAGAAACTTTTTTTTATTAATATACTGTGCTAAACTATAAAGGATTTTTATCATAGTATGCGTTTTTTAAAAGTGTCGTTAACTCGGAGCGTCGGAAGCGTCAGCGTCGTAACCTTAGGAACAAGCGTTGTAACCCAGGACGGATTTTTCCATTGAATATTTAAGAAAAAGCGTCGTAACCTCGGAACGTCGTAAGCCAGGAACCGTCGTAACCCGAGGACCGCCTGTACTTGGAAATATACACAATGGAATATTTTCTGACACTGTTTTTGCTTTCTTTATACGAAGTGGAGGGGGTTCATTACTAACATTAAAAACTCGACCTGTATCAAAAAGAAAAACCAATCTAGCTGTCCAAAGCTTTTCCCCTTATCAAATCATCATACTTCTTTTATAGGATGGTCGAAACAAGTTCCAGGAATGACAATCTATTATATTACATGAAAAGTAGTCCGAAAACACTCTCACTTATTATATAAACGTTACTAGAGACTACGAAATTAAATTTCTGAGGATAGCCAATGAGGGGCTCT
>NC_061100.1:8769549-8779549 GCF_015104395.2 Macrobrachium nipponense
TCCACACCAGACCTTCTATGCATTTTGACACACCCGTACTCTTATGGGTTCCCGTAAAGGAAGGAAGGAAGGAAGGAAGGAAGGGCTCGTGTTCTGGCACCAAGCAGCTGCCCTCAGACACTATTCATTTCAAGTGGAAAAAGAGACGATGCTTCTTGTAAATGTCAATGGACGTTGTTAGGGTGAACCGAACCAGCAGTTAGCTGTGGATTCCTTCACTTTCAAAATTGTTCTTGGCAACAAGTTCCGTGAAAAGGAAAGGGAAACAGGATGTGAGGAGGACAAAGCAAAATGTAGAAGCAAGCTGCAGTTCCTGCAAAAGAAAAGGAAACTGTGCACGAGCTAAAATTCGTCACGAGTTTAAAGAAGAAAGTCTGCCTGAATATGCTTCAAGAGTATTCAAGTCTCTTTTTCAATAAGGGGGTAGATTGATTTTACCTCAGCAACTGAATCTTATTGCATTATTTATTTATCCAAAATACTTTGCAATGATGCAGTACTGGGATCCGTTATTCATTTTGCGTCATATCCTCTTCCCATGGCTGTGGTGACGTCATCATCTATGTGCAGCCAAAAATACGTTTTTGAAGATGCCCTCTAAAATGAGTGTGACTGATGTACATAATCTATCTTCGCAACTGATAAGTAACCAATGACCACAAAAGAAAACGCTTATAACTAAAGATATTCTTGCATGAGTTCAATAAGAGCATGCATCCTCAATGTTAATTTTCATGTGGGAGAAGCTTGACCAATCTCGTGTGTGTCACCATCTTTAAGATATTGATTGTTATAATTTGCTCGATTTGTCAGCAACCCAGGTTTTTCTTATGACAATCTGATCATTGTATCAATAATTGTGTCATTGTATCAAATATTCCTTATCGGGCTACAATAAAAGGTTGAAGACGTCCACAAATCGCAAATATACAAGTAATAACTGGTTCAGATAGACAGTCATTTCACAGGTGTGTTTGTGGAATTGGTGCAAAGTGCTTGCAATTTATTCGTGACAAGACAACTGGAAGGACTTATTGCGGGAATTGGTTCAGGATTTCAACAATCGCAGCTTTGCCCTCGGTAAAGTATGTTAAATGTGAATAAATTTAAACGTACTTTTAATAAACAATTCAATGAATCCTCGAACTACTGATGTGAATAACTTTAAATGTACTAGTAATAAATCATTCAATGAATCCTCGGACTACAGATGTGAATGTTATGATTTATCGAAGTGTTAACTTTCTCAGTTTTATTTTCCATAATTTAAGGTTTACGATAGTTGGTGAATGAAGGCCACAGTCCATTTCTTTGTTCTGAATTGTTGGACCTGGGTTGTTAACTGACTTCATGAAAGTAAGCCATTCAGGAAGTCAGAAACTGAGTTTGACATCCTCCTGTGTTTCACAACGCACAATATGCTTCAAATCTATAGGAGTTTAATTTTGCTTGTGACCAGTGACCGAGTATAAATGTCGGGAACTCTAAGATCTTTAACTTCCTGCACCTCAATTGCCTTTGGTTTTCTCTAATGGCCCGTAACGTTTTGGACTTATGGTTTTCGACACAGGCAATGGAAATCGAGAATCTTCACAGCGGTGTTGATGGAAGCGAGGACAAAATGGGCGCTCTCGAAGAGCTGGTCCACATAAGCAAACAGGGAACACCCAAACAATTCAGATTAGATGAAGATGGTGGCGTCACTGGGCTCTCTAGCTTCGAGGATCTGTTAGAAATAATCAATCATCTTGGTCGTTGGAACGTTACTACGTTATTATTCTGCTGTATGGGTAACTATTTCTTTTAAACATTTGTTTATATGTTAATCTTCTTATGCATGTTTAGAAAGGTTATTATGTAACATTGCGAAAGGAAATACTTTACTTATGACAGCTGTATCGGAAAGCGAAAGCAATAAACAGAATGAACAAAACGCCTAATCTTGCCAATATTCCAAGTTTCAGAGACATCTTAGTACTTATTTCTTAAGCTACTATGAGATTCAGGGCTTCTGTAACACGGTTTTTTGGCAATAACTTTTTATCTATGCATTTCATAGATATAACGCTTATTCAGAATACACATTATATCTACACATAAATTTTGACTGTATTCTGCATTACGTAGGTTGAATAAATTTAGTACTTATAATGTAAAAGTGACTTTTTTTGAAGACGGGCCAACTTACTCTGAGAAAAGGTTTCGAACACACTCGTTACGTAACTTATGACAGCATTTCTTCCCTATTTCTCGATGGATGATTGGCTATACGTAACGAAGGCTATACCTCTGGCAACAATGAGAAAAATTTAAATACAAGCAAAGCAGTACACCTTTATGAACTCCCCTCTTGATTTGAGACTGCCTTGACGGAGTTACGCATTTCCAACCTATGGTTGAAAATGCGTAGCGGGCAAGAGGGCTTTCGAACTGGGAGAATTATCTCCTAGTTTGAATCTAAATGTCTCAATTTTTCTCTTACTTGATCATCTTCCAATCTCTTACTTTCTTTCGCTCAGTTGCTCCCCCTAGCTGTCCTCCTTCTCTTCACTAAAACCCTCGTGTAGGTTAGGTAGGAGCTGGGTCTCTGAACTTAGGCTTTACCTTGATCCAAATGGCAGGGACTATAGCGGTTTGGTCCGCCGCTCGATTATGTTTGGATCCTGAGGATATTGATGTGACTCTACATCAATATTTATTGGGGCGGGACTACATGTGGGGACTTGCCTACGGAATCCGGGGAGGTATAGTCTCCACGGTAGGACTCTCGGCAATTTATCCGGATTGCCCTCTAAAATAACATGAGTGGGGATGATTGCATACTAGCTATGCCCTCAGTCCTATCAAGCGGGTTTTGCTTACACTTGAGCCAATCATGTTATGTTAGAGCCATCCCTTCGGGGTAGGGTAGGGAGTGGACATATGGGAGTTGGTCTCTGCTGTGTGTCTTTGGTGAGGGGGAAGTCTTTGAGAGGAGACCCAGTTTTTACCATGGCTTGCAGTTGGTTTCTCTGTAATTTCAAAAAAAAAAGGAAAAATGGAAATTGACTATGGAACTCAGTCCCCCGGAAAATGTGACCCCATGACACTAGATAACCATCTGACCCTGGAAACGAACAAGGACACCCTTTTGGACACTTCAATCCAAAATATAGCAACCATGGAGCCTTTTACTAGGCCAAAAAGATTTATCAAAAGAAAATTCCAGCCTAGCCCTTCGCTAGCTTTATTTGAATCACTTTTTGGAAAAGACAGTTGGACAAGATTTTTGACAATAGAAAGTGAAAACAAGATATCAAATTTAAAATTGGAAAATTATTTACTGACCAGATACCCAACAGAAAACATGAAATTTCGTCAAACGCAAACAAATACATGGATAGTGGAAACCACTACTAAAGCCCAATCAGAAAACTACTTACAAATTACGAACATAGATAACACAAAAATAAAAGTCACCAAGCATAATAAACTTAATAGTATTTGTGGTACAATAATCCTGCCAAATAATGACGACGAACTAATAGATAAAAATATGTTGATGGACTCGCTCAAGAAAAGATATAAAAACATTGAAGATTGTGACATCTATGATATCCCAAGTAGGAAAAATTCAAAAATCAATATACAAATAGCTAAATTGAAATTTGAAGGAAACGAACTCCCTTTAACAATTAAAGTATTAGGGCAGACGAGAGAGATAAGACCATATATCCCTAAACCACTACAGTGCAAATCATGTAATAAATTTGGCCATTCAAATAAAAATTGTAGAGAAGCTCCAAGATGTGCATGTTGTGGATCATACAACCACACAACAAAATGGGACTGTGAAAACCCAATTTGCATAAATTGTGGTCAGAATCACCACTCAAGATCGAAGGAATGCGCATATTACTTATACAATACTGAATTAAGAATCTTACAAGAAAGGAGTGGATTGTCAATAAGAGAAGCGAAGATAGAACTAAAAGTAAGAGGTTTACAAGACCCAGCAAGGAAAAACACATATAAAGAGGTAGTAAATAAAGAAGCGCAAAACCAAATTCCTACAATATTGCACAGTATAAATCAAACTGAAAATAATCATAATATAAAGGCCCAAAATTCAAGCTTGGAAGCTACAGAACATATAAGCAACACAAATTTATATAATATATTACCAACACCAGAAATGCAAGAAGACATGATGAATGTGGAGGACAAGCAAAATACAAGAGCTAAGTCAAAAGACAAAAAAAGACTACTTGAAACATCCCCACCAAAATCCAAAAAACAAATTAAACAATCAGTAAGACCCAAAATCTATATGGAAAAAAATGAATACCGAGAAGACAAAGTCAACGAAAATTGCTTGCAAACTAAAAATGAAAAAAGAGAAACCCAAATAAAAGAGAAAGTTAAAACATCAGATAAAATTGAAGAAAGTATTGAAATAGAACCCAAGATCAAAAGCCATTTAAATGCACCCCCTAATAAAAAGAACAAAACCACGAGACTCTTCAGCCAATAAAGAAAACAATAGCAGAAATACATCACCCACCAAAAGAAGAACAAAGTACAGCAAAATTATACAACTTCAATAAAATTCAAAGTTCAGGAAAACAAATAAAGATACTAAAACAAAACCCTAAACCTTCTTAAAATGTCTATTTTACAGTGGAATATCAGAGGATACGTATCAAATAATGAAAACTTAAAATCATTAATTAGAGAATGTAATGCAAATATCATTTGCTTACAGGAAACTAAAATAGGTAACAATGTTCCCAATGCTGGCATAAATTATAATGTGTGGAAATCAACACCAATTTTAAATGACAACAGCCAAGGAGGAACTGCAATCATAACGCATTCTTCAATCAAATGCCAACCTGTTAGGATTAACTCAGTAATACAGGCATGTGCAGTTCAAGTATTCCTGGAAAAAAAAATAACAATATGCTCAATATACATGGAACCATCTTTAGAAAGTCGCTTAATAGATCATCTTGGAAATAATAGACCATTACAAGTGGAAGATTTAGAAAATCTAATAGAACAATTACCAAAACCTTACCTATTAGTAGGTGACTTCAACGCCAAACATCCCATGTGGGGAAGTACATCATCTGACAGGAGAGGAAACACTGTCCTAGATTTTATAGATAACAAAAATTTGATTATTTTAAATGATGGTTCTCCAACAAGATTTGATGTTTATCATAATACCTCATCTGCAATAGACATCACTTTATGTTCCCCAGAAATTGCCACAGATTTCAGTTGGAAAGTAAATAATAATTTATTTGGGAGTGACCACTGGCCAATACAAATTGAGCTAAAAAATAATAATAATATAACATACATACCGAAGAGGAAAATGGAGGAAGCAAATTGGAATTTATATAAAGAGAAAACGGTGATTAACAAAAAAATATCTGACTACAAACCACATAGATGCTTATGAACATCTAGTAAAAACAATAGATGATAAAGCAAATGAAACTATTCCAGTTACCTCAGGCAATCCGACTAGACCACTGGTACCCTGGTGGAATGAAGAATGTAAAGCAGCAAGGAAGATTACGAGAACATGCTTTAGAAGATATCTGAGACATAAATGTGATGCCAATAGAATTGCATATTTAAGAGCTAAAGCAAAGCAGAAAAGAATATTCAAGATAGCCAAAAGAAATTCATGGAAAAAATATATTAATAAATCCTAAAACTCAAGACAGAAATCTGGAAAAAAATAAATAAACTGCAGGGTAGATATCGGCCAGAACCATTACCTACATTAAAAGTAGAAAACAAATATATTTCAAACCCCAAACTAGTAGCAAATGAATTGGGTAAATGCTTCGCCAAAACATCTAGTATCTCGAACTATACAAAAAAATTCCAATTAAAAATCAAAAATTATGTCCCAATACCAATAAAATCTAATAATCAGGAAATCTATAATCTTCCTTTCACCATGGAAGAACTGGAAAATGTCCTGAAACTTGCAAGTCCAACAGCTCCAGGGGAAGATAATATTAGATATGAAATGATAAAAAATCTACCAGATGAAAGCAAAACCTTCTTATTAGAAATTTTAAATGAATTATGGCACTCTCACAGTATACCTAAAACCTGGAAAGAATCTTTGATCATACCAGGATTAAAACCAGGAAAAGACCCAGAGTCACCAAGCAGCTATAGGCCAATAGCCCTTACTAGTTGTCTAAGTAAGATATTTGAAAAAATGGTGAATAACAGATTAATATGGGTATTAGAAAATAAACAGCTATTGTCAAACAGACAGTTTGGATTCAGGAAAAATAAAAGTACCATAGATCCCCTCTTAATGATTACAAGAGATACAAAATGCAATGGTTGGTATAAAAAACATAACCAATAGGAGTATTTTTTGATTTAGAGAAGGCATATGATACCACCTGGAGGGGAGGGATTTTAAAAAAATTGATAGAATGGGGAATAGGAGGCAATTTATATGAATATATTAGGGAATTCCTATCTGAAAGATATATAAAAGTCAAAGTGGGGGCAGAAATCTCTGAATCATTTATCCAGGAGGAAGGAATCCCCCAAGGTAGTGTACTAAGCGTGGCGTTGTTTGCAATAGCAATAAATGAGATAATTGAAATGATCCCACCAGGAGTCCAAGGATCCCTTTTTGTAGATGACTTCGTCATATATAGTAGCGGTGAAAAAGCGCTGGACATAACCAACAGATTGCAAGCAGCCATAAATAGGATAAAAAAATGGGCCGATAACAAGGGTTTTAAATTTTCACCGCAAAAAACAAAAGCAGTCAGATTTACTAGATCAAGAAAACAGGAATTAATTCCTACTTTATTCATAAATAATGATATAATTGAATATGATGATGAGATAAAATTCCTTGGTGTAATACTTGATAAAAAACTTACATATAAAGAACATATAGAACAACTGGCGATAAAAGTAAGAAAATCCTTAAATATAATAAAAGTAATTGCGCATAATGACTGGGGTGCTGATAGAACCTCTCTGATAAAAGTATATAAGGCTATTTGTTTAAGTAAACTTGATTACGCATGTCAATTATATGGTAGTGCTTCTAAAACCCTATTAATAAAACTGGATGTCATACATAACATGGGTATTAGACTATGCACTGGAGCCTACAGAACTTCCCCTGTGGAAAGTCTGTATGTAGAAGCAGGAATAGATCCCCTGAAAGTACGAAGAGAAGAAATTGGATTAAAATATATAGCTAAAATAAATAACCTTAATGATAATCCAAACACCAAATATATGAAGAACATAACAAATAATTATGACAATAAACCAAGAGCCTCTAAACCATTGGAGAATAGATTAAAACCTGATATAGAACATCTAAAATTAGGAACAAGTAGCATATCAAAAATAACCACTCCTAAAATACCTCTGTGGAGACATGCTAAAATAGAAATCTGTGAAAAAACATTTAATAAGAAGGTAACCGATGCACATTAAAGAGTGATTTCTGTCACACCAGGAAAAACATAAACGGGATATTGGTATTTATACAGATGGTTCCAAGTCGAAGGAGGGTGTAGGCTATGCTGTAGTAACAAAAAAATATAAAAATAAGGGAAAAAATTCCCAAAATATGCTCGATATTCACTGCTGAGATAAATGCTATATTAGAGGCTATAAAACACACATTTATGGTGGGGAAGGCAAACGATACCTTTGTAATATACACGGATTCTTACAGTGCTTTAGAAGCGCTAAGACAATACACAGTTTCTCATCCCGTAATTGAAGAAATAAGGGAGTGGATAGATATAATAGTAAAACGGAAATCTATAAATATAAAACTATGTTGGGTGCCTTCCCATGTGGGCATAAAAGGCAATGAAGAGGTGGATAAAGAAGCCAAAAAGGCAGTAAAAAAGGAGTCTATCAAAAAAATACAAATACCTTTCAATGACATTAAAACAACAATAAATGAATACTGTCAATCAAAATGGGAAAAAGAATGGCTAGAATTGAATAATAAATTAAAGCATATTAAACCATCTGTAAAACCTTGGAATAGACAACAATGTCAAAGAAGGGAAGATGTCATATTAACAAGATTAAGAATAGGACATACATACTTAACACACAAATACTTGATGCTGCAAGGCGAGGAAAGACAGGCCCCTTACTGTGACCATTGTCGTACTCTGGTCACAGTCCGTCATCTGCTAACTGAATGTAATAAATTCGAAAGAAAACGAAGATCCAACAACATATATAATATAGCACTTGAAGAACTATTGGGAGAAAATGCCCCGCTTCAAAACATAGTAAATTACCTCAAAGAAATAAACCTGCTTTATATGATATAACACGTCTTATGACGTCTCATAGTTATACAGTAAGCGCTGAATGGCCTTTGCTGCCCCAGTGCTTGGTGTTACACCTAAAATTTATAAAACCAACCAACCAACCAACCTTTATGAACTCTGAATCCTCTCCACTGATAATTATCATAATGAACAAACCAACAAAATATGTTAATAAATATAAAAACACTTCGATTATTAGTATAACTCCCAAAATAAGTGTCCTAAGAAATTATAATCTATTTTATAGGTCACAATCAGATTGTCAAGATGTAGGGAATAGTTGGTAATTTTCAAAGACATAGTAGACAAGCTTGATTTGATAACTGCTGTATCCAACGTCAAGCAATTTTTATTTATCAACTATCTAACTATTTACTAAAAAAAAAAAAAAAAAAAAAAAAAAAATAGACGGTACCGTATTTTGGCTTTAAACCTTCACCAACAATTATCGTCAGAATGATGACTTCATGAGGCTCCACCCACTTTGGCCTCGTTATAATTCAGGATAACAATGAAGGCTATCTTGGACATTGTTGTATTAGAAAATCTAACTTCTAGCTATAAAAACTCATTTCTCGAGTAGTGCTAAATGATCCTCAGGGATCCCAGCAGTTGGCCTAAACGTTTAATTCATGTATATTGCTGCTATTTCTAATTTTGCGGCACTACTGCTACAGTAGTATTACTACGCTAGCACAGATACCCCACCCACATCTATGTATCGTTCCGCCATTCATAAAGTCTTTATATCCAACATGGTCGTACAGACTAAAGAAGAAGAAAAAAAATTATATCGGATGATCCGTTGGTCTGCTGGAGATTTTAGCACATATAAGCTTGTATTTACTTTGGATAAAAATCTTATTTTAACAAAAATAGTTATATAAAGACTGTTTACATACAATCTCTCTCTTTCGCTCTCTCTCTTGGTGGCATAGTGAATAGTTAATGGAAATGTTCAAAATCCTAGTAAGTATGGCCACGGGCTTTCTCTTGACTGTATAAAGTTGCAAGTCGTAAGACAAATGCAGTTTTGCAACCACGGGGACAATTCCAAATCCTCTTAGCCATTCTTGACTACTATGGGTTTCAGAGCCAATGGAATAAGGTGAATGGGTTTCTGTCTGGTGGATGGGCGGGGCAACATTTCGTAAAACGATGTTTACTTTGCTTATGTAATGAAAGTTTTTCGACTCTTGGCTCGCAATCATTGGCCAGAGCGTCGGCTAGATCATTTTTACTCTATAAAAATTAAAACTATCGGGTTTAGGTTATTGATAATGCTGACAAAATTTGTGTGTGGTTGTAAAATATACATATGTCAACTTTCAGCTACATCCGATGCTTTGATAAGGAGCAAAATCCAAAAAACCGTGTTACAGAGGCCCTGAATTTCATAGTAGTAGTGTTTTTTTTCTCCGGTATCTTCATGTCCTCCTGCATGTAACATTGTATGAGTGTGAGCTGATATTAGTTCCCTAAGTTTGTTTTTAATCAGTGACGGATTGATGTCCCCACTGTATTCTGGAATGCACCAATCATCAGTCAGTCAGTAGTCAACTCATTTCTGGAGCTAGTTTTGCTCGAACAACAGCCCATTTGAAAATGTACTGCAAGGCCTGTCTATGACAGTCAATTAGGCGAATTAG